>NC_058132.1:117149814-117327006 GCF_016433145.1 Gracilinanus agilis | reverse complement strand
AAGGAGAGAGACAGACAGACAGACAGACAGACAGACAGAGACAGAGAGAGATTATGAGGGAATCATCTGATGGAGAAGTGGAGAAGATGGGAAAGGGTGGGATTGAGGGTACATATGGAGGGCTCAATCTTCATCTCCTCATCAGAGGCAAGAGGAGTAGAGAATGGAGGGTATAAAGAAGGAAAGAGTGAGTTTATAGCAAATGCTTTCTATTTTCTCAAAGTATGAGGTAAGCAAGATGTATGCTCAAAGATCAAGAGATCATCCAAGCATAATTGCTTCTCCAAACCCCTCATTTTGCTAAAGAGAAAACTGAGGTCCAGAGTAGTGTCATGACTTATGCAAAGTCTACTTTTGCAATGTTGAGAATCTAATCTGAGTCCTCTCACTCTTAATCTATTGTTCTTTCTACTACCTGCTATTTGACCATTTCCCTGCTCCAAACTCAGAGGGAAATGCTTCAATGCTTATCAGTTAGGCTGTTTCTTAGTTTCTCTTTTCAAGGTCTATTGAAGGAAAATACTGAAACTATTAAATTAGGTGAGATTAGTTGATTTTCAATGGATTTCATTTTTCACTGTTATATCTGGTCCTTATTAACTATGGGCAATCAAGTGTTCATGATATTAAACAGTAATTCTTTCCTCCTTCAAAATCAACAGTGGCTTAAATTAGGTCTATGATACTAAATATTGAAGAAGAGAGAGTAATCTAAGACAAAGAAATGGGAATGGAATTTCAATTATTAGAGATTTATTAACTAGTAAAAGTTTATCAAATAAAATTCTTCTTCAATTTAACAGAGATATGCAAAAACAGTTGCACAAAAACAAACAAGGATATTTTCTCACCTGCATAATGGAGGAGGTAGAATAGATGGTCTCTAAATTCTCTTCTAGCTTTAAACATCATGACTGTAAGATCTGTATTCATTCATGCATGCACTTATATATTTTTATACATACAATCCATAACTACCAACAAGGAGTTGGTGCTGGGGGAGAGACCAGGTCTTGGTAACATCATTGAGAAGCAAAAGGTTTATGGAAAGTTAATCAATTCACTCTGTGTGTGTAATTGAATCTGCCAATCCATTTCTCTCCTACCAAAGAACCCCCATTGCACCAGATTATTTTATGCAAAAAGTGCCCAAGTAGTCATTTCCCAAATCTTTTTTATTTTTCTTTTATTTGCATTCTGTTAAACTCAGTGAAATGAACACTACCGTTTCTTATTTGAAGTTTACATCTCTTTTCCCTAGAGTGTTTGAAAATGTATTGAGCTGAGTGAAGATTTTCTCTAAAATCTTCCAGATATATTGTTATTGTTATACAATTGAATGCATTTTCAAGCTGAGCCCCTGGTCTCATGGAGGCATAATCTTCATCCTTTTATTTCCTGGCAATTCAATAATTAGGGAAAAATTCATAGATAAATTTTAAAATAAGTAAACATCTTCACACAGTTCTTGGTTAAAGCAGAAGTAATTTGCTTCTTGTGGTTATGTTTCAGTAAGGTAATCAGTCTGTCAATATTTATTAAGCACCTAAACTGTGTGTGTTTAGGTGCCAGACACCATACTAAGCCCTGGGGATACAAAGAAGGCAAAAAGACAGTCTCTTCCCTCAAGGAGCTCAAAATCTAATGGGAGAGACAACATTCAAACAAATATATACAAACAAGCTAGGTATAGGATAAAAAGGAAATAATTAACAGAGGGAAGATACCAGAATTAAGGACCATGAAAAGGGAAACCAGGAAATACACATATGTACATATATTGAAATTGAGTTGTTCATTGGTATAAGCTTATTAGATATTTCAGTAAGATGGTTACATCATATTTGATTCACTAACATTTTAGTTGGCTATTAATATCAGTAGTAACAATAGCTTTTAAAGTGTTATTGTACAAGTATTACTGTAATTCTACAGTTTTAAAAAATTGAGTATAGAGAGATAAAGTATCATTCCTAAGTCACAACTAGTATGTGGTAATAAACACTCTTAAGTTTTCCTAACTTTGTCTTTTTTAATGAACCCACTTCCATTTCATGTATCAGGTACTGCAGTCCATTGTCAGAGCTGATATGAATAAGTTGCTATTGATTAATGGCAGATATATACCATTCTGCATCTATTTGTTGTGATCATTTTAGTTTCATCTACAAATGTCCTTGGGATGATCTAGTTTAATTGGTTCTCATGCCACATTCCTGGCAAGCTTGTCTTTACCACCATTACTTTTCATTGTTTTGTAAAAGAATACGATTTGTAATTATTTATAAGACAATTCTATTTGTATTTCTGACATCCTCCATAGTGTTTTGTTGATAAGCTTATATCCTAGACAGTGATGGCAAAACATTTCAAGACTGAGTGCCTAAACTGCAACCCTCACACTGCATGTGAGCCACCCTTCCCCCTCACCTTACCCCAGACAGGAGGGAGGAAGTGCTCCCATTGGGCTGCTGGACAGAGGGAAAGGTCATGTGAGAAATATCCTCAGGCATGCGTGGAGAGGGGGAAGGGAGCAGTCCCCTCTGACACACTCTGACATGTATGTCATAGGTTCACCATCATGGTTCTAGACTACCTTGTCCAACATGCCTTTTTTTGACAAGAATACTAAATGTTTCCTGTTAAAGTGATTTTTTTACCTCTTTTAGCCTCCTTGGTGAAGCAATTATTTTCCATTTGTGATGAATGTAAAGTATTTTGTAAGTTATTATTCTTAATAATCATTACAATAGTCAATTGAAATTTATTAGCAAACCAAGTATGTTTTAGTCAATTTATTGAAATATATAATAAAAGTATTGAATAATAAATAACAATACTAATATAAACATTTTTAATTGAAATCAAGAAGCAAATATTATACAATTCATTACTTCTCTAAGAAATGGTGACAAGTAAAGTCAATATCTTTACTATTATCCATTTCCCATTTTAAAGAGTCAACAAATTATTTGAATAAGTCAGGTTAGTGGTATAGCTTTTATACTTCCAACTCATCGCTTTCCTTTCTTATAAATTGATATTTAAATTTTTTCAATCAGCTAATTCTAAAATAACTTTAGTGTCAGTATCCAATCATGTATCATCTGCTAAAATAATGTTCACATACTTTCTGCTAAAATAATGTTCACAAAGTCCAATCCACATAAAGAAAGTATTCATAAACTCCAGAAAGAGTCCTTTACAAATTTCTATCATCTTTCAGTTCTAATTGCCAAATCACATTTTCTAATGTATTTGTGTTGCCTTGCTCTGTGCCTACCTTTTTAGTAAAGTAATTATTAAGAAATTTGATGATTTCACTGGAAAATCTTGTCAATTTCTTTATTAAATATCATCACAAACTAACTATTTTCATTGTGGTAGCCTTACACTCAACATGAAAAATGAAATCAAAGACAACAGAGTGTCCCATGAAGTTATATTTCCTTTTGCCCTTGGGAACATAATGATACCACTTCCACCAATCCTCTATACACTGCTCCAAGGAAAATGAGGGATCCAGTTTTCCACTTAGCTTCAACTTTTTTATGTTCTTTGACATTATTTATTATAAAGTAACTTCAGTCAGCTTATTAATGGTTGGAGAAGTTGTTTTAAATAGATTTTTATATAAGGGTCCTTTTCCTCTTTCTTTGATCTCTCTTTTTATGTTAAGTCCCATTTTAAATTGATAATTGGACTAGGATCTCATATTTATAGTATCAAAAGTCAAACTAATAATTTAGATGATCTAAGAACTGCTATTCTTACTACCCTCTGCTCTGATCTCTTAATATTGTATTTGAGGACAAAATGATAAAATATTGGATATGGAAGACTTGCATTCAATTCCAACTTCACATATAAACTATATGACCCTGGGCAAGTTAATTGACTTTCTAAGTGTCTATTTCTTTATCTCTAAAATGAAAATGTAATAATAGGCCTTATTTCATCAGTATGTTGGGAGAATCAAAAGAGAGAGTATATGAAGTGTTTTACAAATTTTTCAAAGTTACATGAATATAAGCTATGATGATTTCATTATCATCATCTCATTCTCATTTTTTCAATAGAGTTCAAGTAGAAATGGGTCTGGTATGAGTTGCTACTCTTCAATCATTATTTTATAATTAATATCCAAAAAAAGGGCAACTGAAATACTATCAGTAATGACCAATCCATAGTCTTCATTTCTAATATCTATTAAAAATTTCATGAAAATGGCTTCTATAGATATCAATGCTATACTTGATTTTTTTTTAAAAAACTATGATGGGAAACAGACACATTTTCACTGAAAATCTTCTAAAGTAGACCACATTTTTACAGTCATACAACTGACTATGAGGTAGAGAGAATATAAAATACTATTAAGTTTACTGTTGGTTTATTTTTTCAATTCTCTTTTTCAAGTTATTTTAATTTTTGTATTTATTATTTCTCCCACCAAATATGTTCTCAGTTGAAAACTATTAAAAATGAGAAACAAACTTTTAAAAATTAAAAAATCATAACAAATATGCATAGTCCACGAAAACAAATACCTGCATTGGCCATATCAAAAACCATATGAATCTTTGTGCATTCTAAGTCCATCATCTCTCTTGTAGAAGGTGAGTATATTTCATCCTCTTGCCTCTGGGCTTTTGATTTGTCATTGCATTAATGGGGGATCTGAATTTGTTCAAAGTTGTTTTCTCTATAATGTTGTAATTATAAAAATTGTTCTTTTAGTTCTCACCTCCCACTTCATCAATTCATAGTTTAATCTGAAACTGTCTCATCATTTTTTATGGTACAATAATATTCCATTTAATTTATATTCATGATTTTTGGTCATTCCTCAAAGTTGTATACCCTCTTAGTTCCCAGTTTGGGGCTACTATGAGAAGTTGTTTTAAATAGATTTTCATATATGGGTCCTTTTCCTCTTTCATTGATCTCTCTTTTTTATGTTTAGTCCCATTTTAAAATTTAATTTTTTTTCAGTTGACAAAATCCCTTTTTTCCTTTCTCCTCAAATAAGAAAGAATAAAAAAACTTTGGTAATAAATATACATAGGAAAGCAAAGCATATTCTCATAACTACACATCTCAACATGCACTCTGAGTCCACCAACTCTTTGTCAGGAGGTGAGTAGCATATTTTAGCATGAGCTCTCTGGAATGATAAATGATCATTATTTTGATCCAAATTTGTAAGTCTTTCAAAGTTGTCTGTCTTTATTGTATTCTTATCATATAAATTGTTCTTCTTGTTCTGCTCACTTCACTCTGCATTAGTTCATATAAGTCTTCCATGGTTTCTCTGATATCATCCTCTTAATAATTTCTTAGAGCACAATAGTATTATATATGTGCGTGTCTGTGTACAAATATATTTGTGCATCTAAATAGATATGTAGCTTATTCAGCTGTTCCTCACTTATGTTTTTTCTCTTTGTAAAGTCATCCTTTCTCCATCAAGTAGCATTTATTAAGTACAAATATATTGCAGGTACCATTTTAAGTGCTGCATCAAATACAAATGGGAAAAAGCAAGATAATAATAACAGTCCCTATGCTCAAGGAGCTCACAGTTTAATGGGGGAGACAGGATATAAACAACTATGGGCAAACAAGATATATACAGCATAGGTTGACTATAATCTTAGAATACACAATAATTAAAGAAGACTGGAAAAAGCTTCTGGGAAAAAAATGAGACTTTAGCTGAGACTTGAAGGAAGTTTGAGAAACTAAGAGGTGGAAATGAGGATTTGAAAGCATTCCAAAAATGAAGAATAACCAGTAAAAATACCTGGAATGGCAAGAAGGAGTGTTTTGAGGAAGAAACAGCAAGGCCAGTGTCACTAGATTGCAGAATATGTGGACAGGAATAAGGTATAGGAAGACTAGTAAGGGAGGAAGAAAGCAGGTTATGATGGGCTTTAAAAGCCAAACAGAGCATTTTATATTTGATCCTGGAGTTACATGAAGCACTGGAGTTTACTTAATAGGGGATGATATAGTTAGAATTGTACTTTAGGGGAAATCATTTTGACAGCTGAGTGGAAAATGGACTAGAGAAGGGCAAGAGACTTGAGGGAGTCCAACCAGCAGGTCATTGCATTAATCCAGGTATGATGTGATAAGGGCTTAAGCCATGATGATTGCATTTTCAGAGGAGAGAAAGAGACACATAGGAGATATGTTACAGGGAAGAAAAGGTAGGCTGTGACTACTGATTGACTATAGGGCATGAAAATGAGAAGTTGAGGATGACACCAAGTTTGAAAGCCCAAATGAATGGTAGAATGGTGGCATCCTCAAAAGTAATAGGGAATTCAGAAGGGAGAACAGTTTGGGGGGAAAGATACTGACCAATTTTGAATATGAGTTTAAGGACATCCAGTTCAAGATATCTAAATGGTAACTAATATATAAGACTGGAGTTTAGGAGAGAGTTTAGGGCAAGACAAATAGATCCTAGAGATGGTCATTGAAACCATAGGAGCTGATGAGACTATCAAGTGAAATAGCATAAAGGGAGAAAATAAAAAGGTTTAGAACAGAATATTGGAATCCCCATGGTTAGTGAGCTTTAAAAAGAGATAAAGAGCAATCACAGAGATAGAAGGAGATCCAGGAGAAAAAAGTCACAAAAACCCAGAGAGGACAGAGTATCAAGGAGAAAAGAATGATTGACAATATCAAAAGCTACAAAAAGATAAAAGGATTCAGATTGATAAAAAGTCATAAGATTTAACAGTTAAGTGATCATTAGTAACTTTGGAGAAAGCAGTTTTAATAAAATGATGAAAAAAGACTTCAAAGAGGTAAGAAGAAAGTAGGCAAATATAAAATGGATGCACTTGTTCCAGATAACCTTTTTAAGGAGTTTAGCCACATAAGGGAGGAGAGATGTAGATATATCAGTCCTTTAGTAGTCTGATTGGTATGACAATCCTACCCAAATATATAAGAAAATATATTTGGGTAGGATTGTCATTTTCATTAAATTATTTAATCTGCCTATGAACAATTAATATGCATCCTACTATTTTAGTCTGCATTATTTATTTAAAGTGCTTTATAGTTGTATTCATTTAGTTGCTGTGTATGTCTTGGCAGGTAGATTTATATGCATTTTACATATTCTGTATTTATGTATGTTTTCTTTTTTTAAAAAAATCTTACCTTCTGTCTTAGAATCAATACTTAGTATCATTCCAAGGAAGAAGAGAAGCAAAGGCTAGGAAATTGAGATTAAGAGACTTCCCTAGGGTCACATAGCTAGGAAGTGTCCAAGACCAAATTTGAACCCAGGATGTATTTTAAAAGGGATTTCTCTTTCTCTTCTCTTCTTGCTAGATTTTGCTGCTAATTGCTGATGATTTGTGTAAATTTATTGCATACCCTAGACCTTTGCAACATATATTTATTATTTTAATTCATTTTGGCTGATTCTCTAGAATTTTCTAAGTCAATAATCATATTACCTATAAATGGAAATATTATCATTTTCCCTGTCTATACTTATTCCTCATTTTTATCTTGCTTTTTGCTATTGCTAGCATTTCTAGAACTACATTAAATAGGAGTGGTGATAATTAATAGCCCTGCTTTTCCCTAGATTTTGTTGGGAAGCCCCTGACTTTTTTCCTTTATATATAATGTTTGCCCTTAGGTTTAGATAGATATTATTTACTTTACTTTTAAAAGATCCATTTATAACTATATTTTAATAGAAAAATATATTAAATTTTATCAATAGTCTTTTGAGTATCTACTGATGCAGTATCAATATTAACATGATTTTTAAATATTTATAATCTTCTTTATGTTGAATCAACACCAAATTCTTCATATAAACCCACCCAGGTAATAGTGTATAATCTAATGTTATTGTAGGCAATTTGCTCATTTATTATTGAAAGTTTTATGTCAGTGTTATTTTGGGATAATGGTTTATGATTTTCTTTCTCCACTTTGTCTCTCCCTGGTTTGGATATCACTCCTCTTCTTGATCTCCCCACTCTCCTGCATATGAAATCTTTTATCTGCTACTCTTTGGCTCAAGAAGCAGGGTTCATCTGTTTTGGTTAACAGTAGCCGTAAGCCTGGGATCTTTAAAACTTAACCAATTCTTTCTTCTTAATCCTGGTGTTTATCTACAAAGTTATTCAAATTGGCTCTCTAGAGTTTGAGCTTTTCTCCGTTAGGGGTATGGAGGGCACATAAGCAAGACTTAATAGAGGGAGAATTTCCCCTCTCTCAAGCTATATTTGGCACTAGAGAGCAAGGTAATAGTTCTCTAATCACTTCTTCAAATTCAGTTGATTCTGCTTTCTGTTAGCTATCAACATCAGAACTTTTCTCCAATCAGTTCGTTTTCCTTCATTAACTTCAGAACCTGTCTGTGTCTACTCAGCTGGTTTCAGCTGGACTGAGCTCAAAGCAGCTGCCATTTCTTTCTCTCTCTGTTCTACTTTTGTTCTTGTGGTTGACATTTTTAGATCTGTTGACTTCAAACATTGGCTTCTTACCTGACTTCTCTTCTGTACTTTCTCATTTGGTTTCTCCTGCCTCAAATCATGGACTACTCACGCATGTCTAGTGACAAACCTTCCAAGCTACAAACTTCAGCCTCTTAAAAATTTACATGTTAATTAGCTGCTAGGAAACAATGCCAAGTAGTCATTTTTACTATCCAAAAGTAAGTATTTTGGTCTCTGATGGGCTGCTATCTCAGGTCCTCTCAGAATTGTCTATATTTCTACTCTTATTGCTTTTCTTTATTTCTCAGAAAAATTCTCCTTTTCTTGCCTTTTTCCAAAAATAACTAGTCTACATAAGAAGAGCATTGAACTTTATATACAGATGAGAAAACTAAAGTTCAATGAAAATGGTAAAGATGAAATATTGTCACTGAAAGCTCAGGATCAATTAACCAAGATTATAATTATTATGTTATTATGATATTATTATTTCATGTAAAAAAGGATTTGAGGATTTGAGCAGATTTCAAGTTCAGTATGAATTGAAATAGCAGCCACAAAAGCATGCTTTTATCCTCCTTTATGAAAGAGATTCTCTCTTATTGTGATATAAGAAATGATAAGCAAGATGATTTCAAAAAAAGCTGGAAATATCTACAAGAACTGATGCAGAGTCAAATAAGTAGAATTGAGATATTATTATACACAATAACAGTAATATTGTATAATGATTATCTGTGAAAACTTGACTATTCTCAGTAATGCAATGATCTGGGACAATCCTGAAAGATTTATGATGGGGAATGCTATCCACCTCCACAGAAAGAACTCTTGGAGTTTTCCCATCATAGTTTTATTTTGGGATGTTGGTTAAGTATAAGTGTGCTCTTACAACAGTGACCAACAAGAAAAATAAAATTTTAATTTTTAAAAAGATATTCTCTTTAGAAGCATAGAAGCATTGGTGTGAATGTGCTCTAATCTTGTCAGATTATATGTGGAGTACTGTGTTCAATTCTAGATATTACAATTTTGGAAGGATATTGACCACTTGGACCATATCTTAAGAATAGTAACCAAGATTATGAGAGGACTGGAAATCGCGCTATATAAAGATCAGTTGAAGGAATTAGTGACATTGTACAACTTGAAGAACAGAATATTTCTGGAAGAATGATGGCTAGCTTCAAATACTTTAAGACAGTCATATGGAAGAAGTATTTATCTCATACTTCTCTTGTGCCCTTATGATGGCAAAAATGAAAGGAAAATTTCAAAAAACTCCAACTTTTGAGTGTCTTTTCCCTTGTTTTTCATAGACAAAATGTGTGTTTCTGTAGCAATTCTATAGCAGTTATAGCAAGACCCTTGGGAGCCAACATCCAAGAATGAGAGAAGCCTACCATGAGGTTTGGGTTTTAACTCTTGGCAGAAAATTCAAAGTTAAATTTTGTCTTTTCAAGAACACAATGAATTCTTTCAGAAGGAAGCCTAATTAATTCAGCAAAAACCTTTTAGAGCATCTTTTCATTAAATAAATGGGATTAGTATAAAACATTTGCATTTCTTATAGAAGCAAAATCAATTCAGTGAGAGAGATTGCTGCTGGTAGGTAGTAACATCACTTGGGGAAGAGGAGATTCTTAGCTCCTTACCATGTGTTCACAGCACCTCTGAGATATAGCATTGAAGCTCTGTCATAACTATTTCTCAGGAAGATTCTTTAAATGGTACTGAAAGTTGACCTTAACTTAGCCATTCTTTTCTCCCATGTTTGCAGTCATTAGCAAGAGCCCAGAGGCAAATCTGTGGAGCAAAAAAACTAAGTACAAGAACTTAATTAAACCATGTAAGAGATTTTCTTTGTGCTTCTACACAAACTCCCCTTAAATAAGTAATAAAATTTCTTTTGCCAATTGAAATGTTTCCTAAATTATGTTTACCAAACCCTAGTATTCAACACAATGTGAATAGGATTTCTATAAAAATGTCAATTCTATAAATGTTTTTTCTCTCTAAAATATTTAATGTGGAATTACATATTTGATAACTTCTTATTTATTACTTTGATCCAATAGTGAATCCATTCTCTCACCAGTGAAGGTACTCCAAAAATACAGATAGTAATGCATCCATTTGCCTTCTGGTACTCTGTGACTCTTGTCCATGGTCTCTCTGAACATATAGAGAAGGTCTATCCTTATAGACAGTATATTGTGAGATTTGGGGTTTTAATCCATTCTACTATCCTTTTCTGTCTTATGTGAGTTCATCCCATTCACATTCACAGTTATGATTACTAATTGTGTCTTTCCTTCCATTTTATTTTCCCTTTTTTATCTCTCCTCCCTCTCTCTCTCTCTCTCTCTCTCCCCCCCCCCCTTTTGCTTTTTCCGCTGTATGTTTTGCTTCTGACCTGCTTTTTGTTCACCTTTCTCTTTTCTTATTCTCCTTTCCCTCTCATTTCCTAAAGGGTAAGGTAGATTTCTATAGCTGGCTGAGTATGGGTGTTATTCACACTTTAAGCTAATTCCAATGAGAGTAAGGTTCAAGCATTGTCCACCACACAACCCCATTTTCTCCTCTGCTGTATTGACTCTTTGGCACCTCTTTCCCATGAAGTAATTCTTGGTGTTTCTTCTATTTTCTTGGTATTTCTCTTTCTCATTCCTTGATTTTTTTTATTTTACCTGATTCTATTCTGCTTAAAGAACATCTCTCCAACATGCTAGGGCCATCCTCTCATTCTCTTAACATTATGTGGATACCTCTGGGGCACATAGACTGTCTAATAATTTATTATAACAAGTTCCCATTCCATGTTTGGCCCACTGCTTTCTCTCCAGTGACAGCCTTTATTCATCATCTCCACAAGTCTTGGTGGATAATGGCAAGTCATGAAACAAAACTATTTCTTATGGGCAGCATTTTTAACATAGACTTCATTTCTTTATTTTACTCTAAAATCTCACCTAGAATGCTCCTCTCCTATGCTCTCTTCTCACCACCACCTTTTCGAATCCCTAATTTCAGGGCAGCTAGGTGGTACAAGGGATAGAGCGCCCTGTCTGGAGTCTGGAGGACCTGGATTTAAACATGGCCTCAGACACTTCCTAACTGTGTGCCCCTGAGCTAGTCACTTAACCCTGTTTGCCTTGCCTTTGCCCTTCTATCTTGGTGTTGTTACTAAGACATAAAAGAAGAGTTGGAAAAAATGATATAAAGGATCCCTAATTTCCTTCAGAGCTCTCTGTTCAAATGTCACTTTCTAGAAGAAGCTTTTCCTGAAGCTCTCCCCCTACCACCAACTATTAGTGCTCTCTCTCTCTCTCTCTCTCTCTCTCTCTCTCTCTCTCTCTCTCAGCTAACTTGTATTTATTTTCTGTGTGCATTTTTGCACATATACATAAGTACTCATGTACATACATATTGCCTTCCATAATAGAATATAATTCCTTGAGGACAGGGAATATCTTATTTTTATCTTTGTAGCTCTAGCTTCTGCGATAGACTATGTAATTAGTCAATGTTTAATGATTGTCTGATTGATTGATTGTCTCAGAAGTAGTCTATATACCCAGGACCCCTAGACCAGCATTTGCAAGTTTCTTCAACTCATTTCTACTCTGAAAGTGTTCTATAGCCAAAACAAAAACATGATTGGGAAATGCAGATGAATAACAAGGATTCTTTGAGTTCTTGGTTTGGGTATTTGTGTTATTGCTTTAATATGTATTTTTCATGGTTTGTATATGCAAAGATGTCATTATACTTGAGTAATTTAGGATCATGTGTATTTATAAAGTGCTATGCAAGCATTTTCATTAGCTGCTATTGCCTTCAAACAAGCTAATGGAGTTGGTTATCACTATTATTCTTATTAGATAGAAAATATATATTTAAATTAATTTTTATTAATTTACAAATATATAAATTTAAAAAGAATCTGAAGAATAGAAATTTGATGCTATTCTAAAGAAGTTCAAATGAACTATCAAACTGATGATGTAGTGATGCAGTGAATTTCTGGAGTACTATTGAGTCAGCCTACTTTCTTCCTGCTTTATATATATCTGAGAAGACATACTTCTGCCTTTCTCTCTAACCTTTTATCACTGAAAAAAAATCTAGATTTCATAAATTTCCCTATTTTGATGAAGCATATGTTAATATCAACCAAAATATCACCTTTCAAAGATGTTTACATCACTTTTATGACATTATATCTCTATTTTAAAAGAAAAAACAGTGAGAAGCACAATGGAAGTATTTTCCCTGAAGACCTTTTTAAAATAGCATAGATAATCAACTATTTAGACCAGTGATGGGCAAACTATGGCCTGCGGGCCTGATGCAGCACCCTGAAATGTTCTATCCAGCTGCAGGACATTATTCCTAATCTGACCAATACAATGAGTAGATACAATACAATGAAACTTCAAAAGATTTGCCTTAGAAACAGACTGACAGATGAGCATTTCCTTTCCTTTGCCCCCCTCTTTAAAAAGTTTGCCCATCACTGCCTTAGACTTTTTTCTATCCCTAGTAACCTAGTTTCCATTCTACCTATGAAACTTTACTGAAACTTCTGTCTTAGAGTCACCTTCTCTTCCAAATCCTTGGTCCTCATCCTGCTAGACTTCTCCACAGTATTGTTTTTGTTGTGATTATTGTTGCTTTTAGAAACTGGGTGGCCCTATCTCTTCTAGGTTGGAAGATAAGCAGCCACCCATAGGCACAAATACACAGTTCATTGGTATAGATCTGCTCTGTTTTCAACCCAAATTGGCTCTCTTCTTAGGTATCCTGGTAGCTCCCTGCTTCTGGAGACTGGCTATATTGGTAAAGGACGTAATGTAGATGTTTGATGAGCTTTAGCCCTTCTGGAATGCAGAACTCTTAATCTTAAGAGGTCTACCAGCCTCAAACTTCCTAGGAGCAGGGATAAGTTTGCATCAGCTATGCCTAATCTCTCTTCTGTATTTACTATAGCTAACCACTCTCTATTTCTTGAAATCCCTCCTTGGCTTTTATGAAGCTACAATAATACAGTTTTCCTCCTCTATCTTGAACTGATCCTTCTTTGAATCCATTGCTAGAATTTCTTCATCTTCTCATCACTTTCTAACAGTGGGCAGCTCCAAGACCTTGACTGTCTACCCTCCTACTCAATCACTTCTACAAGTTCAACTGTCCTTTTTTTTAACATTTAATAATATTTATTTTTTAGAAAAGTTAACGTGGTTACATGGTTCATACTCTTACTTACCCCTTCACGCCCTGACCTCTCCCCCCCATAACCGATGCGCATTTCCACTGGTTTTAACATGTGTCATTGATCAAGACCTATTTCCAAATTGTTGATAGTTGCATTGGTGTGGTAGTTTCAAATCGACATCCCCAATCATGTCCGCCTCAACCCATGTGTTCAAGCAGTTGTTTTTCTTATATGTTTCCTCTCCTGCAGTCCTTCCTCTGAATGTGGGTAGCTTTCTTTACCATAAATCCCTCAGAATTGTCCTGGGTCATTGTATTGCTGCTGGTACAGAGGTCCATTACATTCAATTTTACCACAGTATATCAGTCTCTGTGTACAGTGTTCTTCTAGCTCTGCTCCTTTCACTCTGCATCAATTCCTGGAGGTCTTTCCAGTTCACATGGAATTCCTCTAGTTTATTATCCCTTTGAGCAGAATAATATTCCATCACCAGCATATACCACAATTTGTTCAGCCATTCCCCAGTACAAGGGCATACCCTCATTTTCCAGTTTTTTGCCACCACAAAAAGCACAGCTACAAATATTTTCATGCAAGTCTGTTTATCTATGATCTCTTTGGGGTACAAACCCAACAATGGTATGGCTGGATCAAAGGGCAGGCATTCTTTTATAGCCCTTTAAGCATAGTTCCAAATTGCCAGCCAGAATGGTTGGATCAGTTCACAGCTCCACCAACAATGTTCCAATTTTGCCACATCCCCTCCAGCATTCATTACTCTCCCCTTCTTTCATTTTAGCCAATCTGCTAGGTGTGAAGTGATACCTCAGAGTTGTTTTGATTTGCATTTCTCTAATTATTAGAGATTTAGAAAACTTTCTCATGTGCTTATTGATACTTTTGATTTCTTTATCTGAAAATTTCCCTTCTGATTTTGGCTGCATTGTTTTTGTTTGTACAAAAGCTTTTTAGTTTGATATAATCAAAATCATTTATTTTATATTTTGTAACTTTCTCTAACTCTTGCTTGGTTTTAAAATCTTTCCTTTCCCAGAGATCTGACAAGTATACTATTCTGTTTTCGCTTAACTTATTTATAGTTTCCCTCTTTATATTCAAGTCATTCACCCAGTCTGAGTTTATCTTGGTGTAGGGTGTGAGATGTTGATCTAAACCTAATCTCTCCCATATTGTTTTCCAAATTTCCCAGCAGTTTTTGTCAAATAGTGGGGCAAAGTTGCAGGATACAAAATAAATGCACATAAATCATCAGCATTTCTATATATTTCCAACACATCACAGCAGCAAGAGATAGAAAGAGAAACACCATTTAAAATCACTGTGTATTGGTTCCAAGGCAGAAGAGAGGTAAGGGCTAGACAATGGGGGGTTAAGTGACTTGCCCAAGGTCACCCAGTTAGGAAGTATCTGTGGCTAGATTCAAACTCAGGATCTCTCATCCCTAGATCTGGTTCTATATATATACTGAGCCACCTAGATAGCCTTTTTCCAGGATTTTTTGAAACCATTCCCTTCAGTTCACAATAGCATTATATCACATTCATATGCAATAACTTGTTTAGCCATTATCCAACTGATGAGTATCCTACCACAAAATGAACTACTAAGCACTTTACAAATATTATCTCATTTGTCCTGCACAATAACCCTGTAAGGTAGGTGCTATTATTGTCCCTACAGTGGTGATAACCAATGGAAAGCACTTTGTGAACCTTAAAACATATTACGAGTTATTACTCTTATTTTTATTTATCCTTATCTTCATTATTATCTTAGTTGACTAGTTCTGGACCTCTTACTTTTAATTTTTAAGTAACCATAGAACCAAAGACCCAAATCTTACAGCACTGCTGAAGAGAACATTTTCAAGATGATTTTTTTTCAGTGCTATTATACTTGCTGAATGCTAAGCAACCTATTTATCAATAGTCATTTGATGGATTACTCAGCAAGGAATCTCAAAATGATAGATTGGATGCAAAAGATCCAGCAGCATGGTGGTAAGATACGCCACAAGGAGTTATTTAGTCCTATTTCTTACATTCAATTATGATGGTACATAAAGCAAGGGTTTCTCTTCTTCTGATTTTTATCTTTTGTTTATAAGCTAATAACAACTCGTATTTGCATAATGTTTTATTATTTACAAAGGACTTATCTCATGACACTGAGATGTAGCTATTGTCTTCTTACAGTCTTGATCTTGCCATCTACCCTGCCACACAACCCTTTATCCCACTCCCACCCTCAATGTTCCACTTCTTACTCTATGAACCATAACCAAACCAGTATTACCGTGGCTCCTAGAAAGCACATGAAAATCTAGTGCCTCGTGACTTAGCCTCTCCTTCCCCGTGATTTACCAAACCAAAACTCCCTTTCCTTATTATGTTGTCTTCCCCTATCAGAATGTAAGCTTCTTGAGAGCAGGAACATTTGCATTTGTATGCCCCAAATCTAGCACACTACCTGGCACATAATAGCTCTTAATAAATATTTCTTTTTTGTGTGCATTCATTTCTCTCTAATTTACAGGGTCAGAGAGGGTAAGGGACTTGCCTATGAAACACAGCTAACAGGATTCTGAGATCAAACTCAAACCCAAGTTTCTTTCCTGATTCTAGGGCCAGCACTCTTTCCATTACATCACACTGTTGGTGAGACTGCATGGCAATCCTATTTGTTTTCAGTGATATTGAATATAACATCTACAATCTAACAAGAAACCCAACTGCTGCAACATTTACAGCCCCCCCAGAAGCTCTACCAAGTATTTAGGCCACTAATGAGCCCAAGTCCTGAAAGAGTCAATGACAAACATAACTCAACTAGCTAGTTCTTGTAGTTTGAAAGGGTACCCATGAACAATGTTATAAGTTATAACTTATATCAATGTTATAAGTTGTTTCTTTTGTTAATTAAATTCTTTTTCAATTCACAAGCATTTATTTTCTCTCTGCCTTCCTTCCCCTACCCTAATTGAAAAAGAAAAAAAAAAAAAAAAGAAAACCCATGTAAGAAATATGCATTTGAGCAAAAACAAATATCCATATTGGTCATAAATGTATCTCATTCTCCATATTTAGATCTAATCTCTCAGAAGCACAGTACCTATAATTACCTTTAGGCTAGAAAGAGATAGAACATAGACATTAGCTAGTCTGAAGCTTATCTGTCTTGTTTTGTTATGTTTTGTTTCCTTTAAAGAAAATTTGATTTCTTAGTGCTTCATAAAAGCCTAGGCAGATTAATTGAATAAGAAGCATGATTGTCTTAGAAGAAAATACACTAGACTCTGGGGAGGGGACTTCCTAGTGGGAAATCTAGGTTCAAGCCTGGCTCCATCATTAATAAACTGGGTGATCCCTCTCTTATTAGCTTAGGTTGTGCTTGAGGAAGAGGAAGAATTGTGGTGTGATCCAAGCACTGGATTTAGTCAGAGGGTATGGGTTCAAAACTCAGCTCAGCTATTTATTTGTTGAGTAGCTTTGAATGAGTCATTTTACTTCTGGCCTTTTTTCCTCATCTATAAAATGAGGAAGCAGGGTGCAGGACCAAACTAGATGACTTCAAAGAACTCTTCTTACTCTAATTCCTATGATTCCAAATCTCAAGATTGTTTCAAATTCTCCTAATACTTCATATATTTCCATATGCCCAGCATATGTTACATGAGTGTTATTTAATGCCTACTTGTGAGGGCCAAAAAAGACAAACCTTTGCAGATAGAGAGAGGCATCTTCCTACAATTTCTCTGGCCTTGCTTATCCAAAGTTTTATTTTAGAATAAATTCCTTGGGAAGTAGATTATAATCTCTTTTTCTTTCATCTATTTAAATTCCTTGTCATTAGGAACTTCAAGCCACTACACAGCAATAATCTCTTAGAGTTACCTGGCATCTCTTCATCCTTGAAGCATCCCAAAGGCCTTATATACTTCTCAAAAAAAGGGTTATTCACCTCTTCTTGAAATACTTTTACCTCTTCAAGATGTAACAGTAGTGTTTCTCCTTAAGCAAAAGAAAATATTTTTAAAAGATGTGACTATATATTCATACATATAGATAGATAAACACATACATATATATTTGCAATGGATTTTGTTTATCTTGCATTCTTAATGTATGGGGAAGGGGAAGGGAGAGAGGGAGGGAGAGAATTTGCAACTGAAAATAAAATTAAATTGCATTTTAAAATAAGGAGAAAAAAAGATATGGGAAAACAGCAACTTCCATGGGTAACATTTGCAGAAAACATGAGATATGTGGCATATAATTTTCTGAGTTGCCATTTGCCAAAGACCCATAAAATGACACTATCAACTCAGCAAGCTCCAAGAAAGCTTCCATGTAGATTCTTAGCCCCTACAAATTATAAATAAATGTTAAATCTTAATAACAGCCAAGGCTTCTGCTTATACTTCATCTTCAGCCTGCACTTCCAGGCATACAACTTCCCTTCATAACGTTTTTCAGTTTGACATTCTTCCCCAGCTCTGTGGTATTCCTAAACCAATCTATACCCCCACAGGTATTGCACACCCCATGAGCACAGCCAAGTTTTTAGATCATATAAATAAGAATATATTGAGATTCTAACTTCCCTAGAGAAAAGAGACCCAGGATGCCTCTTTTTATTGCCTTAGAGAGATGAGAAAAGGATGTGCCTAAATATAGAAATGGGTCTTATTTTTCCCAACATGAATACACTGTAAAATTCACTATAATAGTTTGTGTTATCTGGTTGTCCACAGAAACTGGAAACTTAAAAGAGAATTAGCTCCCTCTTTGTATATCCACAAGCTTTCTGCAGCTGGGGCAACTGATGAATCACCTTTCTTCATCCTATTTTATATTCCCAAAATTCTGTATTTAAGACAGGAACAAAGGACAAAAGAAGTGAAATTCTAGAATCTCTCTGAATCACTTCTTACTTACATCTTTAGCAATTTTCCTTAAGTTTGTTTTTAATGCTTTCTTATATAAAGAAAGCCTAGATGATGATACTTTTGTCTTAAGTTTAACAAAGAGGTAAACTGAGGTAAATCTCTACATAAGGCATCATTTATCATAAGAGGCATTTGATTCTCAGAATAAAGGATGGGTCAAATGGTCTGACTGAAAGGCTCCAAATTCAGAGTACAATACATTTGTACAAGCTTGGAACAAAGAACAGAACAGAAATCATTTAAATTAGTGATGGGCAAACTTTTTAAAGAGGGGGCCAAAGGAAAGGAAATGCTCATCTGTCAGTCTGTTTCTAAGGCAACTCTTTTGAAGTTTCATTGTATTGTATCCTGCTCATATTTGTCAGATTAGGAATAATGTTGTACAGTCAGATAGAACATTTCAGGGGTCCACATCTGGCCTGCAAGCCATAGTTTGCCCATCACTGAAAATGGCCAGCATAGCAGAAATGTAAATTATTATTGACTGATTCAAAAAAAAGAAGACATAGCTCCCACATGCCAAGGAGACCACCTCTCACTGGGTCTAAGAAAGACCATAGTAAATTTACAGGTCATAGCTATTCTCTGAAATCCCCAAGAAAGATAGACTGGGGAATTTGATAAGATCACCTCAATTGTTAAAGCCTGGGCAAGAAAAAGTTGCGCTACTCAGCTTGGCCTGACTTCCCAAGGATACCCCCAAAAAAGTTGCAGGAAATGCTGAGATGTTTTAATAGAGTATTGAAAGCAGATTTCTTAACAGAAATTATATCCTCGGTGTCTCTCATCAGAGGGGAGAAGATTAGAACTCTAGCACACATAAATTTCTCCACTCAGACCTCAGAAAAGAGGCTTCATGTTTTGTATGGTATAAAATACAGAATAAAAAATTAATTCCCTCACTTTTAGACCCAATTCTGTTTCCTTAACCTACAGATTGCTTTTCTTGCATAAATTGACAGACAGGGATAAAGAGTGAGACAGAGAGAAAAGGCCTATGTTTGGACTGAAAACTCAGCTGTACCAAGTATAGGTTAGGGAAGAGATATCTTGATAGCAGCTTGTGTGAAAAGACTATAGGTAGCAGGCTCAAAAAATATCCTAATACCGTATAACTAGGATAAATAGTTTGGCCACTGAGTCAAGATGCAAAAATATATTCATAATCTAAAATATTGGGAGAAACACAAAAAGGAAATTTAATAGGGATAAAGGAATGGTCCATAAAATAATAGATTTACAGATTAAAGAGATCTCAGAGACTATCTAACTGTGCCCTTATTTTGTCAATAAAGAGTAGGAAGTCAAAAGAGGCTAAATGATTTGCCCCGGGCAAAATAAAAAATAAGCACTTGGATATAGGATTTGAATTCACCTACTCTGATTTTAGAGCCAGTGTGCTTTCTGTATATTTTTTAAAATAAAATGCATAAGTAGAAAAGTAATGAGGCATGGCTAGACAGTAATTTACTTCAAAAAGATCTGAAGGTTTTAAGTGGACTTTAAGGTTAATATAACTCAATCTTATATTATGGTAGCTATTAAAAGAATTTTAGCATCCATAATAAGGTGAGGGACAGTCCCATTGTAACTTGTCTTGGCCAGTCAGAATACTGTGGTCAGTTCTGAGCATCATAATATTTAGAAAGAGGGAAAGAATGAACAAAGGAAAGAAGACTAAAAATGAGAAAATGAAAAAGTTTAATAGAAGATAAGATATTTATAATGATTTCTTTTTCTTAAAAATGATCAGAAGAAACACACACAGATACACACAATCATAGTGTTTAACAGGTCTGGGATGTTGCCAAGTAATTAATGCCATAACAGACAGATGGACACATGTTGCATTTGAATGAATGAATTTAGGTATTGCTAAATTAACTCTTGTGAACTTAGTACTTACCAGTAAGTACTTGGCACATGGTAGGTGCATACTAAATAATTGTTGATCAACTTATTGGACTTGGAATGTACTTAAAACATCTATGATGGTTATCAGAATTATCTTCTTTGATCAGTTACTTATAAGACTGGGACCAAATCAAAAAGTTTCATCTTATTTTTAAATTGGATTTGCAGAAATTATGTACTATCAAATATTACCCCCATAAGAGGAAAGATCAGGCATTCCCATCCATCAAAAAGGAATGCTACAGAGGACTCGAAACTACCACACCAATGCAACCACCAACAATTTGGAAATAGGACTTGATCACAAGGACACATGACAAAACCAGTGGAAATGTGCGTCGGCCATGGGTGGGGGGAGTGCGGGGGGTGAAGGGGAAAGTAGGAGCATGAATCATGTAACCATGTTAAAAATGATTATTAATAAATGTTTAAATTTTAAAAAAAAAAAGGAATGCTACAGGGACAGCTGGGTAGCTCAGTGGATTGAGAGTCAGGCCTAGATTCGGGAGGTTCTAGGTTCAAATCTGGCCTCAGACACTTCCCAGCTGTGTGACCCTGGGCAAGTCACTTGACCCCCATTGCCCACCCTTACCACTCTTCCACATAGGAACCAATACACACAAGTTAAGGGTTAAAAAAAAAGGAATGCTACAAGAAATGCAATCTTAATTTCTGACAAAATCAAATTTACTTTAAATTTATATGAGTCTATGTATTTGAAGTTATGTCAAGAATGCCAATAAAAGATATTTCACAAAAAAAAAGATGGTCAGAAAAATCTAATGAATGAATATTGTTTGGTCATTTTTTAGTTATGTCCAACTCTTTGTGACCCCATTTGGGGTTTTCTTGGCAAATACTGGATTGATGTGTTTGCTGTTTCTTTCTCCAGCTCATTTTAAAGATGAGGAAAAAGGCCAACAAAATTAAGTGACTTGCCCAGGGTCACCCAGCTAGGGTCTGAGGCCAAATTTTAACTCAAGTCTATCAATCTATATATCTATGACACCACCTGGAAAGGTAAAAGAATGTCTTTTACAGTCCATTTCTATATCCTCTTATGTGATCCCCAATAATGCATAATGATGAGTAGCAGAAAATATGACTTAATTAACCCATGGAAAATAAGGTGTGCTGTGCTTTCTGCAAAGTATGTTCTCTCTTCTTGGCAAATAAAGTAGGCAACCTAACTTAACCCATAGGGAACCTTTAGAAGTATAAGGAAGAGTCAAAATAACAAAAGGTAACATCCAAAATGATATGTGAATGCAAATCTGCCAGTAAGCCCAAGTGAGAATGCCCAGAAACTATATTAAATGTGCAACAGAAATGTATGCAAGCATGATGCACTGCTTTCCTAAAATGTGTCAATTAGAAAGTGACATTGAAATAATATAAACTAAAAATGTGCGCCTGTTTTATAACCAATTCTACCCTCAGTTGACAACCACATTAACTGCACAAAGTATTATAAATTGCATTTAAATTATCATGAAAAGAAATCTGCCAACCTAGCCAAAACTGATGCTATTCAACATGAGGGCAGTGAAGAAATTGATCCAAATAGTGAAAAGAAAAAAGCCTCTGCTGATAATCAGAAGAAAGCTATTTGTTCAAGATCAACAAAACAGAGAAATGAACAAAAGGTACCAAATATCAGAACCAGAAGAGACCTTACTAATCATCTAATCCAAATGGCTCATTTTAATATGTAGAAACTAAGGCTGCAGAATAACTTGTCCAATGTCACATAGCTAATTTGTAACAAAAAAGGATAGGAACATGATTCCTAATTCATGATTCTTTTTATTATACCATGGAAGAATCAACAGTGACTATGAAAAAAAGACAGAAAATAGATTTTTTGTTTTTTAATTTGTTTCCCGGGAGTCTAATAGTATCTTGCACATAGTACCTTGACAATATAAAGGAGCAGTCTTCTCAACAATATCAGTACTGCATCTCCTACTAAGGTAGATTGAAAAACCATCATTGTCACTTCATCCTATGCCCATAAAGTCCTCGAGAAAGGCTACTCCTGTCATGCCTGGGGCCCTCAAGTACTCTTAACATTGTTTAAATTCCAATGGAGCATATAGGATATCCATCAGTTGTCTTTTGCTCTTGCCATTTGACTGGCCCACATTTTTTTCTGGCTATACTGTTCTCTATTGATATCCTTTATGCTCCTTCATTTTTTTTTGCCACCTTTGCTTGACAATATACTATAACCTACCTATGCTCACCTATACTTCATCATTGACCTTGAAAGTGGTCATTGGCTTTAATTTGTTGGAAACTTTAGTTTTCAATGACTTATAGCCAAACAGCCTCATTTAAAGAATATTATTATTAAAAATACGGAGGGCAGCTGGGTAGCTCAGTGGAGTGAGAGTCAGGCCTAGAGACAGGAGGTCCTAGGTTCAAACCTAGCCTCAGCCACTTCCAGCTGTGTGACCCTGGGCAAGTCACTTGACCCCCATTGCCCACCCTTACCTCTCTTCCACCTATGAGAAAATACACCGAAGTACAAGGGTTTAAAAAAAAGTTTGTTAAAAAAAAAAATACGGGTTTTTCTTTCAACAAGAAGTAAGGTCATAAAATTTCCTAAAAGCAATTAAACCCATTTTCCTCTTTGGATTCATTTATGGGTTTGTTTGTATAACCTTTTCGCCCCATCCCCCATCCTTACAGTTGTTTGTCCATGCACAGGCTTTCTCCAAGATTTATGTACTGGTAGATGAGCTCTCTGAGTTGTTGATATAACTAAATGTTATGATCCATATGATGATCATTTTTCATATACTTACACATAGTAGAGGCAGAATGTTGAAGTGAATGCAAGTATTTCAAATGGGAGAAAATCATGTTAGTTTTTCCATAACTTTATAAAGGCATATGAAAATTATTATTATGTCTATTAATACAGAATCATGAAGACACCTGTCTCAGAAGATGTTATCATAGGCTATTTACATTTTTTAATCTATATAAAGCATATATTAGAAGAAATGTAAAACTCGAAGTACATTCAGTAAATATTTGTCAAGGTCTGTTTTCCTTCTGACAACTCCATTCTAACAAGTTCTGCTATTTACTTTTATCCTCTTATGGATGGGTTGCCCACCTACAATGAATTTTAAGACCT
This sequence comes from Gracilinanus agilis, assembly GCF_016433145.1. Lineage (NCBI taxonomy): Eukaryota > Metazoa > Chordata > Mammalia > Didelphimorphia > Didelphidae > Gracilinanus > Gracilinanus agilis. Next base: position 117,303,271 of record NC_058132.1, on the reverse strand, counting down.
TGAATTTAAAAAGTTTTGAAGAACAGGATACTTGTGTCAAAATATTTTCAACAATTGCAATCAAACATAAATGCCAAATACAACATTATTTTTAAATTATTTTAAAATCATACTACAGTGGAAAGAGCACAGTTCTGATATTGGAGATCTAGGTTCACATCCCACCTCTCTATAGGGCAAATTATTTAATCTCCATGGGACTCAATTTCCTCCTTTGTAAAAAGAGAGGGTGTGGCTTAGATGGCTCAGGAAGTCCCTTTCAGCTTTACATCTATGATGTATGGTGGGAACATTTTGAAAATACTTTTGAAAGAAGCAACCTTTCAGAAGCAAAGGCAGAGGCAAAAGAGATTTTTTAAAGATAAAAACATAATTTTTTTCATAACTTTTGTAAGCAAAGCATTAATTTCAACCACATCATAACTGAAGAGATGTCATATTTGGAAAAGATACAAAATACTCTGATCCTTACACATAAGCAAGGAAAATACATGCAGACAGAATCATGGTACAAATCCCTTTTTCTTGTATCCAAACAGGTTATGCAAGCTATTAACATATCTAACAATTGGAAAATCCTAGGACCCAACTCATTTAGAGTGTTACATTGTAAGGAGTTCAACATAGCATGTATGAAATGCTTTAAAAGAATATCCTTCAAAGAGGCATGAAATTTAGTTTTATTATACTCAGAGGTAGCATTGTTTTAACAAAAGACTGAAAGGCTTCCTCTCCTGCTAAGCACAGAGCAATGCCAGGTCTCCAGGAGAAGTTAAGGACCATAGTGAATAGAGTACTGGACTTAGAGTCCAGAAGGTGTGAGTTCAAATCCTGTCTCAGATGCTTTCTAGCTGTATGACCTTGGACAAGCCACTTCATCTCTATTTACCAAAGTTTTCTCAACTGTAAAACAGGAGATAATAATAGCACCTAGCCTCTCAGGGATGGTTTAAGGACTAAATAATCATAATGATCATAATAAAACATTTATTAACACTTTAAGGTTTGCAAAGCACTTTATATGAATGAGATAACATATAAAGTACTTGATTTTCCTTAAATAACTATGTAAATGTTAGCTATTATTATTTGCCACTGACAAAATAATGGCATCAATTTTGGTGAGAAAATGCTATACTTATTGGGAGAAAAAAATTCATGCCAAATGATTCCCTGTTCTTCCTGATAGTAAGAGGTCAGGGTTCTGCTTTGCCGGAAGTTAGAGCCTTTTTCTCTCCCCAAGACCCTAGGGCTAGCAAGAAACAATCAGCTGGTCTTGCCCCATTTGGGTTCACATAGGTGATAATGCCAGTTTTCAAATTCTTTCCTCTAGCTTATATCCTTCCTCCTCACCACTCCACTTAGAATTGGAGGCAGCTGCAGTGGCTTGTTTTGGACAAGACCCTCTAATTTCCCCTGCGTGAGCTTCATCTAAGCTGCCCCCTGTTGCCACTGGCTGCATTAAGCTCCAAAGAAATGGCTTTCTCTAAGCAACAGAAGACGAATAAACAAAAGATTTCGAAATTATCACACAGTTACAAAGATAAAGTTGTTATAGGTTATATGATCAAAAAACAGAAATTTGAGAGTGATCTGGATAGGCTTTTAAATCTTACATCACTATCGTCTCACTCTTATTTTGTAGAAATTCTGAAGGTTAATAAGATTGACTTTTCAGTTGTCAATTTCTTGAGGCATGACATTGGTATATGGAATACCATCTTACATCTTTCAGTGGAGAAAGGGGCCATCAAATCAAGAGAATAATGGGAGACCTTTTTGTTTCATCTTTAAGGTGAATCCATTAAGCAGAGAAATAAATAATAATGATACATAAAGTGAAAGCATGAAGAAAAACATCGTATCATTGTATCATAAATCATTTGCTCGACTGGAAATTTTGAGGCTCTCTATTTACTCTGAAACACAATTTCAGGAATTATTGAAAACTGCCAAGGACTTTAGTGATCATATATAAACAGAGCTTGAAATGGATGTCGATACTTATGTAAGTCGATACAAATAGAGAGGACAATTTACTGTGTCCTCTTGTCAACAACAACAAAAAAAAAACATATTATTGAAGATCTAAGTGCAAAAGGAAACCTGTAAATATCTAGACAAAACACAGGATCCATGAATCCCAGAGTTAGAAGCTCTACCAACCCGTACTCATATCATTAATTTTGTCTACAATATTTTCAACAAATAGTTTATTCATGCTCTTGATCTGCAATTCTCCAATGATAAAGGATTCCCTATCCCTTTGAGGCAATCCACTTCACTTCTGAAAAGTTATAGTTTTAAGAAAGGTTTTTTCCTCATTTTGAGCTAAAATATTAATTCTTTTCATTTTTGCCCATTGGTCCTAGAACTTCATAGTATAAGGAGTTTGATATTGCAAATATAAAATGTTTTTAAAGAATAATCTGCAAATAAGCATGAATACCTATATTTATGATACTTGGAGGTGACTTCTTTTTGCCAAAAGATTGAAAGAGTTCATATCTTGATAATTATAGAACAGTGACAGATCCCCAGGAAGAGTTGGGGGGGGGGCATAGTGAATAGAGTGCTAGGCTGGACATCAGGAAGACCTGAATTCAAATTGTGCCTCAGGCACTTTCTAGCTATGTAACCTTGTCCAAGTCACTTCATTTCTATTTATCTGTTTCCTCAACTGTAAAATGAGAAGTAATAACCAGAACCTACTTCCCAAGGTTAGATCAAGGATTAAATGAAAACAATAATAATAAAAATAAGCATTTATATAACCCTTTAAAATTTGTAAAGTACTTTATGCTAATGAGATAGCATTCACAAAGTGCTTTAAAAGCCTTAAATCACTATGTAAATGTAAACTATTATTATTTGCCATTAGTAAGAAAATGATACTCCCAATGGGAGAAAAGTATCATGCAAAATGACTTACTGTTCTTCCTGACACAGCAGTGGAGGAGGTGAGCAAAGGGTTGCTCTTTCTGCTACACAGAACAAGACTAATCTTGTTTTCCTATTCTCTTTCTGCAGCTAACAGAGATTAGAGATGGAACAATTAAATAAATGACCCTGAAAACATTAATTTAATGTGTAAAAAAATATTAAACACATCACTCTTCAGGGAACAAAATTAAGATAGAGGAAATAGTGCATTAGAATAAATGTTTGATCTACAATCAGATCATTTGGGTCAAATCCCAGTTCTATCACTTCTACCTGTTGTAACCCTGAATAAACCAGTTCTCTTTTCCTCTCCAGGATTCTGTTTCATCATCAGTAAAATGAGAAGTTGGACTAGATGATCTCTAAGATCTATCTTAGATATAAATGCTTTATAACAATAAATGTGTAGTCTTATTTTAAGATAAAAAAATCATTTCATGTAATAAAAGTGCCCATGTTAAATCTAGATATTATCAGTCACAGCATCAGAGTACTAATAGTGAACTATTGGATGTATTAATTAAAAACTACAATTATAAAATCTATAATTATAAAAATAACATCTATAATTTATTTGATCCCTTGGAGAGAATGGAAAGGGAGAATTGATATCAATAGCTTATATTTCCAAGTTGTAAAATAGAGTACTAAAAGTATCTAGTATTTCTATCTCTTTTCATGGTTTACAAATCTCTTTACATATGTTATCTCATTTGATTCTTACTATAACCCTATGAGGCAGGTAATAACATTACCACCATTTTACAGATGAGGAAATTGAAACTGAAAGGTAAGTGATTTGTCCAGGGTCACATATTGCTGAAAATTAAGATTGAACTGGAATAATTTTTATAGGAAACCTTACCTAAAACTCAGATTTAGAAGGTTATCCAGCTTCCAAGTTTAAGGAATGTATGCCCATACCTGAGGGCATCTCACTAGGTTGGTTTTTGTTACAGGCAGTGTAGAAACCTACTCCTTGTTTATCTATAAATAAGAACTCTCTTGGGTAAAGGAAGACAGTAAACACTGGTTAAGCCATGCACTGGGCAACCATGTTAACCCATCAACCAGTGGCAGAATATGTGTCTTCAGGTTCTCAACAAGGATTCTCCCCTTCCTGAGATATAGTAATGAGGTCTTATAAGTCTACTTCCTCAATGGCTATTTACCACTCAAAGAGGACTTAGGGAGGTCCAGGGGAGGAACTGGATGCTGAGGTCACAAGGGGTATATAAGATACATGTCAGAGTTCGCTTGCTCTCTCTTGCCCAGCTACTCTTGTTTGACCCAGTTCTTTCTTTTGCCCTGCTCTAGATCCTTGGCATCCAATCAGATTATGAAGGAAGACAACTGGCTAGTTTTGATTTTCTTGATTAATAAGCTAACTTAAAAATTAAGAAATATTGCCTCTCAATAATTCAATCATCACAATAGGTAAGAAGTGTCTTAACTCAGGTCTTCTAGACTCTAGATCCAATAATCTATGATGCCACCTTTTTAGTCACTTCCATGAGGAAACTGAACAAAAAGATAAACAGATCCATTTTATATCACTGAATTTTGGGAAGAGATGCATAACCCAAATGAAGCAAAAACAAACTTTGTGATATCAATCAGTATCCATTTAGAAGGTCACATATCATTTATGACTAAAGCAAAGAAAGTGGTTAATAAGATTTCAGTCTTACAGTTAGATTGAAAATGTGGTTGTCTCCACTAAAAACTGTCACAATTACACAGTAAAGAAATATTTGGTTGATGATAGAAAACATGATCTTTGATGTCTAGCAAAATAATTTAATATTCAGCATACATATAATGCGAATATATATGGCATTTATATATTACTTTAAAGTTTCCAAAATGCTTTATCACTGCACTCTCACTTGATTCCCACCATAATCCTATACATAGGGACTATTATAAACTTTATTTTATGGATCAGAAAACTCAGAATCAGACTATGAATAAATGATTTGCCTAAGATAATGTAGCTCATGAGAATATATAGAGGGATTTTAATTCAGCCTTTCCTGACCTCAGGTCTAGCACTCTCCCCAATTCCATATACTTCTAGGTAATACATTACTTTGGTTTCTATATATTCAAATAATAAATGTAACTATTTATTAAATAACTGTGTTGCAGAAAAAAAAACAGGGATTATTTGAGAAAGCAATTTTTCTAAAATATACTAGAATAGAGACATAACGAACTAACAGTCCTTAATCAACAAACTGGACATTCTATTATTTAAAAAACTAATAAAGCATGGGGACTTGCCTCATTTAGTAAAAATATTATGAAATCCTAAGCATAAAGAAAATAAACATTTCACTTATTGAGTCATGGTTCCCATAGGCTCAACCATCTAGAACATAGCCCAGAACAAGAAAGAAATAAAAAGCTCCCACTTCTGCTAAGACAAATTTAGTCAAGCCCATGAACTTTAGTTCTTTAGTCATAGGAAGTCCCTCAAATCCTCACTGACAACCAGTTGATTTTAATTTGGAAGACAAAATAACAAATTTAGTCAGACATATCATGGATAAGTAAACAAAGCATTTAAATTTGATAAGTAAACAAAGCATTTAAATAATATCACTAACTAGCTGTGTGATTCTGGGCAAGTTACTTAGTCTTGGTTTCCTCTCTTGTAAAATAGAGATAAAAATACTTATACTACTTAGCTCTCTGGGGCAGATAGGTGGCACAGAAGACCTCTTCCTGAATTCAACTACAACCTTAGAAACTTACTTGCTGCATGACCTTAATCAAATCACTTTTAGCCCTGTTTGCCTCAGTTTCCTCATCTGTAAAATGAGCTGGAGAAGGAAATGGCCAGGCTCTCCAGGATCTTTATCAAGAAAACCCCAAATGGGGTCATGAAGAGTTGGACACAACTGAACAACAACAATAACAAACCTGTCTTATAGGCAAGGTGAAGAAAATGCTTATTAAGATGTAAGATGGTATACAGATGTGAGCAGTTATTATTTCTTGATTTTCCAGCTCATAGATTAGGAGGATAAAATTAGAAATGTGCTAAAGTTGTTACAAGCAACAAGAAAGTAAAGGGAGAAGAGAAAGAGGAATTTTTTGTTCTCAAAAAGCACATAAGGTTACAGTCATTAAGTTTAGGAACCAAGAGCCTTAAAGATAGAAGGTGTTAAGGGAGAAACCAGGGAAAGGCGCCTTGAACAGTAAATATGGGTCCAGGTGGGTGTGAGAGAGAGGAATGACAGGAAGGGGCCCACAAGTAGGGACTAAAGTTTAACAGCAAAGGGGTGTCTGTTACTGAATTGGCTGTTAGGTCCAACTGCCACTCTGAAGCACCAAGACTAGGCCTGTGGTAATCAGCAAAGTAAAGGCAGGAGTTTATAAGTTAAGGCAACACATTTAATCAAGGACAACTAAGATTAAGGATGGGAATAGGGTTTGCTACACCAAAAAGCTAAGGTCAAACCACAGGGGCAGGGAAAGGACTTGACTACATTCTCCTATGATCTAAACAAGACTGAGCCCAAAGAAAGCTGTACTGGAGTCACAAGGGAAAAGTTCCTCCCAACCTGGTTCCAGCCAGGTTTGGTCAGCTTAGCTGAGGACCTGAGGGTGACTTTACTTGGGATCTCACGGCTAACCCAGGGATGGTTTCAGGATGCCAGGAGTCAACTCCACCAGAACTGGTGATCCAAGGTATCCAGGTAGGGAGAGATAGTTTGCAATGCTGTCCACCAGATCACAAACCACTTCCCTACTCGGTGCTACTCTGCAGGTCTAATGTCCTCTGCAGTAAGCCTTCATCACTCTCAGGATCCCAGGGAATCTGGATACAACTCCCCTAGCTCTGAGATCTCCCAGGGTCAGCAACAGTTTGTGCCAACCACCTTGGAGTCCTTCTCAGGCACAAGCCACTTCCTCCTTCCCCTGCATTCCATTCAGAATGTCCATGACCTCCAGCTAAGGTTTTTCCTAGCCTGCTTACACACCTACTTTTAAACTTATGCCTCTTACAAAGGTCCTGAGAACAGGATAGAACAGAAATTAATATTTATAATGATGAACCTGGTTCATTAAAAAAAGAAAGTTGTATTAACAGCACTGTTTCAGGAAGGGATCTGAGTGGACTCCCCTTACTGGCCAACAACTGTTGGGACCTTTTCCAGTAATGTGGTGACAGCATGCTGTGTATGGCAGAACTGTCTCCAAACAGCAGTGCTCAACAGAGAAGGAAAGAGTTATTTAATATGGCTATGCAAACTCATGGACATTTATTAGGATTTCCAACTCAGTAAAACATGTAAATATATCAAAAGTGATTTCTAGAATTTAGGATAGAATTCTTAATCATCTTCAAGAGGTACACAAGCATTCCTGCAAATTGAATTGGAATTATATTATAATTCAAGACATCTCCTAGCTAGCAGTCTATGGGTACATTTTGCCAGCGACCATGAAACTTCTTGGTTTCAAACCATACAGAGAAAGGGAAGGAAGAAAGAGAAGAAAAGTGGGGTGGGAAGAAAGGAAGAAAGAAAGTGACAGTAAGAAAAAGAGGAGATAAAAGGCAGTCGCCTGTCTGAACATCAGAAAAAAGTCAAAGACAGTCACTTTATATGTTATCTCATCTGATCTTCACAACAACTCTGTGAGGCAGGTGATAACATTACCTCCCAGTTTTACAGATGAGGTAATTGAAAGAGAAAGAGAAGAGTCGAAGACAAGAGGGAACGTCTTTTTCATCTTCCCTGAGTCCTCACTATTTCACAGTCTAGCCAGGTTACTCCTCAATTGCTCCTAAGACACAGAAATGAACTGTCCTAATCATAGATTTGGAAGAGAAAATTAGGAAGGGGTAGGACTGTTATAGCCAATAAAAAATGATAGGGAAGGAGAGTGGGAAAATAATTTCTTAAGAAAAGCTCAAAAAGCATAAAAGGCTCTTTTCTACTAGTAGCAATACAATGAACCAGGACAATTCTGAGGGAATTATGAGAAAGAAAGCTATCCACATCCAGAAAAAGAACTGTGGAAGTAGAAATGCAGAAGAAAAACATGATTGATCACGTGGTTCGATGGGGATATGATTGGGGGTTGGGCCTTAAAAGATCACTCTCTTGCAAATATGAATAATATGGAAATGGGTTTTGAACCATGATACATGTATAACTCAGTGGAATTTCTTGTCAGCTCCAGAAGCGAAGAAGGAAGAAGGATGGAAAAAATCATGAATCATGTAACCATGGAAAAAAAAATATTCTAAATAAATAAATAATTTTTTTAAGTATAAAAGGCTACAATCATTAAGCTAAGGAACAAAGAGTCTTAAACATAACAGTCCTTAAGAGCAGCCTGCCAAATTCAATGCCAGATTTCAGGATCTTTTGGAGATGTCCTGTTCTAGAGTACAATTCAGTTTTGAATAAAGGAGGTGCTGGATTGTAATCAATAGAAAAATATCTCTTCATTTCAAACATATGACCCATCATTTCCAACCTCCTCCCCCCTTGCAGAATTTGTTATTCTGGTGGGAGTTCAGTATTAGATCTTCCCTCAATCTAAATTAGAATCTAAGTAAGTGTCACTGGATAAACAATACTGTCAAAGACTGCTAAGTAGGCTGACCCCCTAACAGGTAACTTATGTTCTGCTTATTTTTTTTAAGATGGCAAGGAAGCATGAAATAAAAAATTTTAAGATCTTTTGTTTTTAATTACTAGAAGAAAGAATCTTTGGAGAATAAAGGGATGGATTTAGTTACCTGAAAAACTTTGTAATACCCATCTGCATTGACTTACTCAAGCTAATGTAGACAAGGCCACATCTCATTTATAACTGAAGCAAAGAAAATTGTAAAATTTTAGTCTTTCAGTTAGATTTAAAATGTATCACCACTAAAAACTGTCATTATTACACAATACTATGGACCTTCCTCAAGATATTTTTATTAGTTAACAGTCAGTCAACAGGCATTGATTTGATTAAGCACTGATTAAGCACTTATTATGTGGCAGTGGAGCATATAGGCCATCCCTCAGTCCCAAATAACTAAGGAGTGAAATAGAATCTTAATATAGCAAAGAGGCAAAGAAAAATTTCTCATGATATAGTATAGAGGAAAAGTCTCAGAAGTGAGTTTATTCAAAGACTCAGAAATGAGTCTATTCAAAGAATCTACCCCTGATAAATACAAATGTTTTGGAGGTCAGAGGATCATAGATTTCAAGTTTTAAGAGATTGTAGATTCCTATCTCTGGTCTCTGTACCCTGATAATATTTCTCTCATTTTGTGTTTTGAGAGAAACAGAAACACTTGGCTGTTCTATAAACCAAGTTAGATTGTCTAACACTCACAGTAGTTCAATATTTGCAAAGTGAAATAAAGCATGGAGATAACTAATTTAGATTGTTCCATTTCCCTTACCCCCAAAAATCATTGACAAAATTGGCCAACTAATAATACAAAGGAGTCTTTTGGTTTTTAATTTTCTGGATAATTACCTTGGGGTTCCATTTCTCTTGTCTGGTCTACCACTGGACCCAGTCCCAGGCTGGTGAGGTCTGAGTTTTCATGATCATCTGTGGCAATCTGGTCATTTTAACTGACAATCATTTCTCCAGTATCTCTACTAAACTTTTTCTTTATGAATTTTGAACTATTGTTCCCCATCTTATGCTTCCTTTTGAAATATGAAAAACATTATTTTTTCACTTATGCACTGTCCTTGCATGACCTATAAGCCATCCCTTCTCTTTTGGGGCTTGCTTTTCTCAATTAACCACAATTTACTACCTACTGAAGCTTGAATAAGAACTAGATTTATTCATTAATGCATTTTTTGAAGAAGGACAAAAATTAATGCACTAAGATAAATTAAAGTTACATTACTGTACGTAGGAGCAATATACCAACCCTTGCCCCCATACAAGTTAGACTCGTTTTTTCTCGAAAAGTACTTGAAAGTACATCTTTAAGACTTGGTTAGCTAAGGGACTCAAGGCTCAGATAGTTGATATCTCTTAATGATTGCTTGAGTACGATGTAGTCATGGGGGGCTCCAAGGGTTCTCTGATCCTTTGCTGGTGAAAAATGATAGGTAACTTTAGTGAAGAACCTTTCCTTAGCTGAATCAGCTAAGGAGTCCTCAGTGCATATCCTTACTGATTATCCTTCTCTTGCTCTGCCTGAGTAAATCTCGTTTTGTTAACCATTCAATGACCTATAAGTGTTGCCATTTGTTCCATTATCAAACATAAAATACCGGTGGAATGACCTGAGTTATTCCCAGACCAAGCCCTGTACCACAGATGCTCCTGGAAGAAACAGCCTGGAATAATTTTAGGGGTTGTACCACTTCTTTTGGCTCAATCTACCAAAGAAACCTGAGAAAATTTTCTAAACTGGATGGATAGTCCTACAGACTGAGGCTAATTCAACACTTGCAAGGACTCTGACCATAGCATATGCCAAAGAGCTTTGTTCCTTAAGAAAAAGGAATCAAAGAACATGATGCACTCTCCAAGTGAATTATATTATTGTTGTTCAGCCATATCCAACTCTTCATGACCCCATTTGGAGTTCTCTTGGCAGAGATACTGGAATACTTTGCCATTTCCTTCTCCAGTTCATTTTACAGATGAGAAACTGAGGCCAATGGGATTGTGACTTGTTTAGGGTCACAATAGTGAGTGTCTAAGGTCTGATTTGAACTCAAAAAGATGAGTATTCCTGACTCCAGACCTAATATTCTGCCCACTATTCTACCTAGCTTCCCCTGAGTGAATTATAAAGGCCCTCATTCCCACAAAGGCCCAACCTCCTTCTTTGTTTTTCTCCTTCCTTCTCTTCTTCCTTCCTTCCTTCCTCCTTCTTTGTACCTGGTTGCTTTCTCTCCCTTCTTTTCTGTCCATTTTCCCCTATGCCAAATATTATTTAACAGCAAGTACTTATTAAAAATCAAATCCATATTTTCCTCTCTTTTGAATCTTCTATTTCTGCTTGCAATAACAACAACAACAACAAAAATAAAATCTAGTGAGATTCTCTTTTAAGGAATCAATCTGCCCCACTGTGAAGACAAAAAGATATCACTATGCTTAACATTTCATTTGTGGAAATCTCACCCATTCTTCATCTTATTACAGCTTTTCATGGCTTCTCCCAGTCATGAAGCAACTCTATTCTACTCTGGCCTCATGTTTTAGACGTGTTAAAGCCATTAGCAAATGATAATAATAGTAACACATCAGACTTCATTATCTCAGTAATGGAATCTGTCAAGGTCAGCCACGGATAGCCATTAATGACCACTTTGTTGATAAATAGGTCTCAGACTAGGTGGTAGCTTCAGTAATGTTCCAGCTTTAACAAATAAAATATATTCTGATTAAGAAGCTATTCTCGCTCAGCTGGAGAACAATTAACTAGCTTCTGGTGGAAAGATCATTCAGGATTTCTCCACTTAAGGAAATATCCCAAACATTAACATAGATCACTTTTGACTTTTCCCATCAAGTAAAAATACTTTTCAACCTCTAATAACCAATCTGAAGGCAGATTTCATTATCTACAATAATAACACATACACACAGTACTTTGAGGTTTGCAAGACACATTGCTCACAACAACAAACACTCTCTGGTGGGTAGTTCAATGATCATTGTTCCATCGTTCCCATTCCCAGAGTCAAAGAGTTCAATGATCCAGGATCATATAGTTTCTAAGGATTGGTGTCAAGACAAAAAATGAATAAAGGCTTCTAAATTCAAGACCTCTTTGGGTTACTCCATGTTTCAGAGAACTCATTTGTATTCAGTCCCTTCTTTCTTTCCCTCCCCTACTTAAGCATAAATCAAATGCTATCTCCTACAGGAAACTTTCCCTAAGACTTTATTTTCTTTCCTATATACACATGTATGTTTTTTGCTCATTTCTTATGAATTTATGAGTTTTTATTATAGCATAGTTATTTGTCCATGGTCATAAAGTAAAGACAAAATTGCAGAGTGTTAAGTTTTCAACTGAATGATTATGCTCCTATATTAATTCTCCTTAGAATATAAGGAAATATGGTGAAGAAAAAGCAACTAGGGGAGTGGGAGATAAAATGCTAGACCAGGATAGACAGCCAGGCCTGGAGACCAGAAGTCCTGGGTTTAAATCTGTCCTCAGACACATCCAAGCTGTGTGAGCCTGAGCAAGTCACTTAAGTCAAATTGCCTAGCTCTTACCACTGTTCTGCCTTGAAACCAATACTTAATACTCATTCTAAGGCAGAAGATAAGAATTTTTATAAAATAAATAAAATGTTAGACCTGGAGTGAGGAAATCTTGAGTGCAAATCCTACTTCAAAACCCTTTCTAGAGATCCAAGCCATTTTTTAATCTTTCTCTGCTTCATAAATGAGGATAATAATAGCATTTACCTGACTCTTGATTCTTGCATTGGTCTTGTGCATTAAGTTTGAAATATTATTTCATTGATACTTTGTCTACATTGATGTTTTACCAATATTATTTCATTGATTCTTAAAAAACCAATGGAGGTGGTGTTTATTATGCCCATTTTGCACATGAGAAAACCAAAGCAAGAAAAAGATTTGGAGACCTGCCAAGAGTGAGGTTGTTGAAAAATCAAATGAGATAATAAGTTTAACCCATTATATAAATGCCAGCTATTATTATTGTGTATATGATTTAGGCATGATAAAATGTTGTCATTGCCAATCAACCAGCCCAGAGAAGCTCCAATGATGTTGCCATGCTAGCACTGAGATACTGAGTTGTTTGCTGTATTTTCTTGCTGTTTGTGGGTAGATTGTCCATCAATACATCATATCCCCATACTAAATTTTTATTTTCCTGAGAATAGAATTGTGAACTACCTTTCCACAGGTAGGCCATCACTGCATGTTAGAATCCTGAAGGATCTCAATTTCACACCAAATTTCAACTTTTCTATGGCTTGATAATAAAATCCTAGGAAACCTTTGACGGTACATAGATATATATCTGAAATATATAGCGGTTGATGTGACATGCCTACCGTCACCCTACAATCTTCACCCAATAAGTGGTGCTTAATAAATGTTGAATTGTGAAACCTAAAAATGCCCTCAAATTTATACTTTGTTTTGCTGCACAAAGATGAGTCTTTAGAATATCTAATATTTGGAATCTTATCTCAAAATCGTGGTCTACTTAATAATAAGTCAAACTTCCTCGAATTCTAAAGATAATTCATATAGGATCTTGGTCTCTTGATTCGATTGAAAGCTTAACAATCTGCAGTTCTTTCTGCAAGATTACTTACAGACCATGGGCAAATTAATTTGCCTCCTTGTTTCAGTTTTCCCCATCTGTCCAAAAGAAATGTAATAATAACAATAATGAGCATTTGTGTTGTGCTTTAGGTTTGCAGAGCACTGATCCTCAACACACTCCTGTGAGGGAGGTACTATTATTATGCCTATTTTGCAAATAAGAAATCTAGGTTTAGTGGCTTATCAAATGTCAGATAGCTAGGAAATGCCAAAGTCTGAATTCTAATTCAGATTTCCCAACTCCAAGTTTAACACTTTCTCCATTGTGCCTCCTAGTCTAGACTATTTGCTTATCTGAAAAGATAAAGAAGAAAGATGTTAGGTAAATTCAAAGACATAAAGTAGGGTTTCCTCTTTACAGCTATGTAGTACAGTGGAGAGAGTGCCAAACATGGAGTCAGGACAACCTAAATTCAAATCCAGCCTCATTTATTGACTACATGATCCTGTATAAGTCATTTAACCTTGTTTGCCTCAGTTTCCTCATCTGTCAAATGAGTTGGAGAAGGATATCTTTGCCAAGTATCTTTGCCAATATCTTTACCAAGAACATCCCAAATAGGGTCACAAAGAGTCAGACTTGACTGAAAAGGAATCAACTAAAGCAATTTTTAAAACAAATAAACAGAAACAAAATTCTCTTTGAAAAACAGAGAAAGTAATTTGGATGACTTGACTCAGCCCTTAGCCCTTATATTTGCAAAGTAGCATCATCACAAATCCTTTAATGTAGCTAGAAAAATGAAATTGCTTCTCCTTGCAATAGATATAAAATGCTAAAATTTCAATGATATTTTTGCATTTTAGGAAAAGGAAAAATGGAGATTTAAAGTTCTACTACTTCTCTTTAACCATCTCTCAGGGGGACAGCTGGGTGGCTCAGTGGACTGAGAGCCAGGCCTAGAGATTGGAAGTCCTAGGTTCAAATCTGACCTCAGACACTTCCTAGCTGTGTTACCCTGGGCAAGTCACTTGACCCCCATTGCCTAGCCCTTACCACTCTTCTGCTTTAGAGCCAATACACAGTATTGACTCCAAGACAGAAGTTAAGGGTTTTAAAATAAATAAATGAATGAATGAAAATCTCTCAGGGCATTACAGGAGTCTTGCAGTGAAAAGAGTTGGATTAGGTGAGTCCTAAGACACTTTCCATCTTGAACATTCTATAAATCAATCAACCAATACTCAATCAATAAACATTTATTAGCACCTACTATGTGCCAAGCACTGTGGTAAGTGCTAGGAATATATGTTTTAAAAAAAAGGTGAAGGATGGTATCTGCCCAAAAGGAGCTTTATAGTTCAAGATAGGCTTAGAGTCACAAAAGTACATACAGGAAGGAACATGGGAAGAGGCTGTACTAAGGATAACTAAGTGACAGGAACTCTGAATTTTATTTTCAGCTCTACATCTGACCTGCGTACTTTTTGATAACTCATAACCTTCCCTGGGTCTCAGTTTACTGTTAATGTTTGATCATTTCAGTGCTATTCTTTGTGACCCCATTTGGGTTTTCTTGGCAGAGATGCTAGAGTGGTTTGCCATTTCCTATTCCAGCTCAATTTGCAGATAAGGAAACTGAAACAAACAGGATTAAGTGATTTACTCAGGGTCACACAGCAAGTAAATATCTGGGGGCAGATTTTCACTCAGGAAGATGGTCTTCCTGATTCTAATCCCATTGTTCTACATGCTGTACCACCTAGCTGCCTCAATTTACTCAGCCTTAAAATGATCATGATTATGTTACTCTATATCTCTGACTGGTACAGAATATTTAACTACAATTTATATGAAATTTTAAAGTACAAAATATCCTCTACAATCAGGACCTTTAACTATTATGAAAGCAATATCTACTGAAAGACTAGGAGACCTGATTTCTATTCCCAGCTCTACCAGTCATTTGCTTTGTGACCTTGAAGCTATTAACACCTCTGAACCTTTGTTTCCTGGTCCATCAAATGAGGATAACTCTATCTGCCTTATCTGTTTCATAAGATTTTTCTAATTCTATCTATTCTAGCTAATTCACTCTATCAAATGAGATAAATCTGAAAGTACTTGAAAAGTACAAAGCAAAGAGATTGGGCATTAGATAAAATGGGTGGTCTGTGCCTTTTCACTATCTCTAAAAGGCTCAGATCCCTCCTTCCCGGCTTCTCCAGGGTACCCTAGCTTCCCTCAAGGCTCAGTTCAAATATCTTCTCAGGAACTTTTTCCTGCTCTGCCCTCCCCTCCAGCCTAACTGCAAGGGTCTTCCCTTTCACGTTACCTTGCATCTGTTCCACATACATCTTCTATGTGTATAATTGATAACATTATCTCCCACACACACACACCCCCCACCAGAGCTACTTCAGGGCAGAGACCCTCTTTGTTCTATAGGAGAGTGAGCACTTGTTGACTGACTGGCCCAATCCAACCCGTATTTCTGATCTGTTACTAGGAGAGAAAGATACTAAGGAGCATGCTGAGGTTTCATAGAAGTAGGTGATCACAGACTTAGAGCTAGAAGGCATCAGAATGATTCTAGTCCAGCCTCTTCCTAATACAGACATTAAACAATCATCCTAAAAACCCACTATTAGCAAGAGGCTGAAACAGAATGAAGATTGAAGTCCTCAGACTCAATTCAATTTAATAAATATTTATTAAACTCTTACTATATGCCAGGCCCTATGCTAAGCACTAAAAAGAAAGAAAGAGGGGCAGCTGAGTAGCTCAGTGGATTGAGAGTCAAGCCTAGAGATGGGAGGTTCTAGGTTCAAATGTGGCTTCAGACACTTCCCAGCTGTGTGACCCTGGGCAAGTCACTTGACCCCCATTGCCCACCCTTACCACTCTTCCACCTAGGAGCCAATACACAGAAGTTAAGGGTTTAAAAAAAGGAAGGAAGGAAGGAAGGAAGGAAGGAAGGAAGGAAGGAAGGATCTACCCTCAAGGAACTTATAATCTAATGAAGGAAAAGACAACACATAAAAACAAGCTAAAATATCATACTCCCTAATAGTGTATAGTCCAAAGCTATGTTCTATCTGATCTTTGCATCACTGTAATCACTCTGTGGGCATTGGATGGGGGCAGGGCTTAGAATCAAGAAGACTCATCTTCATAAATTCAAATCTGGCCCAAGACACTTATTAGCTATGTAACCTTATATGTCATTTAACCCTGTTTGCCTTATCTGTCAAATGAGCTGAAGAAGGAAATGGCAAATTACTCCAGCCTCTGCCAAGAAAACCCCAAGTGGGGTCATAAAAAACATCAATCATCACTTTGTTGCTCTGAGCCTCAGCTTTCTGATCTGTAAAATGTGGGACATGGATTTAAAGTCAGGGGACCCAAGATCAAATCCCAGAGTTCTACTTTGTTCACTTCTATGAACATACCCAAAACAGAACTAGGAAGCAATCTCTGCTTCCTGGCCCTAGTATTGTTTTTTGTTTTGTTTTGTTTTGTATTTCTGAAACTCAATTTTAAGAACAACATACTGACTTTAATTATCATCAGAATAAATGTACCCAGTTTGTATCGGAGCCAGACAACAGTACCTGAAGTATGCATGGCTTCGCTTCCACTACAGGAAGCAAATTTTCTCCTTTGGGGATTTCTTTAGTTAATCTTGACTTAGGGTAATTGAGGTGAAAGCTGTGAAAAATGGATATTTTATCTTACTTAGCCTAGATTCCTTTTCACATTAGAAGTTAAATAGCATACTAGAATCCCTTATATAGCAAAATGTGTTCATTACCGAAACAACCCTAACAAGAGAAAATATGGATTGTGTGCATCAGAGATTCTAAAAATGGTGCAAATTAAGAGACGCACAAATGGTCACACTCAAACAGTGTGATTTTTAGTAGATTTACAAATGTTATCATCTGTGAGATATCATTACACTTTAATAGTGACTACATTGAGACTATAAACTTCATGAGGGTAGGAAATGCATCTCATATAGCTTTGTATGCCCCTTAGTCCTAGCATAAGGCCTTGAAACCTGAGAATGCTCAAATAAATGTTTGTAAAGTAAATATCTGAATGGAAATATTGTAGTTAAGCTGTTTCACAATATAAAAGCAATTTCATTACTTACATAAATGTTTAAAAGTGACTATATTAGAGAATATCATAATTTCTCATATCATACAATTTTAATACTAGCCTTTGTGATTTAGTTCTACTCCATTTGCACAGGGAATGAAAATAGAAATTTCTTTCCTCCCTACCCCACCCCCAAAAAACTGATGTTATTGAATTTTTGAAAAAAAAATGGTATTTTGCTATGATTAGATTAACCTTCTGAGATTATCACAAGAGGGAGAGACCCATTCTCACTTAACATTTCCATTAGCATGTATTTCTTCCTTGGGGGCACACTAACAAAGAAGAGGAAAGCCCAGCTAATGCATTAAGCATTGATTTGGTTGGAGTTGATTAAATATCTTCATTGCTGTCAACAAATGTAGAATAGTGGGTAAAAATTACACTGGAAAATTCATTCATTTATTTATCAGGGAACATAAAAAGCATTTAGCCTTCCTATAGCCCTTGAAATCTATTATTAAAAGGAACAACTCCTTCACCAGAAGGTGATCTTACACAAAGACTTCAGGGTTGGTGGATTTGGCACATACAAAGTCATGATCTCTGTCTGGAAGTGTTCTCCCATATAATTCCCCTACAGCTTACTTAGACGTTCACTATTCTCAGAAACTGCTCCAAAGCAATGTTCAGGGGATTCAGTAGACACAGATTTCAATGAAAGGACCCTCTCTTCTTTACATCCAATAGGGCCCTAGCAATGTACTACTGCCAACTCTAATCCACCTTTCTCCAAAAGAAAGTGTATAGGATAACAGTAAGGAGGATGTAGAAGCAACCACCTACAAGATGAAATCCATTGAAGTCCTAGGTAGAGGACAGGGACAGAAATGTCCACAGTAAGTATTGTATGCAAGAGGGTCCAACATGGGTAGGCTGAAAAGTTCATCACCTCTGAGCCCACAGACTACAGAGCTTATGCTTACAATTTAGTTACCTTCCTTTCGTGTGGGAGTTCAGTTCCCTTCAAAAGCATGGCTTTCTCTTTCCAAGCAACTCATTCTTTTCCCTTTTATAGGATGAGGCTTGCCTTTCAAAGACCAGAGAGCCTGGCAAATGGCCTCTACCAGCTGAAAGGAAAAAGGAAAAATCTTTACACTTTTGCTCCCTTCATAGCCTGTTGTTCATTTGTTTGTTTTTTTAAACCAACTTATGACTTTATTTCTGAAGGTATAGGGATTTCAATTTCATTGCCAGGCTCACAACAATTCAATATCATTCTCCTGCTTTGTTCATCTGTTCTAAATTAGTTCCAATCTCACAGACCAATGTCTGTTGATCATAGAATCACTTGTATTGTAACAGAGAATGTTCTTTCTCTCTCTCCCTTTCTTCTGTATTAGGGGTCCTGAAACAGAGTCCATAGACTATTTCAGGAACCAATAAAGTTGGGTGGAAAAAACATTACATCTTTGTTTTCACTAACCTCTAACTAAAATTTAGCACTCCCTTCAATTATTTCATAACATTATTTGAGAAGGGGTTTACAGACTTCTCACTTCTTCTTCCAGAGGCACAAAAAAAGGGGGCTAAGAATCACTGTTTTCTGCAACATGAGCAATAAGCAAAGTGCATCAGGTTGAATGTCGCCAACATTTTTTTATCATAATTAAGAGCTTGAAAATCAAAGGGTGCATTTAAAAATAAATACAAAGCTTCCTGAACCTAAAGGAAAACCAAATTAAAGTGAGCAAACCGCTCAAAAGGACAATCGATTTTCTCTCTGAAGAGAAAGAGAGGAGACTGAAAAAGAATGGGTTATTATAATCCTCCCTTCTGTCCTGGCAATCAGACTCACTTGTGATTGGTGGCCTTGGCATCATCTAAATTTTGGCATCTTGTCTCCATGCAATGCACCTCCCTCTTGGGTCTGTGTCTAATGCTTCTTCCTTATTGAACAGCTTCTTTTGCTTCTGTGCCTTGTACCCAGGAACCTCTTTCCAAAGATGGGATTGGTAAACTTGGGAATCAAGGTGAGCTTGTTCTACCATCAGCAGTGGATACCTCCTCTCAAAACTTTAACTTCCTTGTGGGTGCTATTGCTGGGTGACTGCTAAACTGGGACTACATCACAATAGAAAAAAATGGTCTAATAAATGCATGCACTCATTTATTCATTCACTAAAAATACCGTTACCTTCTGTCTTGGAATCAATACTGTGTTTTGGTTCCAAGGGCTAGACAATGGGGGTTAAGTGACTCGCTCAGGGTCACACAGCTAGGAAGTGTCTGAGGCCAGATTTGCTCTGAGCCTGGCTCTTAATCTACTGAGCCACCCTTATCCTTTCACTTTGAGACCCCTTCCTATTCCAAAATACACCAAAATTAGGAGTAGATTGCCTATGGAAATTATGAAAACAAGATTTCTCTTCTCCATCCCTATCACATACTTAGATTTCCTAGTGCCAAAAAATGACTCTGCCTTGCCTAATGAGTTATTTATTTATAATAAATCTTCTTCCTTTGTTGTTTTGCATGCCCCCAAAAGCCATTCTTCTTATTTGCTCTCAAATAAACTGTAGCTGTTGCTTCTTAAATAGACTGTTCTTGGGATGGAGCCCCTTGGGAGGGACCAAGTTTTAAGTCTACAGGTTACAGAATAGAGCTCTTTCTTCAAATGAACAGCTTGGATTGGTTGTTCTCCTATTCCCATTTCTATCTGCTTCCCTCACAAGGGTATTGTCAGAATCCACTTAGCTTTCATACAATACTCAGAGCTCCTCAGGAGTAAACACTATATAAATTGAATGAATAAATGAATAAATTTTAAAATACTAAGTAGGAAGAGAGGAAAAACAAATGTGAAGTGTTCTAACTAAGCAGCAGGACTAAAGGGAGGAAAAACAGAAGAGGGGAGGTTGAATTAAATGATCTAAAAAACTCCTTTTCAAATCTAGTTCTATAATGCTCTCAAGAGATTTACAACTGGAGCTGCTACTAACTCCTATGACCTTAGCCAAAGGATTCTTTCTCTATGGACCCAACTTTTCCCATCTATAACACTGGAAGTTTCAACCAGATAGTTTCTAAGCTCCCTTTGCAAAAAAAAAGAGAAAAGTGTAAAGGATCCTTTCAGTGAATTCTAATTATTCTTTACATATTAAAGCTACTTCTTATCTTACAAGAGTATGAAGAAAGTGATGTCAGCACTAGACTTGGCATCAGAGGGCTGGGTTTTGAATCTTTGACTCTGCCACTAACTGTATTAAGCAACCCACTTCCTAATCCAATCCAATTTTAAAAAGCATTTATCAAAGTTGTACAAGGCACATTTGCTGGGCCCTGGAAATACAAAGATTAAAAAAAACAGTCTTTACCCTCAAGGAGCTTACCATCTTCTTGATCTTGGTTTCTTCAGCTTGGCCCAGGTATCTCTAAAAATGATTTCTAATTTAATCATTCCTGGATTCTGTATGGCAGAATAGATGTGGCCTGGTAAGGCATCTTTCAAAAGCAGTAAAGCCTCCCACTCAAATAAGGTTAGTTAAGGAAAATATTGGATTTTCCTCTCTTCTTTCCCCAGTGGAACAAAAAATCTCCTCATTAAAAACTCTTGTGTTTTGGAGGTACATCTGGTTTAGAATGAAATGGAAGAACTGAGTTTAATTGAACTATAGTTGCACTACTGATCTCTATGCAAATGTTCTTAGGTCCTTTTCTCTAAGCCATTTTTCCTTTCTAAAAGGAAAAGGGCAGTGCGGTAATCCCTGAATAAGGGTGATATAGGGGGAGAGAGGAACAGGGATCTCTCAGCCTTGTAGATAAATTGATGACACTGGAAATAAAGAGAATAGAATTGTGAAAATATTTTTGGAGGTTTTTGAGGCAGCTGTGTCATACAATGGATAGAGCCTATGCCTAGAATCAAGGAGACTCATCTTCCTGAGTTCAAATACAGCTTCAGACACTTTACTAGCTGTGTGATTCTGGGCAAGTCACTTAACCCTTTCCACATCTGTAAAATGAGCTGGAGAAGGAAATGGGAAACTACTCTAGTATCTTTGCCCAGAAAACCCCAAATGGGGTCACAAAGAGTTAGGTACAACTGAAAAACTTTTGGAGGTTTTGTGGGTTCATAAAGGAAATGAGTAAAAAAGTGAAGAGGCAATCTAGGAAATAATGTTTAAGAGAAGAGTTTCACCTCACTAATCCTATTTAGCTGTGGATTTAAGATGTATAATTTTCCTTATAACATCTCTGTAAGGTGGATAGGTCAAATACTACTATTCTCATTTTACAAGTGAGGAAACTGAGGCTCAGAAAATTAAATAACATCCAAGATCACGCAATTAGTCATTATCCAAGCCAGGAGTTAGAGCCAGTACTCCTGGTTTCAAATACAGCACTCTTTCCCCTCTAACACATTTCCTCACACTGGGAAATTGAGTAAAATGATCAGTGCCCCAAACCAAAGGGATATGCTGGCCAGGGAATGTGTGAGTCAGGAAACAACCTGACACCAGTCTAAAAGAAAGAGGCTGAGTTAGAAATTAGGTGGATATCAGGAGTGAAATTTTGATCTAAGATACAAGAGAATGGGCCTGGTGCCCAGATAGAAAAGGACTTTGATTCTTCAAAACCCTAGACAAAAGGCTCAGCTTGGGCCTACAGATGAGAAAATAAAGGAAGACTAGCAATAAAAGATCGTTTCTTTCCTGTCTCCCCATCCTCAAATACAAAAATAAGAATATTACCTATCAACCTTTGTCATTCAGTCATTTCAGTAGTGTCTGACTCTTTGAGACTCCGTTTGGGTTGTTCTTGGCAAAGACTGAAGTGATTTTCCACTTACTTCTCCAGTTCATTTGACAGATGAGGAAACTGAGGCAAACATGGTTAAGTAACTTACTCAGAGTCACACAAATAGTATCTGAAGCCTAATTTGAATCCAGGTCTTCCTGAGTCCAGGTCATGCTCTGTCCATTGCACCACCTAGCTGTCCAGTTGTAATAATACAGAACAGTAAAAATGCATGGCACTAAGATAGATAATACTTTAGTATGCAGAGCAAGGATAAACATTGTGGTTGATCTCAAACTCTTTCAAAATCTCAAAACTTTCATGAGCTCCAGCCTCTGAAAAAGAAGTCCTTCTCCTCACCAAGAAAGGCTCTAAGACTTCTAACTCTTTTCTTATCTCCTCCAGGACCTGATCTCTTTGGCCATTTCCTCCCTTCTTCTTACCTTTATCTCTTTTTATCTCCTGACCCTTTCCCCACTACCTACAAACATGCACAGCCCTTTCCCATCCTTAAAAACTCTTATTAGACATTGCCCATCCCTTCAAACTCTCCTATATCTCTTCTTTTCAATGACTCCTAGAAAGCCACCTGCAACCATCACCTTAAAAATGCTTTTCAATACTTTTCACTCAGGTTTCCTACCCCACTATTCTAAAGACATTGTCTATTTTGACTGTTAACTCCAGTGGCATTTTCTTAGTGCTCATATTCCCCAACATATTTGAAGCAAATTATACTGTTGAACCTCAGGGTACTCTTTAGAACAGTGCAACCAACTCAAATAGAAAAGGATCCCTATAAGCAATATATTGACTTTGAAAAATCACAAATTAACATCGTCTTTGTCATATTGTGTTTTTATTTTTTATTAATCATTTACCAATTTTATTTTAATCTGTTTCTGCACACTCAGGAGTTTGGGGGTCACTAGAGGTCCATGTTTGATACCTCAGTTCTAGAGTACTAGTCAGAGCTCTTGGGACCTCTATTAGACTCTATATTAGTTTATTCCCATGGCTCCACCCTAAAGGGGAATGTAAGTCTTCTTTCTTATTTGTCAAGAGTTTTGGTGGATGGATTACCCAGTCATATGTGATGATATATCCTGATCTTACTGATTTTTCCCATTCAAGTCAATACCTATTGGCTTCCCTGATTCACTTTCAGAACTCACTGTATAAAACTTAAGTCAGAATAACAAATGAATTAAGAGAACAGCATCAATATGCCTAGGACAGGCATCTCTTGGCCCTAG
This sequence comes from Gracilinanus agilis, assembly GCF_016433145.1. Lineage (NCBI taxonomy): Eukaryota > Metazoa > Chordata > Mammalia > Didelphimorphia > Didelphidae > Gracilinanus > Gracilinanus agilis. The sequence goes on along the minus strand of NC_058132.1, from coordinate 117,279,898 downwards.
GTTCTATATAATTAGAAAATCTTGAACCCCTGAACTACATTACCCAGAATCCTTTTTAAAGATGCTTCTTTGCCTCACTTCCTGTGCCTTCCTCCACTTTTATGTGGATCAATTATAGTCTATACTTTTGCTTAGGACTGCCAGTGGTTTCTGATTCATCACCTGCTTTTGCACACATGGGTCACAGACCACCCCCACTCAAGTGTAAGAGGGGTATATACACTTCTGGTGATTAAATCTAAAAATGAGCAGGAGAGAGTTAATCCCATCTTCACAATCCCCCCTGTGATCATTTGGGAGACTAGTTTCCCCAATTGATGATTTTTTTAATCTCACAGTACTCTCAGACCAGGTAACAATTCCCACTGTGACAGCCAGACCAAAAACCTTGAGATTTTCCATTCCCCAAAAGAGTTCCACCAGAGAGTCTGGGAAGCATCCTCTCACTACTCTTTGTATTCATATTAAAACAGAGGCAGCTGGATGGCTGGCTCACTGGTTAGAGAGCCATGCTTAGAGATGGGAGGTCTTGGGTCCAAGTTTGACCCTAGCTGTGTGACCCTAGACAAATCACTTAACCCCCTATGCCCAGCCCTTACTGCTCTTCTGCCCTAGAACCAATACACAATATTGACTCTAAGACAAAAGGTAACAGTTTAAAAAAAAAACCTCCTAACAGATCCATATTCAGTTCTTGGATATAACACAGGAAATCAGGCCTCCAGATTGGTCTTTTCTCAAAGTGACTTGTGTGAGGCAGGGCTTCATTTTCAAGCTTTGAGATCCCCATTTGGCTTGCTTGGAAGCTTAGGAGCTGAAAGTCCTCTGAGCTTTGGTCTGTCCTATAGCTTTCAGGTGTCATTGAATAGTGCAGTCACAACTGACCATGGGGCAGCTATGCAGTACAATACATAGCATGCAGGATTTGGAATCAGAAAGATCCAAATTCAATATATTTACTAGCTGTGTGACTCTTGGCAAGTCACGTATGTTAGTTTCTGTTTTCTCATCAGCAACATGAGAATAATAATAATAGCACCAACCTCATTGGGTTATTGTGAGATAAAGTTTACAAAGTGTTTTAGAAATCTTAAAGCATATATAAATGCTATCTACTACTATTTTTTAATATAGCATTGACAATAGCAGGGAGAATAATCACATTCTAAGTACTATTGAGTTCCTTCTTTCTCTTTCATCTTCAGAAATGCCACACCATCCCTGATTTATTGAAGTCATCCCAGAGGAGGTCTCTTTAAATTCTCTTGCATGAACATGTCCATCAAATGTACTTCCCAGCTTTTCTGAATACTCCATGCTGACTAAAACAGTTTTATCTCATATTGTTCGTGCTAAAACTTTCATATACATTCTTATTCATACTCAAAATTCAATTGGTCAGTCAACAAGCATTATTTACTATGTTCCAGGCACATTCCAGATAAAATGGCCTCTTAACACTTCTTACCTATACTTAGAATGCATCTCCTATATTTTTGGCTTTGCACAGATTGCCTCTAATGCCTAAACTATTCTCTATCAGTCAGTTAACCTACAAGCATTTATTAAATACTTATACTACATGCCAGGTACTAGTGTTGGAGATATAAAGAAAAGCAAAATAAAGCTTCTTACCCTCAAAGAACTCATATTCTTTTTTTTAAAACCCTTACTTTCTATCATAGAACTGATACTGTGTGTTGGTTCCAACACAGAAGAGCAGAAGGGGCTAAGGAATGCAGGTTAAGTGATTTGCCCAGAGTCACATACCTAGGAAGCATCCAAAGCCAGATTTTAACCCAGAGCTTCCCATCTCTGAGTCTGAGCCACCTAACAGCCCCCAAGAGCTCATATTCTAATGAGTAAGACAACATTCAAAAAATTGCATATATACATTATACATATTCAGTATAAATGGAAGATAAAATGAGAGAGAAGACACTAGTAGCTGAAGGGGCCAGGAAAAGTCTATAGTCAGTATGAAGGAAGCCAAGAGGAGAAGATAAGAAGGGAGAGAATTCCAGGGATCAGAAAGCACAAAGTTAGGAAATGGGTTGTCCTATGTGAAGAACATCAAGGTCAATGTCATTAAGTTCCAGAGTAGATAAAGGGGAGTAAATTAAAAAACTGGAAAGGTAGTAAGAATCCAAGTTGTAGAAGGCTTTAAAAGCCAAAAAAATGTTCTATTGGTTCTGCTCCTTTCATTCTGCATCAATTCCTGGAGGTCATTCCAGTTCACGTCGAATTCCTCTAGTTTATTATTCCTTTGAGCACAATAATATTCCATCACCAAAAGAAAAAAAACTTCTTACCAAAACCTATGGGATGCAGCCAAAGCAGTACTAAGGGGAAAATTTATATCATTGAGTGCACATATTAACAAATTAGGAAGGGCAGAGGTTAATGAATTGGGCATGCAACTTAAAAACTAGAAAGTGAACAAGTTAAAAATCCCCAGGTGAAAACTAAATTAGAAATACTAAAAATCAAAGGAGAAATTAATAAAATCAAAAGTAAAAGAACTATTGAATTAATAAATAAGACTAGAAGATGGTACTTTGAAAAAACGGGTAAAATAGACAAAGCACTGGTAAATCTAATTTAAAAAAAAAGGGGGGGGAGTCTTTAGGTTGGAAAATGAACCAAAAAACTATTGCAATAGGCCAGGAAAGAGATGAGAACCTGTAAAGAATGGGGAGAATCAGGGAGGAGGAAATATATAAATGGGGGGAGGGGACATGTAGGAGAGAGTTATAAAGGGAGAGCAAGCCTTGGCAAGAGTTTGCATATATGGATGAGTGTGAGTGAAGAGTCTCAGATGACACCTAGAATGTGAGCTTGGATGAGTAGAAGGATGGTGATTCCATTGACAATAATAGGGTAGTTATCAGAGAGGAGGATTTGGGGGTAGAGATAATGAGTTCTTTCACTTCTGACCTCCACTTCTTAGAATTCTCAGTTTTCTCCTATATTCAACTGCCATGCCACCACCTATTAAAAGCCCATCCTGATTTCCCCCAATTGGTTCTGCTCTCTAGTGTCCTAGACCTTTGGGTAATTAACTGTGTACTTGCAGCATCCCCCTAAGAGTGTCAAGTCCTTACAAGGGAGGTATGTTTCATTTTTGTCTTCAATTTCCCATTCTAGCCTAATGCCTTCCATGTAGCAGATGAATGAATGGTTAATATTGGTTGAATTGAATTGAAGAAAACTGAATCATACTGAATGTTGCAGTAACAGATAGCAACTGGATATCTCAAGTTCTGAGTCCACATAAGAAGCACAACCTGGCACAGATGAAAAGAAGAAAGAAAGAAAGAAAGAAAGAACCAGGACATCAGGAAACATTCTTTCTGAAAAGCATATGACAAAAGTTGACAAGTTTTATAGCTCAAATATTAAAAAGGTCACCAGTTAAGGTTAGGGAGGAACAGTCCCTACCTAAGAGGATTGTTCAATTATAAGCATCTCAGGAAAGTTTTGAACATTTTGTCTGAAATAGCTAGCTCTGACAAAAACAAAATATACATCAATGCTGTTTATCACCCTTCCACATTTTAGGTTCATTTCCCTGGTGTAAAGGCTCTCTGAGCTTAGCTAGGCTTGTCCTTGGCTAACAGACACATAATCCATCTCTGAATCTATACTTTACCAAGCTTTTAATAGAACTGGTCAAATATTCTAATTTATGGGTATCACATTCAAGGATATATCAGAATTTGAACTCAAGTCTTCTTGACTTCAAATCCAACACTAAGCACTGCACTTACTTGTAGTCTACTGTTTACTGCCTTCTACTAAGTAGTCTGCTTTTTCTATAGTCAGGGGAGGAAATGGAAGCTAAAGGTTCATCCAAAAAATTTAAAAATGAGAACCACAGCAGGCCTTCCCATCCAGTGGTTCAAAATAAAACCATCATCCATGCACAACAATTTCCTCCCAAATGAAACTAATAATTACAAACATGCATAATATTTTTACAACTAAAAGAGAGCAGATCTGTGCTAAAGGACAGACACCAACCATGATTTTTCTGACCCCAGATGTCAACATTTCAATTGCGTTTCATCTATTTAGAAAGAAAAAGAGCCAAAATATGCATATATTTGTTCCCACTCTAGCCCTCCTTTGATGCCTCATCATGGTGTGACAGTGACTCTGAATTATTAAAAGCTATATCAATGGAGTTCAGTCTCTGGAGCTTCCACACTAAATGAAAAAGGCTTCAAGTATGGGCCTGACAGCAGATTCCCCACTGGGTACTAGCTAAGCTAAATTTGTCAGAGTTTATTACCAAAGGTTGTCCACCAAGTAATAAATATTTTCCGGCCATGGCATGTAATGAAGCCATCTACTAAAGCACAGGTGGATTGCAAACTGTACCAAAAAAAAGATGGGACTGTGTATCTTTTGCAACATTTAAATACTCTCTGCATGCACTGAGTGACCATGGGTGATAGACCTGTACCCTGAATACTGTTTTTTTTTACTAGTTTAGAAAAATACATTTTTAAAAACATAGAACAACCCATGATTCAGGGTACTGTCCTCATTAAATTCAGAAGTTTGAAATGTCTCTTAAAATTACTAATATTGAACCAAAAACTTGAACAATCTCTGCTTTAGTGATGACCAGAGATCTGCCTCAATGGCACAGGAAAGTTATCAGCTTCATCTTGATCTTTGAACATGTTGTCTGGCCCAAAAGGCCCACCTTCAACACTGAAATAGCTTTTGGGGATACATTATGCTAGGGAATAATAAAATTAACTTTCAGAATTCTCTTCTCTGATATCATGAAAAATAATACACACTCCTAGGAAAGTGGTCTATCTAAGAAATAGTTAACTTGATTCATTTCTTCAAGTAAAGGCAGTTATTAGAGGATACTCTAACAACTTTAGGAAGGAGTCGTTATCTGCCCTCTTCTCATATTCCTCTCTCCTTACAGAGGAGAGAATAGACCTCCAGCCACAAGCTACACTCTATTTTCTCAACATCAGGGAGCATCTGGTTGGGTAGTGGTTGCTGTCCTTTGTACTCAAAAATGGCGTCATTATGTCAGTCAATGTACAGCATGTCAGACTGAGGCAGATCAGATCAATGCAAGTTCATAAGGCTCTAACACAAATCAAGCATAAATAGCCTGTACGAACATTTGGGATGGGAGATGTCTCTAAAGTGTGCATCTTGCATTTATTTTGAACTACTACAATTCTGTTTTGCTCATAGGGCACAGTTCCTTCTTTAATTCAGACATACCATGCAGGACAGTCCTGTGCCAGTGTCTCCCATTTCTCACAATTGACACTAAAGTTCTTCAGAAGACCTGGAGAGAGTCCTTGTATCACCTCTTCCCGTCTCTGTGTGAGCACTTGCCTTGTGTGAGTTCTCTGTAAAATAGTCTTTTAGGCAAACATGTTTTTGGCATTTGAACAATGTGGCCAGTCCATCAGAGTTATACGCTCTACAGTAAAGTCTGAATGCTTGGCAGTTCAGCTCCAGAAAGGACCTAATTTCTGGCACCTTATCTTGCCAGGTGATCTTCAGAATGTTCCAAAGACAATTCAAATGGATGTGATTCAGGGAGCAACTACTCTGTGAGCCTTAATCATTAAATCTCAGAGCTGATTTCATCTTGGGGTTCTTAACCTGGAGTTTTAACAATACAGATTTCTAAAAATATATATTTTGATTACTGTATTTCAATGGAATTGGTTTTACTTACTTGTATTCTTTATATTGTACGTTAGGCATTTAGAAATATAATTCTAGGAATGAGTCCCTAGGCTGGACCTGTTCTCTCTGCTGGAGATACTTTATGTAGACACTACATGATTATGGAGCTTTTCTCTGCTTCCAGAGTCTAGCTTCAGCTCAAATTTTGGCTCTGTTGCTCTGTCTTCTTCGTGAGAAGAAGGTGCTCTGTCATGTTCTCTTTTGATTGAAAATACAAGGTTTCCTGATTAGAGAAATGCAAATTAAAACAACTCTGAGGTACCACCTCACACCTAACAGATTGGCCAATATGACAGCAAAGGAAAGTGATAAATGTTGGAAAGGATGTGGCAAAATTGGGACTGTAATGCACTGCTAGTGGAGTTGTGAATTGGTCTAACCATTCTTGAGGGCAATTTGGAATTATATACAAAGGGCTTTAAATGAATGGCTGTCCTTTGATTCAGCCATACTACTGCTGGGTTTATATCCCAGAGAGAGATAATAAGGAAAAGGACTTGTACAAAAATATTTATAGCTGTGCATTGTGGTGGCAAAAAATTGGAAAATGAGGGGATGTCCATCAGTTGGGGAATGGCTAAATAAATTGTGGTGTATGTTTGTGATGGAATATTATTGTGCTGAAAGGAATAAAAAAATGGAGGACTTCCATGTGAACTGGAACAACCTCCAGGAATTGATGCAGAATGAAAGGAGCAGAACCAGGAGAACATTGTACACAGAGGCTGATATATTATGGCACAATCAAATGTAATGTACTTTTCTACCAGCAGCAATGCAATGATCCAGGACAATCTGGAGGAATTTGTGAGAAAGAATGCTACCCACATCCAGAGGAAGAACTTTGGGAACAGAAATGCATTAGAAAAATATGTGATCGATCACATAGTAATGATAGGGATGTGATTAGGGTTTTGATGTTAAATAATTCCTTTTTAGAATGGCCTATCTCTTCTCAAAGTTTTGACTAAAAGAGGTTTTCATCTCCAGGAGAAAATTTCTTTTTGCTCTCCTATGCAAATGATTTTGGGGTAGGAAGGAGAAGAATAGACACAGAGACAAAGCTAAGTCTAGGAGATGAGCTTATTATATGACACCCTTCCCTACCTCCAGGTACATTCCTGCCTTCTATATGTGTGGGTATATGTATACACTTACATGTATGTATATGTGTGTATTTAGAAACATAAACAGAAGTGGGAACTGAGGCCCAGAGTATTATCCAGGTCATTTGCCTCCCAGCCCCAGAATCACAAAATACCAGAGTTGGAAGGGCCTTCTAACCCAACCCATTCTGTGCCTGAATAAGAATTTCTTTATAGCATATGCCTTATGAACATCCAACCTTTGCCTGAAGACCTCAAGTGAGAGAAAACTACAATGTTCTGAAGCAAACTGTTCTACTCTCAGATAGTTCTAGGTGTTAGGATTTTTATATTTATATATATATAAAAAATATATATATACATATAGGATCTTTATATTAAGCCTAAATCTGTCTCTTTGAAGCTTTAATACTTGTTCTTAGGTCTGCCTTCTTGGTGAAAGAGAATAAGTCTAGACATTCTTCCCATGATAAGCCTTAAAATACTTAAAGAGAGCTATTATGTCCCCAGTCACCAAGTCAATTCTTCTCTTCTTCAAGCTAAATATCCCTAGTTCCTTCAACCAATTCTCATATCACTCTCTCTCTCTCTCTCTAGACTTTTTGCCATCCTAATCATAGAATATACTCCAGTTTTCCAATGTTCTTCCTAAAATATGGTTCTCATCATTGAACACAATACTCATTTATTTTGCTTAAGAATAATGGTTATAATTGAAGCCAAGTTGGAAAAGAAAAGATTGAAAGATACTTGCTGAATTAAAATCAATAGGAAAGAAGCGAATCACTCTACAATTTTTAAACTGAAAGATAGATAGTTAAAATAAATTAATTTTTTTAGTTTAAGAAGCTTTATTTCTAAATCAGAGACATTTCTACTAATATTGATATATAGCCAATTTATCTTTTTGGCATTGCCAGCTGGAACACAGCCAAAACAAGCTACAGGAATGGAAAGTGAATCAAGAACTCCAGTTCAAATAATTTTGAGGAGCTGGAGTGTGAGATCACTCATTACAATTACCAAAGATTCTGTACTATAGATAAATACATTAAATATCTCCTCTTTATAACTACGTTCAAATTCTGGAAGAAGGAAACACTGTATTCTTACTGATTTTCCCCTAATTCTTCATTATAAAGAGCACTCTGAAGAGTAGGAAAAAGGACAAATTATCCAGAAGGCAAAATGCTGTAGGGCTACAGCTCTTTGATCTGTTGATCAACTTATAGATTGTTTTTTGTGCCATAATCAGCACACCAGGAATAAGAAGCAAAGTAGAAATAGTCTATGATGATGGTGAATTGTCCTTTGGTCTAGTTCTGGATCCAAACGCCGACAAGCTCCTTGACTTCCCAAGAAAACTTAACCACCTTTCATGGAAAAAAAATGTTAAATCTCGTCAATTAAGGCTGAGAAACTGAGAGCAAATATCACCAGAGATATGAATTAATCACTGAGCCCTGCATTGTAATACATGCCTAGCTACTGGGAAGGCTAAGTCTGCTGGAACTCTTGAGCTCAGGCGTTCTAAGCTTCCATGAACTAAGCCAATTGAGGATACTCACTAAATTCAGTATGAGTATGGTGATGCCCCAAGAGCAAGTGATACACGAGGTTGCCTAAAGAGGAAAGAACCAGTCCAAATAAAAGTTCCTATGCCATTCAGAGTGAGACAAGGTCTTTGAGAAACCTGGGCACTTCTATCCTGGGCTACTGAGTCTTTAAATAATAAGCAAATAAATAAATAATTTCACTGAGGTAAATTCTCCCCACTTGCTAATTGGCCAATGGGTTTGTTTTTTTTTTGTTGTTGTTTGTTTGTTTTGTTTTTGGAAGAAGAATCTTTTGTTTATTCTTTGTATATTTTGTTTTTACTTCTCTATATATAGGCTTTCCCTCCCCCACCAACAAAAAAAAAGATAAGAAAAGAAAGAACATCAGCTACTTCAGAGCAGAAAATGTTTTGGTTTTGTCCTTACTTCCTGAGCACCTAGAATAACTTCTGGCACAAAGTAGACACTTAGATCCTGGTTAATTGATTGATTGATCACCTCTCCCCATAACACCAGCAGAGCTAAACTCTGGTCAACCCCTGCAGCATTTATATATTGTATAATTTCTAAAAAGGGATTGGACAGGAACTAAAGCAAAGTCAGAGAGTTTGATGGTGTGATAATTCTTATATGATATTCTCCACCTGTCACATTATTCTGGTCAGCTTCATTGTTGGTAGAACAGCTGATGGATTTTTCCTTTGAGTATGGCTGCAAATAATGACCCAAACATTCTCTGATGTGTTGAAAGATATGGGAAGAGGATGAGGAGAGAAATTACTCCCATTTTCCCTCAGAAGGGAACATAGGTATTGTCTTGGTCAGACAAGAGAAAAAAAATAGTTGTAATATTTTATTCACTTTTCCTTTTCTTCAATCCCCTCAATTCTTCCATCAGTCAAAAAAAAGAAGCAAGTTTTCATCAACTTGCATTGGTCTGGTCAGTATGCATGGAACGTTTGCCCCACTGGAACTGGATGATGGGGGATCATAACTCAGGCAATATATCCACTATCATCTTCCTCTGCCCCCTAGAAACTATCCAGTAAATCACCTAAGACTTAGAGAACCAATATTGAGCCCCCATTTGTGTCTAGTTCACACTATACTACAACCCAAACACAGCAGAGAATGTCAGTTAGGAAATTATTTTTACTATAGTTTTCTTTTTGGTTGCTCTTTTAAGTGACTTCAACATGAAATCCATTCTAATTACAAAAGATGGACTAATAATAAGGTAGCATTTACATAATAATTTACAAACCACTTTATATACACTATCTCATTTCGTCTTCACAACAAACCTATAAAAAAGGTGCTATCATTATCAACGTTTTACAGATGAGACAACTAAGGCTAAAAAAGGTTAAGTAACTTGTCCAAAGTCACACAACCAATAAGCATCTGAACCAGCAAGTCAGATCTTTCTGAGTCCAAGTCCAATTCTCTCACCACCGTGCCATAGTTACTTTGTTAAAGCTATATTAAATTTAATGCTATATCTACTGTATTTCCTTGGCATTGCTACTATATAGATAAATATTTTTTTGATTCTTATTTCCAAAAGAACTGAAAGTTTTAACAAAATTATTACTTTTCAAATCTTTTTAAAACTTTTTAAATCAGTACAATCCTTCTTTGGACAATGAATATTCAATACAATTTGTTAACAATTTTTTCTCATTTGTACCTGAGATCACCCTTAGTAACCTTTTTTCTTCTGATCAATTTCAAGGTATATCAATGCCAGTTCCAGTTATTGGCCTACAAGATGACTCCAAAGTCTTTAAAGAAGAGAGCTGCTTACTGGCTGATGAGAACTTTGTCCTGATTGGCTCTTTTGTGTCCTTTTTCATCCCCTTAGCCATTATGGTGATCACCTACTTTTTAACAATAAAGACTCTTCAGAAAGAAGCTACTTTATGCGTGAATGATGTTGGCACAAAGAACAAATTGTCGTCTTTCAGCTTCCTCCCTCAGAGCTCCCTGTCTTCAGAAAAGCTCTTCCAGCGTTCCTTGCACAAGGAACCTGTCTCCTATGGAAGGAGGACTATGCAGTCTATCAGCAATGAACAAAAGGCTTCCAAAGTCCTTGGTATTGTCTTCTTCCTGTTTGTCGTCATGTGGTGCCCCTTCTTCATCACCAACGTGATGGCAGTCATCTGCAAGAAGTCATGCAATGAAAATATCATTGGAATTCTACTGAATGTATTTGTTTGGATTGGTTACCTCTCCTCTGCTGTGAATCCATTAGTGTATACACTGTTCAATAAAACTTACCGGTCTGCTTTTTCTCGTTATATCCAGTGTCAGTACAAGGAGGACAAGAAACCTCTGCAGTTGATTTTAGTGAATACCATACCTGCATTAGCTTACAATTCTAGGCAAACTGAAATGACACAAAAGGATGAAAAGAAAGACTCTGAGGTGTCGGATAAAGACTACACTGGAATTGATATTGGAATACATAATTTAGATAATACACCCAAGGACAGTGTTATCCCAGTGAATGAGAAGGTTAGTTCTGTGTGATCACACTAGACAGTGAGTGGCTACTATGGCAACCATGGAGTACACACTGAGAAAGTTTGCACCAACCTCAAAGAGAGAAAGACTCGGAAAAAATTAGGCCAGTCTAACAGAACCATCAATTACATCAACATATTCCTCATGTTATGATGTCAATAAAAAGCAGAGTTAAATACCATAAAATTTGCATCTTTTTTAAAAAAAATAAAAGAAATTCATACGGTATTTCAGCTATTTTAAGCATAGCCTTTACTAAAGTTATTTTTTAATATCTTAAAAAATATATTTCTTAAAGGCAAATACCATTTATGGTAAAATTTTAATGATGGCCACAAATAAATCAATTTTGATATTTTTCTTTTGAAAATGAAAACTATGCTACTGTGTCATTTATTGACAGCATAGGTTTGAATTAGTTACTTTCTGGTATAATTATTAATAAAAAAGAAATTTGAAGATAATGAATATTTTTAGAACCTTTGAAATAAAGGACAATGCTAATTAATCTGCTGACATATATACTTTGAAAAAAACACCCAGGGTACTTCTCTTATGATAATAATAATAATAATAGCTGTATTGATGAAATAATTACATAGACAATTGGTAATATTTTATTAATATTATTTATTCAGATGCCATTCTGAAATACAAATGAACTCTCTGCTATTTACCATATGCTTCATTTCAAATTAGATGTTGTAAAATGTTATTCGGTTAGCAATATTTCCAGTTCCTTTTTTTTTAATTATATGCTTTATTCTGAATGTCTCCTATGCTGGATTTTGGATATATCATTGAAAGGATAAGTTCATACTACCAAATAGACTTAAAGAAATTGTTTTTAGGAAAGATTACTCTTAATATAATCTTTTCCAAAACAAAAAAGTTTTGGAAATGAATTAGAATAGATGATTCTTGACAGCAACATCTGAGGCCATGTCTAAAAGCATTATGGCAGTCTTTATAATTGGTACAAAGCAGTAAAAATGAGCCTATTTGTGTTAGTCATTAAAAAAATTAGAAATTAAAGAGAATCGATATGCCACTTTAGTTAATTTCATATTAACTAACAAAAAGTTAACCTGGAAATCAGTTTCACTCCTTTTTAATTTCCTTTCCCCATTCCTACTCCCCCCCCCCCCTCAGAAAAATCGCTTGTGGTACATTGAGGGAAATCCTATAAACTAAAACCTAATGATTAGGTCATTAAGGCATTAGGCTCACACTCTGCCTTATTTTTAACATCCTGGCTATTAGCTCCAGGTAGAAAACCAAAGCAAGAAAGGCAAAAACATGCTTGGCCAAATGATGTATTAACGTTTTAAAGTAATGGTCTTATGTAGGAAGCATTATGGTGTAGTTGAAAGAGTGCTGGATTTAGCATCAATGGACCTTATTTCAATCTTTCCACTTGCCATTAATGTAACTATGAGGAAGTCACCTAAGCCCCTTAGGCCTTAGCTTTCCCATTTACAAATGGAACAGACAGAATTCAACAAGTATTTATTAAGCATCTGGAGTTAGAACAATACCAAACAATACTTGCCCTGGAAGAAATGGCATTGTATTGAAGAGGTGACAGTTAAATTCCTTCCACTTGCAAGTCCTAAATAGATCAAATCTACATTTCAAAAAATGTAAAATAACATTTTACCTGAAGATCTGTTCATTCTTTCTAAGAGAAAAACAAAACCCTATTTTCACATTACTCTGTGATGCTAGGCTATGGAAAACAGCAGAAGCTCTGTTTCTTTAAAGGGTTTTCTGTTTTAATTTTTTTTGAGGTCATTTAAACATAGACTATTCACACCTTGATCATGATCCTTTCAACTATTACTCTAGGTCAAAAAACAATGTGGTTGCTGTTGAAACAAATAGGATGATATGTGATTACCAAAAAGAAGGTCCCATATTGCCAATTCTGTTGAGATACAAAGAATTTACTCACCCTCCCTCTTTTACCCCAGGCCTTTAGAAGAGCTTATTTAAGTGAATTATGGGGAAAGAGGGAGAGAGAATTCCTGGGGGTTTCTCATTTCTGTAACTAACAGCTGCTTTAGGGATAAATTCAATATTTATGTCCTACCAGACAAATTGCTGACTGAAATAATGGTAGAGTAACTCAAAAGCTAGAATATACCGTATACAGCTGACATCAAGCCCATGTTTGAACTGAATTATTCTTTAACGGTTATATAGATGTATTGGATAAAGTTCAAATGCTACCAAACTTTTTCTTTAATGTATTTTGCCTTAGTTTGTGATGTTGCACATCTCTTTATGTATATTAGAGAAAAATTGGAATTCCTACCCCCATATATAGCCTATCTTGAATTGAATGTACATAATCATTGCCTGACAACTACCTGATAACTATATAGATATTATCAATGGTCATCAATGTGTTTCTCACTCTCTCCACAAAGTATATATCTTTTATTATGTATATATAAATGAAGATGACTATGTATATATGTATATATACAGATATGTTCAAACAGTTGATCCAATATTTATATATTTATATGGAGGAAGAGAGAGAGACTAATAAAAACACATTGTATTTATATACATATGTATACACACATATGGGCATGTTTGTATTTTGTAAATTTCCATGTGAAATTGTGTTCTAAGATTTTAATAAGTCCCCTGACTGTCACAGCAGATTAAAGTGCTATAGTGCCAGCAGCTTCTTCATAAACTGGAAGTGTGTCTTAAATAATTTGGAAACTCAATGTTAACATAATTGTGATGGAAATGAAAAGCGTATAGTTGCACATATGTATATGCATGTGTGTATGCACACGTATGTGTGTATATGTGTGTGTATGTGTATGTGTGTCTATGTCAATTCTTCAATCATCTGTGATTCCATGGCTCTGGGTGCTCCCTCCACCAACACAGACGGACAGCAACCTCGTTATACTTGATGAATGGGTCTTTGCCAATTGCTGTGACATTCATCACCCGGTAGCCAGCCTACCTGATGATGAGCTTTTCCAAACCTTGCTAGGCTGGACCTTGGAGGAGAGACATATGGGCCTTTGCGGGCCCTCAACTCATTGCCTTTTCATCTTGCAAGCATCTACCAGAGATTGTTCTCCTTGGAGTAGCCACCGAGAACCATGGTGGTCTCTCTCCACACCATAATGAGGGATTGAGGAAGAACTACTGTGGAGGAGGTTATATTTAAACATAGGTGTTTGGTTTATTTGGGGTCAAATAAACCGAAACCTTAGGGCACTTTATAATCTCAGTCTAGGGATTTTCTGACTACCTTATCTTTTCCAGTGAATTGTTATTTTCCATAAGGATGGAGACTCTTCGGACAACTGAGCGATCTTGAAAGACTGACTTTAAAGGATTCACTCAACCAATAGTTTTATTCAGATTATGGAGTTTTACTTTTTTCCTTTAGGGAAACTCATATGGTAAATCCTTCTAACATGATGTAAAAGGATTAATGCCAAACCATCTCAATGAAAAGTTCTCAGGAGCAGAACGCATATATTTAATCTGCTTGACCGCAGTGCCATCTCATGGTCATTTTAAAAAGTGCTATTCTAGCCAACCAAGTTACTTACTGTGCTGCTTTTAGCAAATGGTGCTGTTGCCGTTTTGTGCGTCACTGGAAAGTATTCATAAAGCATTGAGTTATTCTGTATGATATGATATGCAACAAGTACAGTGCAAATTATTTTGTGTATGGAGTTTGATTAAAGCAAATTTAGGATTTCAAGGAATGACTATAAATAAAGCATACTTGAAAGTGAATGAATGGCAGTGCTATCTATCTATATGTGTGTCTAAAGTTGTATCACTACAAGGGAGACCGCAAAGAGGATCTAGGATTATGGAGATTCAGCCCCCGTGCTTTGCCCTGTGACATCTGGAGCTACCAGGGTACAAAAAAAAATGATTCCTAGATTTGGAGACAGAAAACCTGGGTTCAAATCCGACTTCTGCCACTGTATAACTGGTCAATGCACTTCACCTTTCTATGCCTCACTTTCTTTATTAATATAGGTGGAGGTTCTTCTACTCAATTTCCTCTAAGGTCTCTCCCAGTCCTAAACCTATGATTCTATTATTTTAATTTTCTTTGTTTAATGGCACACTTATTAAGCTCCCTGAGTCATTTGGAAAAAGTATAAAAATGGATCTTAAAAATGTACATTATTGCCATTACTATTACTCCATCATCTCCTGTCTGACAAAAGTACTTGGTGATAATTAAGCCTTTATTGTGTACCTCCCAATGTATTCTTCTTGGAAAGGACATGCAACAGTATACAAGTCATTATACTTGGAATCAAGCTAAGTTCTTGTCCTCATTCTTTAGCTTCAGTTGTGTGATGTTGGGCAAATCGCCCAGCCTCTCTTATCTTCATCTTCATCATCTAAAAAAAAAAGCCAGGCAAAATATTTGCTCCAACCACCTCACAGGACTAACTAAAGGGTCAAATGATACAGTGCTTTAAGGTTTGCAAAGGATCTTAATATTTGGAGAGACATGAAACCCTGTTCTTATTGTTCTATTGAAGACAGGGATAGAAGCCATCCCCCTATTTATCCAATTTATTGCTGCATCTACCTCATCATCTCTTGGAAAATGCAGCTAATCAGAGCTGGGAATAGAGAGGTAAGTTAGACAATCTTTGTAATGTAGCATGACAGATGCTTTTCAGTGCTAATTTCAATAAATGATTATATTTTAAGGTCAGAAAATTCCCCTAACCATGACATTAAGGTCTTCATTTTGTTGAAGAGTCTAATATAATTTTTAAATGCTGCCTGGAATACCCATAGTTCTGCTAATGAGACCTCCCAATCCAAATATTTGGGCATTATATTTACACACACAAACCAACATGAAAAATTGAGAAAATTGTCTGTACTAGTTTTTGTCCTAGACATGTGAGTACTTAGGTGAAAGAAGCTCCTGTTAAAGAAACTCTTTGTTAATGTAGCGAGTCTTACAGAGTTGACTACAGCCATGATTTTTTTTTTGCTTAGGGTCACATGGTCAGTAGTACATTCAAAAAGTATATTCACTTGATATTTCAACACAAAATTGGAGGAAGTCAGGAAGGTTTCTTTTAATTGTCCCAATTCTACATTTCATTTTCCCTTAGTAAAAGGAACTTATGAAATATGAAAAGCAGAAATCTCTCATCAGCAAGTCCCCAAGGAATGACATAGCTAAAGAAGGAAAATACTATGGCCCAAGGTGAAGTGGGCAACTTTTGTATTTGGCATCATTTGAACATCTCTCTTTTTTTTGTTTGTTTGTTTGTTTCTCTTCCCCTACTCTTATCCCTCAGAAACTAAATACTTTAATACCCCTGACTTTCTCCTGGACCTAGTAATACTTCACCATATTTCCAGTTCTCTGTCCCCTCCCCAATTCAAAACAACCTCTTCTGTGTCCCATTCCCTCAGGCATCTGTTATCTGACAAAGAACTGATGAGAACCAAGTATAATAAATGTGTTCTTAACTAAGACTGACTTAATTAAGACTGGCATTACACTTCCAACCAATGACCTGGGTTGACTTGAGAGAAGGAGGCAATCTTTGCTCAGTTTTTGTATTTATAAAGTGAGCAGGATGCACATTCTTACTTTCACAACTATCTACAATAAGCATTCATCCCAAAGCTTAGATTACTGTCTGGGTGATGTGACAAGAGGAGGAGAGAGAAGCAGGACACCAGGTTGGAGCAGATATATTTTTTTGGTCAGGGACTTTTTCAAGTGCCCTTTTCAGCACACCATAAAGGGATCTACTTTCCCAATATATTGTGCTAATCTTGTCAACCATGCCATAGAACTTAAGCAAAAATATTTCTTATACATTCCAACCACTTGGAATAGAGCAAACATTGAAACAAAATGGTTTATCTTTTTTTTAACCTAATAGTTCACTGAAATGTACACTAGGATAAGTGGAAAGAAGGAAGTTTTATCCCCATTTTGTCTATCGAGATAGTCACCTGGAGCTGAGTCAGAAGTCTGTCTTCTAATCTGAACTCTACCTCTAATTAGCTCTCTATCTTTGGGTAAGTCACAATTTCTCTAGACCTCAATTTCCTCCTCAATAAAACGAGATCACATCAGGGGTGAAACAAAGATGCCCATTATCACCAGTAAGATTCAACACTGTGTTAGAAATGCTAGGAATAGCAATGAGAGAAGAAAAAGAAATTGAAGGAATCCAAATAGACAAAGAGGTAATAAAAATTCCTCTTTTTTTTAAACCCTTACCTTCTATCTTAGAATCAACACTAGATATTGGTTCCTAGGCAGAAGAGCAGTAAGGGAGTAGGCATTGGGGGTTAAGTGACTTACCCAGGGTCACACAGCTAGGAAGTGGCTGAGGCTAGATTTGAACACAGTACCTCCCATATCTAGGCCTACCTCACAATCCACTGAGTCACCTAGCTGGCCCCCAAAATATCTCTTTTTACAAACAATACAATAGTGTACTTGAAAAATTCTAGAGCTTCAATTAAAAAGTTAGTTGAAACAATAATTTTGGCCATGTAGCAGGATATAAAATAAACCCACATAAGTCATCAGCATTTTTATTTATCACTAACAAAGCCCTGCAAGAATAGATAGCAAGAGATACCTCATTTTAAAAAACTATAGATGGAATAAGATATCTGGGAATAATACCTGCCAAATCAAACCCAGGAACTATAGGAACATAATTATAGAATATTTTTCTAGAAATAAAGTCAGATTTTAATAATTGGAGAAGTATTCATTGTTCATGAGTGAGAAGAACTAATATGATAAAAATGACAATTCTATCTAAGCTAATCTATTTATTGAATGCCATCCCAATTAAATTACCAAAAAATTACTTTATTGAGCTAAAAAAATAATAAAATTTATTCAAAGGAACAAAAGATCAGAATATCAAAGGAATTAATGGGGAGAAAAGAAGGAAAGAAGTTTAGAAGTATAAGGCAGTAATTATCAAAACTATGTGCTACTGGCTAAGAAATAAAAAGGTTGATCAGTAAAACAGAACAGACAGAAAACAACCAGAGGTAAAAGATTATAATAACCTTTTGTTTGACAAATGTAATGATCCAAGCTTGGGTTGTAAAAATTCACCATTTGGCAAAGTTTGTTGGGAAAACTAGAAAGCAATCTGGCAAAAACTAGGTACAGATCAATATTTTATATTGTTTTCCAAGATAAATTCAAAATGGATACATGGCCTAGATATAAAGGGAGATATAAGCAAAGAAGAACACAGAAAGTATTACATATCAGATTTATGGATAGGAGAATAATTTATAAATAAATAAGAGAAAGAGAGCATTGTGAGATATAAAAATGATTATTTCAATTACATTAAATTATAAGGTTTTGGACAAATAAAACTCATGTAGCCAAGATTAGAAGGAAAGCAGAAAATTGTGAGGTAGGGATTTTATGGACAGTTTCTCAGTTAGATGTCTCACATCTCAACTACAGAGAGCACTTTGTCAAATTTGTAAGAATAATTGATAAATGATCAAAGCATATAAACAGGTTTTGGATGAAGAAACCAAAGATATATATATCCATCTGAAAAAATGCTCTAAATCATTATTGATTAGAGAAATAAAAATCAAAACAGCTCTGAGATATCTCACACTTATCAGATTGGCTAAAATGATAAAAGGACAAAATGACAAACATTAGAGGAGGTGTGAAAAATGTGGACACCAATTAACTGTTGGTGAAACTGTGAATTGCTCCAACCATTTTGGAGAGCAAATTGAAATTATACCCAAAGAGTTTTTAAGCTGTACATACCCTTTTATGTGCATACCCTTAATGCCACTATTAGATCTGCTTCTTAAAGTGATCATGGATAAAGGAAAAGAACCTATATGTTCTAAAATATGTATAAGCCACTCTTTTTGTGGTGGCAAAGAAGTGGAAACTGAGAGAATGGTCATCAATTGAGAAATGGATAAACAAATTGTGGTATGTGCTTGTGATGGAATAGTACCATATGGTAAGAAATGATGAACAAGTTAATTTTTAAAAAACAACATGGAAAGACCTACATGAAATAATGAAAAGTGAAATGAGCAGAACCAAGAGATTATTATATACAACAACAGAAATATTGTTTGAAGAGTAACTTGTGACTATCCAGCTCCAGAGGAAGAACTGACACATA
Organism: Gracilinanus agilis; assembly: GCF_016433145.1. Lineage (NCBI taxonomy): Eukaryota > Metazoa > Chordata > Mammalia > Didelphimorphia > Didelphidae > Gracilinanus > Gracilinanus agilis. The sequence continues at coordinate 117,260,773 of NC_058132.1, read as the reverse complement.
GAAATATGCATGATATAGTTGTATATATGCATGTGTGTATTTGTCAAATAATGCTTCTCTCTAGTGCAGTGGAGTGGGGGGAGAGATTCATGGGTACCTTAATGTAACAAATACATTTTTAAAAATTAAATTAAATTAGTAGGTCAAATTATATGTTCTAAATTACCTTTACATATAAAGTTAATATGAGTCTGTGACTGCTAGGATGTCCCTGCCACATCTTTGATGATATAAGGCAAGAATGATAAAGGACATTCAAAGAAGTTTCTACATTTTCTCCAATTTCTTTAGAACTGAAATCCAAGACAATTTTATTTTCACATTTACATGAAAAGTCTGTTTCATTATTAGACTGTACATGATTTAGGTAGCAGTTCAATGTCACCTGGAAAGTAAGTCTTTTGTAGAATGCCACAAGGATCTGTGATTTGCTCTCAGGTAGAACATTACTGTCAATTAATTGGATAAAGGTATTGATATCATACTTATCAAATTTGCAGGTAGCACACATTGAGTGATAACTAACACATTGCATAAAATAATCAAAATTCAAAAAGATCTTGAGAGGAGAGAATATTGGAAAGAACCAGTAAAATAAAATTCAGTAGGAACATATGTAATGTGTTACACATGGGTTCAAAAACTCAACTTCCTAAGTACAAGATAGGGGAAGATATTGAAAATCTAGAGGAAACCCCCTAGGGTAGTGAAGAAACTCAAAGCCATATGAGAATTAGTTAAAGGAACTGAGGGTATGATCTTGGAGATCAGAAAACTCAGAGTGGATATAAGGCTTTCTTCAAGGGGATACATAGTTCCTATCCTAGTGATTTTAAACTCTGAATTGCCACTGTACAAAGCCCGTTCTCCATTTCCCAAGGTCTATTCACTTACTGCCATCTACCCTAACCCAAGCCCTGCAGTGTCCCACTCCATATTTGCTTTTTCCTTCCACTTTGCCCTCTAGAATGGCTTCACCATAATTAACAAACTTCTTTAACCTCTTCCTTTCTTTCTTCCATCTCCTAGCGCCTTGAAATTGAAATTTGTCTCCCTTCTGACTGCATGGCTTCCTCCCTGTCCTTTACTTTCCCTTATATCCTATAGTCACTAGTTATTATGAGGGTATTGGAATACTCCTTGCTCTCCATTGCCACTTTCAGACTCTCTACCACCATCACTCAGCAACATCTCTTCTTTTGAGGTTTATGCCACCCAAACTTATTACTCAGTCCAGATCCTGGCGACCATTATCTACCAGTCCCAATAACATTCTTATTTCTTCCTCAGTGAGTTCAGTGAATAGTCCACTGTCTTTCTCTCAACCCCAATTCCTGCTTTATACTAGTGACCTTCAGCAAAACTGTTTATGCTCCCTCAGCTGCTTTAATTTTCAAGTTATTCAATATATCCAATAACAATGTTCTACTTCCTCATTGTAACTCAGCCGATGATCCTACCCTTGATTTTGCCATCACTCATAAATGTCTTCCTTCCATATTCATGAACTCAAAAAATCCCTTAACTGATTATCATATCTTATCATTCTATATTTCCCTATGCCTTACAAGCCTTAATCCTGTTCTTTGTTCTCACCATAACCTTCAATCCTTCCACCCTTCACTTCTTTCTCATATGGTATATAGAGAGAGAATGATAAGATATGATAATCAGATAAGGGATTTTTTGAGATGTACATTGGCTATATTCTTAATTCTTCCCTACTTCAAACACTTGGAGAAAAAGTTCAACTTGACACTATATGCTACACTCAAATCTGTTACCCCCTTAACTTCCCATTGATCATTCCTTGGCAAACTTCATGTCTGAATCATTCCACCATGCATCAACTTCATTCCTATTCACATGCTGCTAAATGGAGCTAGAGAAAATTATGAAACAATGCTGATTGAGTGCACTACAAATTTATGTTACACTATCTCAATTGGTCCCCCACTGAAGCAAAGCAATTCTTTTATACGTCCCCAATCAATTTACTATCCCACTATGCACAGCAGGTATTCAAAATCTTTTCATCCTTCTTCAGTCCTCCTACAAAATCTTTACACTTTCAATTAAGGACCTTGTTCAAACTCCACCAAAAATAAACTGAGGACATTCACTAAGAGTTTTCTCTTCCTTACTCCTTCTCATCTCACAAAATTCAAACATCATTCTCCCACCCAATATTTCCTTTCTTCTCTCCTATCTTTCACAAATAATTGCTCTTCTATTTGCCAGAACAACCCTACACACACATATTAAATGTAAAATTGATACCATCACCTCCTTTCTTTTTCAGAAGATTGACCCAACTATAATCCCTGTCTTTGTGAGTTGACACTGTTGATAGAGAACTGGGCCTGAAGTCAGAAAGACATTAGTTCAAAAGGGACCTTAGAAACCTACTAACTTTGTGACCCTGGGCAAGTCACTTAACTTCTGTTAGCCTCATTTTTGTGCCTAGAAAATAGGAGGTGCATAATAAATATTTATTTCCTTTCTCCCTTCTTTTCATCTCTCTCTGTTTCATCTTCAATCTTTCCGTCTACCATCTCCTTTCCTGCTACAAATATACTTGTCTCCCTCATCATTAAAAAAAAAATCCTCATTTCACCTGAACATCCCCATTATCAGCCTCTATTTCTCCTCTTATTTCATGGGGAAACCCCCTGAGAAAGTTATTAAATAACTCTGCTTCTCCTATCACTCACTTTTACAATCTGGCATCCTATCTCTTCCTGCATCAAAACTGCTCTCTCCAAAGTTATCAGTGGGTTCTTAATTGCCCAACCTAATGGGTTTTTTCTCAGTTCTCAACAGCACTTAGCTCTATTGATCACTCTCATCCTGAATCCTATCTCTACTACAATGGCTCTCTCCAGACTCTCCCCCTACTTTTCTCACCTTTCTCACCACTACTCACTGTCCTTTACTAGTTCTTCATTTGTGCTACTTGTGCTAACCATGGGCATATCTCATTATTCTATCATTTCTCTTTTCTATCATGTATATATATATGATATATATGTATATATATTTCCTAAATCTACAGGTCTAGATCTCATCTCTACAGGACTGAATCACCAAATATTTTTTGGACATATTGAACTGGTTGATAGATATCTCAAACTCAACATAAACAAAACACAATTCATTTTCTCCCTTTTGCTCCCCCTTTCCAAATTTCTCTATTACTATCAAGGATCATTATCATCCTCCCTTTCATCCAGGCTCACAATTGTGGTATCTTCAAATCCTCACTCTCATTCAGGCCACAGATTCTATCCATTGCCAAATACCTTCACAACATATCTTGTATACATCCTCTTCTTTCTACTTTCCATCTTAATTCAGGACCATAATGCTTCTTTTGACTTTGTTTTATTTGTTCTTGTTGTCTTGAGAGATCATTAGCTTCTAATTGCTCAATTCTAGCCTTTAGGGACTGGTTTTTGGCTCTAAACTTTTCGTTTTCAGCTATGATCTTTTGGTTTTCTTTTTCAATCTGGTTCACTTTGCTTATCAGTTCATTTGATTTCTGAGCCTCACTTTCCAATTGCAAGATTCTACCTTTTAAACTGTTATTTTCTTGCCAGATCTCTTCCATCTTCCTCAGAATCTCAGTTTTGAACTCTTCCATAGCCTGTGACCCGTTTTCCTTATTTGAGGAGGGTCCGGATGCTTGTTTGTTCTCCTCCTCTGTTTGCTCGGTTGTCTGGATTTTCTCTGTATAAAAGTTGTCGAGTGTTAAAGACTTCTTTTTCTTGTTGTTAATCTTTCTCTTCTGAACTTCCTGAGTCTGGGTAGCCATTGTTAGCCCAGCAGCTTCTCAGCTTTATCCTCATGCTCGGGGTCTGTCCGCTGGTCTTTTGGCTCCTAAGGTCTGAGTTCTGGATTTTTCCAAGGTCAAGCCCCCTGGTGGACCCCCTTGCTTGATCCTCTGCCGGAGGTTCCTTTACAAGTCTCAGGGCGCTGCTTCCACAGTCCTATACCCGCCTACGGTGGTTCCCCACTCAGGGTTTCAGAGCTTTAGCTTGTGGTTGTGTCTGCCTCCACCCACGCCTCCACCGCTCCTGCGCTCTGCTCCCGCGCTCAAATTTCGCGTGCGTTCTTTGGCTTACTGGGGTCCCAAATCTTGCTGCTCTCAGGAACAGGCCCCGGAGCTGCCAATGACTCGATGGGTGCCCCAAACTTGCTCTATTTCTTTTTAACTGGCTTCGGCACTATAGGTGGTGTGTGTGGAGGGGGTGGAGGTGGGGTGGTTGCTCAGCCCGCGATTTAGTGAGAGCTGTTTCACCCCTTTATAGCATGGAAATGTCCCGATTCCACGTACCTTCCACGCTGCACCCTGTTGTGGGGTTCCTCCTTTCGTCTGGACTTGTTTTTATGTCCCCTTGAGGAGTTTTGTGTGTTTTGGTCAGGAGAGGTTAAGAGCTGCTTTTTACTCTGCCGCCATGTTAACCCAGAACTCCCATAATGCTTCTTACCTAGACTAGTATAATAGTCTTTGAGCTGGTCCTTATACCTTAATTCTCCCCCTAATCCAATTCATCTCCCATTCAGCTACCAAAGTTATTTTTATAAAGTGCTGACCTGCCATGTCACCCCCATCCAAATACTTACATAGCTCCATATTACCTCCAAGATAAAATATTAAATCCTGCATGATATTTAAAGCCTTTCACAAGCTTTGTAGTCTTCTTATACTTTACTGCCACTGAAAATACTCTACAATCCAGTGCCTTGGAATTTTTGCTGTTTCCTACATACAACACCCCAATTTCCTGCCGCCATTGGTTTTCACTATCTATCCCTCATGACCAGAATGTTCTTCTCCTACTCCTGTCTCCTGGTTTCCCTAACCTCTGCCATGACTCCACTCAAAATCCAACTTCTACAAAAGGCCTTTTGCTATCTCCCCAGCTGCTCCTTTTCACCTAAGATTTCTTCCCATTTATTCTATATAAACCTGTTGTTTCTATGTACACATGCATATTATCTTCCACATTGGAATGTGAGCTCTTTGAGGGAAGAGGCTGTTTTATCTTTCTTTATATCCTCACCACCTAGCCCAATGCTTGAATTTTTGATTGAATGACTAAAGTATTTAAAGACCTAACATGCAAATAAGTGATTACACCTGTTCTCCTTGGTCCTTAAGGAAAGAACTAGTAGCAATCAGAAAAAGTTTCAAGCAAGGATATAGATTTAGGCTTATTCAAAAGGGAAAACTTCCTTAATATTAGAGTTCTCCAAAAATCCAATTGGGTTCCCCAGAAGTTAACAGGTTCCTACTCACTGGTGATCTTCAAGCAATTGTTTAAATATCACTTATTGATTTTATTATAAAGAAAATTATTGTTCAGGTAGATTCTATTTCATCTCTGAGCCCTCTCAGGCCTCTTCCAATTCTGAGATTCTTTTGTTGTGTGAATTAAATTCTTAACAATTCTAAGAGAAAGAAAAAAGCTAAAATGTCAATTCAAATGATTCTTACTAGTTTCATAAGGCAGTTAGGCAGGCAGTTAATAGAGTGCTGGGCCTAGACACATTTTCCTGAGTTCAAATGTGACCTCAGACACTTGGGCAAGTCACTTCACTTTATTTGATTCAGTTTCCTCATCTATAAAATGAGCTAGAGAAGGAAATGGCAAATCATTCCAGGGGTCTTTGCCAAGAAAACCCCAAAACGGGGTCATGAAGAGGCAGACACAAATGAAAAACAACGTAAACTACTATAATAATTTTGTCTTAGAGATGGCCTTTCTCTATCCACATAGAAGCAGAAAAAAAAAGATGTGATGCCTTTGTCAATACTTTTCTATTTTTTTTGGAGGGGATTAGATAGGGAAGTCAAAAGAGGAGAATTCACTTGAGCTCTCTTACTTTGAAAAGTCAAAGGACAAAGCCCACAGAGATTAAACTTTCAGGATACAAAACTTGACCAATCTTTTTAAGTGATGATATTATGAAGAAAGAGCCAAAATAATTCACTTTATGTTTTCACTGGCAAGTAATCTTTTGTAGAACACACGTAATAAGAACATTTTAAACATAATAATAGCATTGTTCTATTATATAGAGAGACAAAATATTTTAAATTTACATTACTTATTTTATTGCATTACTTTTAGTTATTAGTAAAAATACTATCTCAGAGTCTGCCAGACAACATATTTTTATTAATCAGAGGAGCTGGCATGAATAATTAATTTGGTCAATGATAAATCACAGAATTAAATTCAATATTCCTTGATTTAATAAAAAATAAAACTATCTAGTACAGTAACAACTTTTAAACACACATGAATTTATATACAATATCTAAAACACCCATTGAGCAAATTAGTTTTTATTCACAAACATATCTCTGATTTTTATAATCAGTACTTACAGAGTCAAAAAAAACCTCAGTAGCCAACCTTTGCCTTCTAATCATGATAATTTTATTATGGTTATCCATTAGTATATATAATCAAAGTTGTACATTTTTAATGTACATCTAGGACCTTAAAATGAGGGGACCCTAAAAACCATCTCATCCAAACCCTTCATTTTAGAGATAAAGAAACCTGGGCCCAGAGAGGTTAAATAACTCACTCAAAGCTACACAGGTAATATATCTGAATCTAATTCCTCTAACTCCAAAGCAGGGCAACTAGATGGAACAGTGGATAGAGCACTGGGCTTGGGATCAAGTATTATCTTCTTGAGTTCAAATCTATCCTCAGATAACTACTAACTGTGAGACTCTAGGCAAGTCACTTAACCCTGTTTGCCTCGGTTTCATCATCTGTAAAATGAGTTGGAGAAGGAAATGGGAAACCAGTCCAGTATCCTTGCCAAGAAAACCCCAAATGGGGTCATAAGTAATTGGATATGACTGAAAAATGACTGGCTAACAATTCCAAAGCTAGGGCACTTTACAATGTACCATATTGGAGATAGCACCTGAGTTAAAACTAGAAGAGAGTTGAGGAATACAAGAGGCCAAACTAAGGAAGAAAAGCTTTCTTGGAATAAATGAACTTAAAGTTCCCTTCTAACCTAAAAACCTATAATCCCAAGGCACACAGTCAAGCAGAACAAGAAAGAATGAAAAGGAGCCATTAATTAAGTTAAAGGAAAATTCTACTAAAAGAAACTAAAAGAAGAAATAAAAAAGTACAAAATATGGAGATTGCTTCACCATATCTAATGAGATGACAGATATGAAGATAGCTTAATAATCCTTATACTTTCAAAGATGAGAGGTTGAGATGTTCTTTTTCTCTCTCCATTGAATAGAAGAATGAAAAATGTTGCTTATTAATGCATGAATAGAATAACTAAAGTAACTGATCATTTTAAAAAGACAAGTCATTTTGAAGACTGATGGTATGTTCGAGAAAGAGCATTACGCTTTAACAAAATGATATTAGTCTATTAGTCTTCTTCTAGGAGTCACCAAGACAATCAATTAGTATAAAATTGATATTAAATTTGTTTCTCTACTAAAGCACACGGGAGAATACATTTTCAGAAATGCACCCATTCACAGGCAAGGACACTAATCTGCCTGTGGTTAGATGGCCCCACTCAAGTTTAAAGAGTTATTTAGGACTTTCCAAATGAACAATAGTATCTATAGACATTGAAAGGGAGCTGTTAGTAATTCAAATCATAATGATTTAAAGCATTTTTTCATGTGTCTATATATAGCTTTGATTTCTTCATCGAAAAACTATCTGTTCATATCTTTTGACCATTTATGAATTGAGGACTGGTTTATAATCTTATTTATCTGACAAAGTTCTTTCTATATTTTAGATATGAGACCTCTTTCTGAAAAACCATCCATAAGATTTCCCTAATTTTCTGTTTATATTAATTTTATTTGTATAAGAACTTTTTAATTTAATGTAATTGAAATTATCCAATTTATATGTCACAAGGCTTTCTATGTTGTTTATTCATAAATTTCTTTCTTATCTATAAATTTGATAGATGATATATTCCTTGTTCTTCTAAATTGCATAAGAAATCTCCTTAGGTGATGTATCCATTTTGATTTTATCTTAGTAAATGGTGTAAGATATTGGTCTATATCTAGTTTCTGTCAAACTGCTTTTCAATCTTCCCAACAATTTTCCCAAACAGTGAATTCTTATCCCCAAAACTTAGATCTATACTTTTGTCAAATACAAGATTGCTATAATCTTTTACTACTGTTTGTTGTATGTCTGTTCTGTTTCAGTGATTTACCTTTCTGCTTCTTAGCTAGTACCTGCTAATTTTTGTAATTACAGCTTTATAATACAGTTTAAAATCTGGAACTGCTAGACCTTCTTCCCTTACATTTTTTTGGGTTAATTCCTTTGATATTTTTGACCTTTTGTTCTTCCAAATAAATTTTGTTATTGTTTTTTCTAGCTCAATAAAATAGTTTTTGGTGATTTAATTAGGATATCATTGAATAAGTAAATTAGTTTAAGTAGGATCATCATTTTCATTATGTTGGCTTTGCCCATCCATGAGCAATTAATATTTCTCCAATTATTTAAATCTGATTTTGTTTGTTTAAAAAGTGTTTTACAATTATGTTCATAAAGTTCCTGGGTTGACCTGTTTTCTTCTAGACATTGGAACCTTAGAGTAGAGCATTTGATTTTCCATCAACACCAAGGAACTGGAGTGGGACTGAGAGAATGTTAAACCACCTCCTCACTAATCAGAGATGCCTTGGATTGTCTAGGGAGTGGGCTGAATAATGAGCTTCCACAATTGTATTTAATAACTCAAGATGCTGTATGTCTTGTCTTTGATCACTGAGAGAGATCACTGACCAATTAATTTATTCATTATTGCTACCCTGATCAATAATTTTATTTTCTTACCCAGAACCCAGTATATCAAATAAAAAGGCAGTCTGACCAGAGTTATAATCATATATTAATGAAATGAGAGGAGAGAAAGGATAGACAGAGAGACAGAGAGACAGAGACAGAGACAGAGAGACAGATATTTCAGCCTGACTAATTTCAGGTAAGATTGAATCCCAGATTTTAGCCCAGCATGGTCCTCTCCAAGCTGCACTGCTGCCTGTCCAACATCAGCCCAGGGAGTCAGTCTGTTCAAGAATTAAAGAGAAAGTAAAAAGAAAGCTTTTCCTTCTCAGGCTTGCCTTTTAAACCCCACTAGCTCCTCCCTCTGTGACAAGGTCCCACATTGACTCTCATGCTGAGGCCAGGGGATGCCAGGTCATTAGATATGATATTACTCTGTAACACCCACCTTTGGGGTGACTCAGGATGGAGGTATTTTACCTCACATCAGTCTCTCAAAACTCTTAATTGTCGCATATGTAAATAAGATAAATTGGAAGTAATGTCAGAAAAGAGGACCAGAAAATCATCGAACAAGTAATTAAGATTGCATCAATTAAAAAGATTGTATGATCTCGACACATGCATTAGAAACCCTTGGTTTGAAGAAAGGTCCAAAAGCTGTATTTTGCTTTACTGAGGCCCTTTTTTCTAATCAAAAGCAAAATATTATAATCCCCATATTTCTCAATAAACTGTATCAAGATGTAGTGTGGTGTAGGAAATATTCTGCAAAAATTTGTCTCTGATATCAAAGATATTTTTATTAACTCACTAAAAATGTATAGATATGATAATGTAAGCATATGGCTTAGGAATTTCTGATATCTTCTTGGTCATATTTTTTTAAAATTAAGTCTATTCATGATCTTTTCCCACTGTTTTAGAATATTACTCTCTTTGAAATATTCTAAAAGTCAATCCCTGAGTGTTTTTAAATAGTGTTGCCTCCTTCCATCATATATTTATTATGGGTATTTTTGTCAGGTTTGATTACTTTTTCTGACTCTGTCTCTTTAAGTTCCATTCCTTCTTCCTCAAATAACACGTTAGGTCTTTTGTCTTTTTTTGATGTTCTCTCCTCGTTCTCTTCCTACTTCAATGAACATACTTTTTCTAATTCCTCTTCTACTTCCCACCCCCAAGTTATGGGAGTCTCCCAAGACTCTCTTCTCAGTGATGTTCTCTTTCTAAATTCAACCTTGGTAATGCCATTATTATTATCACTATTAATATTAAAACAATAATGGCTGATATACATATAATGAGTGGCAAGGAGAATGGGGTTCAGTTCCTTCCTCTGACATATAATGATTGTGTGACCTTGAGCAAATCATTTAACTTCTCAGTGCCTTAGGCAACCACCTAAGACTAAGGAAAAGAGAAGAGATTGATCTGCATTAGTAGAGGAAATTCCTCTATGAAGTAACTCACTATGCCAATGAAATCATAAGTCTAATCATAATGCATTTTTATATTGCATTCCAAAGTTTTTAAGAAGTAGGTAGTTGGTAGAGTAAATAGAGTGCTAGGCCTGGAGTCAAGAAGACTCATCTTTCTGAGCTCAAATCTGGCCTCAAACACTCATTAGCCCATTACCTGGGCAAGTAACTTGACCCCGTTTGCCTTATTTTCTTCAATCATAATGAGTTGGAAAAGGCAATAGCAAACCACTCCATTATCTTTTCCAAGAAAACCCCAAATGGAGTAATGAAGAGTCAGGAACAAATGAACAACAAAGTTTTCAAAATATTTTATATCCATTATCTTTTTTGAGCATTGTAAGAAACGTACAGTAGGTGCCACCTTCGAATGCTCGTTACCTCATTTGAATATTTTTTTAATTTCTGCTCTAGTTCTGATTTCTCCCCTTAGTTCCAGTCCTACATTTTCAACAGCTAACTGACCATCTATACCTGTATATTTCAATAATGCTTCGAAGTCAATATGTCTCAAATTGAACTGTCTTCCCAACTCCAGGTCCAATACTCTATGCACTATGCCATTTGGCTGCCTGATTGAAATAGCCCCCCTCCTTCATTTTCTCTTTACCTTTAAGTTCTATTTGGTTGGATCCTAATGAGCAGGAGCATCAGCTAATTGTTGATTGATTGTTATGCTAATTTGTATAATTACTGACCAATTTTTCATATTATTTTCTGTCTCATTCTATTAATATACAGATCCGATCATGTCATCCCCCCTGTAAAATCCTTTAGTAGCTCTCTGTTGTCCATAGGAGACAATGAAAAGGTTTTTAGCTTTCATTGAAAATCTTCAATAATGATGACTTCTGGTCTTATTTCACTTCATTTTCCTTCGCAAACTCTATAAGCCTGCCAAACTTGACTTATTCTTCCTATCTTGTTCTCTCCACTTTCTGGGCATTTACAGAGAATTCCCATTCCCTAGAATGAACTTCCAATACAGTTCTACCTATTAAAAATCCTTATTTTATTGGGGGAAAACTTAAGCAAATTATGGTATATGAATGTAATGGAATATTATGCCATAAGAAATAAAATGGATAGTTTCAGAAGAAACCAGGAAAATATCTATGAATTGATGCAGAATATGGTGGGAAGACCCAAAAGAACAATTTATAACAATAATGACATTGTAAAGGAAAATTATTTTGAAATTCTTTAAAATTCTTATCACTTTAATGATGAACTATGAATCCAAAAACTTAAAAGGCAGAGAGACAGAGATATTTGGAGGCATGATCAAAGAAGAACTTTGTTTTGCTGGACAATTCATATTTATGATGAGGGTTTTGTTTTGGGACAGTCATTTGTTGTTGTTGAATGGAGACAGGAAATGAAGTAGGAGGGACATGAATATAGATATATAGATATAAAATTAAAGTCCTATTTTTTGAGGCATATTAAGACCTTTTCTATAAGGTTTTTTTTTTTAGATCTCTCCTCCCAGAAATGTTTCCTCCCTCCTCAAATTTCTCATGTCACCTTGACCTGTAAAACTTCTCTAGTTACTATGCCATGCTAAAAAATGAGTAAAACAATAAAATAAATTTCCTAGATTATAGCTATTGTACCAATAATCATCTTCTAGTGGTCCTTTTCATGCCTTCTTTACTTCATACTATCTTCAGCAACCTCAGTTCAGCATGACCCTTGAAATCTACTTCCCTTTTATCTTTTCTCCTTTCCCATTTCATCCCTTCTTCCTACTGGCAGACCTTGTCACTGTGTACCTCTCTTTTCCCCCAAAGCAGGCCCACAACACAGTCCAACAACCACTAAAACTAAAGTTCTATAGAGAAGCAGTTCTCAAAGTGTGATCCAGGGACTTCTAGGGGTCCCCAGACCCTTTCAGAGAGTCTTTGAAGTCAAATTTTGATGATAATACTGACCTTTTGATTTCTAATATAGAAAATACCAATACATGTTTTATTATTGTATATGTATGTACACATATATATTACATAAATAAAATTCATAAGAAGGGGTCTGTCAATAATTTTGAGAGTATAAAGAGCCATGCTTACTTTGGTATCACATATACTAAAAATATATGGTAATAAATGACCATAGTAATCTAGTGTTCAATAAACACAAAGATTCATTTGGGGGCAAGAACTTGCTTTTTGACAAAAAAAAAAAAAATGATGGGAAAACTGGAAAACATTTTTGCAGAAACCAGGTAAAGATCAACTGCATACCAAGACCAGAACAAAACAGGTTCATAATTTAGACATAAAGGGTGATATCATAAATAAATTAGGGGAGCATGAAATATTTTACCCATCTATCTATGGATAAGGGAAGAATTTATGATCAGTCATTGTGGAAAATTCTTCCAACAATGCCGAGGATCATCTCATCAGTAACTTATGATCTTAGAGAATTGCCTGGAATACTAATAGAGTGATTTTCACAGGGTCATACAACCAGTACATGTCCAAATAAAGTCCTGAATGAAGCTCCTTCTTTCTAAGGCCATGTCTCAGTTCGCTGAGACACAATGGACCCATTTCTCTTCACAGGTGAGTTACTAATGTTATCTGACTTCTTTGGATTTAGGAGATTACATTATATTGAAGGAGGGTGAAAAGTGGAAGGAAAACTACTAGGACCAGCGTGCTGACAACAACAGTCAGTGTCAGCTGTGACAGCTGACAGCCCAGCAGGAGACAGACTACAAAAAAGCAGATCATGCAACTACAGGAGTGCAGCATTCTGGGAGTATTTGAGGAAAGGACAAAAAGCCCCTGAGGTTACCAGGGAATTATTTACTACATACAGCCTAGGAGCTTTATTGATGTTCAAGATAATGACCCTGACTCATCAAGTAAAAGCTTAAATTATGTTCACCATATTCTGTTTGAGGAAACAGGAAAGCATGTAATATATTTTAGAAAGATTTCTATCAAAATGTTAAGATAACTGAGTTTTTGGCAGTTAACATTAAGCTACAGTTATCTAGAAAATTCACTCGTGGAAAATGTCATTCTTGATGGTTTGATCCTAATTTCAAAAATTCCTCTCATTTATTTGTGTATTGGCTAAGTATCTAAAATAGGAAAATATTTGACAGTGTCAGTGTGCATTTGGATGAAACTATTTTGTTAAAGGTCCTCTATAGAACCACACATGAGCTAATTAGTAATACTCAAACCTCAATGTCATTTTTGGGATCCATGTTGTATTTGCAAACCTTAAAGTGTAACCAGGCTTTTGTAAAGAGCAACTCAAAACTCTTTTTCCATTCACATATGCTATAGTACAGTCAAGTCAACTTTTTTTTCATTAAACAAAGTTTTCCCTTCTTTCTTATTTGCTCTGAATTCTATAATCCTTCTTTGCCCCAAATCATTTGCTTTTACCATTCGATTTCCTCAGCTATAAAGGAGAGAAATTGGCCCATCTTACATGCATCTTTTTTTTTAATAACGTATTGTTTGTCTCTGAGCCTGCTATTATCAAGAACTACAGAAAGGATTCTGTTAAACTCACATATTATTTGTTTATAAGGGGGAAACTGCATGAAAAGAGATGGTCATTTGTTTTGTTTTTGTTGTTGTTTTGTCCTAGGAAGTATTTAAACTTATTGTATGAAGTTTTAGATTTACGAGATTTATAATCTTCCCCTTGATAATAGTAATATTATTAAGCACTTTATCATAATACAATAATTGTTATTAAGCATAAAATAGAATAAAATCATGATTAATATTAAGCAGATAATAATAAGCACTTTTATCATGCTTTCAGACTTATAAATCACCTTATACATATTAACCCTTTTGATCCTCAAAACAACTCTGTGAAGTAGAAGCTATTATCTTCATTTTACAGATGAGAAAATTAAGGTATGTAAATCTTAAGTGATTTGCCTAGGATCACACAAGTGGATGAGGTAAAATTTGAACTCATATCTTCCTGACTCATAATCCTACCTCTATACCACTTAGCTTCCTATTTATCAAGAAAACAAGAAAATAGGATCTAGCCTATATTTTCTCATTTTCTGAGTTATGACTCACTTGGAATTTTAGTAGTTTGGTTTTTTTTTTCTTCAAATATTTAATCTACTTCTCTCACTATCCTTTCCTCCTACATCCCACATTGAGCATATTAAAAGAAAAATAAAACCCTTAATACTTAGTCCAATCAAACCATTTCCCAAATTGGTTATATCTGAGAATGTTTTGTATTGTTTTGCATTATAAATTCATCTTTTTGTCAGAAGGTGAATGCCATGTTTTGTCTTCATTCCTTTGGTCTTGTGGTTTATCATTGTGTTGATTAGAGTTCAAAAGTCTTTCAAAGTTCTTTTTTTCTGATAATGTTATAATTGTATTTAGTTCACTTTAAATTGGTTCATAAAGTTCTTCCCATTTTTCCCTGAAAATGTCAATTTCATAAATTATTATAGCACAATGATATTCCATTACATTCATATACTACAATTTGTTTATCCATTCCCCAAAAGGAAAACAGTCTCAGTTTCGTATTCTTGGCTACCATGAAAAGAGCTACTATACCTACTTTTGTACATATAGATCTTTTTCCTCTTTCTTTGGGACATAGGGCACAGTAACAGTACCATTGAATGAAAGGGTACATATGGTTTGGTAACTTACTGAGTATTGTTCCAAATTGCTTTCCAGAATGACTGGAAATAAACTGATGGTTCACAAGTGCCTTCCCAACATCTGTCACTTTCTTCTTTCTTCATCTTTGCCAGATCATTGGAAAGTAGAATCTTAGAGCTGCTTTAATTTGAATTCCTCTAATAATTAATGATTTAGAGCATTTTTTCATATATTTTTGAGATTTTGAATATCTTCTTTTGAAAACTGCCTCTTTGTATCCTTTAACTTTAAAAATGGCTTCTTAGTCTTATAAATTTGAATCCAATTCTTATACTGTGTACCCTGGAATTAAGACTTTTATCAGCAAAATTTATTATACAGAACTTTCCCTTCTTTATCATTTTAACTACATTTAATTTGTTTCATTTTACTTTAATTTCTATTTTAAATAAAATTTATTTATTAAATTAAATATTAACTTATTAAATTAAATTATTAAGCATAATATATTTATAATACAATTTCAAAATAATTTACATAGTAAATATAATTTAATTTAATTTTAAAATTATCTATTTTATTTTGTGTGATTCTCTCAGCACTTGTTTAGTCTAAATTCTTCCCTTATCCATAGATATGAATGGCAATTCTTCCTTGCTCTTCTAATTTATTTATGATGTCCCTTTCTATATCATAGTCATGTATCCATTTGGTGCTTGTCTTGGTGTGTAGTATGAAGTGCTAAACTAAAACTACTTTCTAGAAAATATACCATTTTTCTAGCTATTTTTGTTGAATAATGAGGCTTTCTGTCCCCTAGAAATTGAGGTTTTTAGATTTGTCAAACACTATTCCAGTTTGTTCTGTTTGTTTGCTTCTTGATGTTGAGTAATCTGTTAGCTGAGGCCCCAGTGAGGGCAAACTATGCCAGTCCCTCTGCTACAGCCCAGACATATAATTATAAACCAACCTCAGTACTAGGAGACAATGATCCAGGATTAGGCTCCCCACTCTTACTTTCATTGTCTCATCAAAACTATGTTGGCTTTTGTAGAACATTTGTCTCTAGTCTAGTGTTTATCCAGAGTGTGACTGTGTGTTGTGCTGTGTTGAGGACAGATAATAAAAGAAGTACTCAAACATGAATGAGATTCAGAGAAAAGAGTATTCCCATTTCAAGAAAGCCATGATAAAAACAAAAAAAAAAAAAAATAATAATCCTACCATATGTTATAGGACAACCAGAACAGAATTCAACAGATCATTTATTACTGCCATCATGGTTAGCTTGGAGACTAATAGTCAGGCTTTAAGACATTCCACAATTCCTGTGTGGCTACTAATTAACCACCTCACATTTCATCTCTGCATTGGTCATTGTCCCTATTATTCAGTACCACTTCATCTTTCTCGTTTCCTCTCTCCAGTGCTAACTCTTTCCTTGTCACAAGTCCAAATCCACCCCTGCTCCTACAACCACAATCATTTCATGCCTTTGTTAACAGGTAGCTTATTCTGTTACTCGAAACCACAGACCTACTAATGGGGGGAAATCACAAAGAGAGAAGTAAAGGACAGCCAGGATTCTAGTACAAACTCAGCTGGTTAAATCCCCTTGTAGACACTATGTGGATAAGACTATTTTGACCCTAGGAGGAAGGACCCCTGTTCCCACCCTTCCTGCATCTCAAGAACTGTAGCCAAGAACAGGCTATCCAGAAACTGACTTCTCTTTTTTAAAAAGTCCCTGGAGGGTTTAGTTCTTCTAGTTATTAGCAAATCAAGTAGACTTTCAGTGATTGAGTCATATATGTCAACGCCTTAAAGTTAACATTTGGGTTATGAGTATGGGAATGGTGGCTCTGCATATTCTAGGTATGTTTTCCTTTTCTATGCACTCTGGTTTTAGAAGAGAAAAACCAAAGATAAAAGGCAAATAATTCAGCTACTTTATAGAGAGAGTTAGCCAAATGTTATTTGCCTTTTCCAGAAAGCCAATTTCAGCTATTCCCTGTGAGTTCTGTTCTGATTGGGCAGTAGTATCTTAGTAAGTGAATAACTAACTGTTTAGGCTGATCTGCTCAAAGATAATCAGTCTGATAAATGTTGCAGTTTTCTGGCTTAAAACTAAATCTCTGATTCTAAATGTATGACTGAGAAATCAAGTGGGCTAATCCTAACCTTTAATGATAGATTGTGGGGGATAAATTTATTTTAGATTCAAAAGTACTTGAATCTAAGGTCTGCTAGCTATTTACAGTATGACCTTTACTAAATCCATTAACATTTCTGGACTTCTGTTTTTCACCTATAAAATAAAAGTTGGGCCAGATGATTATCTAGCTCTAAGTACATAGGACATGTAGGATCTATATAAGATCCTACAAAGAATGAGGAATGACAGATGGACAATATAAGAGCTGTATTGGTATCCACAAAATGCTAAGACTTAGACAGAAGAAAACTTTTCCTTTCTGGAAGATTTGTGAGATGATATGGATCAAAATTGCCCATAATGAGAAGATATTAATGAATTTTTATCTACCTCAGTGAATGGAAGGATTATATTGATGATTTATAGACCCAGAATGGATGGAAGAGTGAGACTAGTGGCAGATCTGCATTTTAGTCTGTTAATTAAGTAATCAAAGAGATACAGAGATAGACATACAGAAAAAAAGTATTAAAAGAATTAACTACAGAGGTGTCCACAGCCTTCATAGAATCTCAAGTCCTTTCTTGTCATATTTATATATACTCAATCTTTCCCATCTTGTATTTGAACAGATTTGTCATTTAAACTCCCTTGGGACCAATGGCACACATTTAAAATCTGAATGATTAGGTTCTATAATCATGAAAAAAAGTTATTTTCTATGGAATTAATTTTTTTTATTTACACGAGGAGTTAGTTATGTGCCTTAGTCTCTAAGCCTGTTGTATTAACCTACTATTGAGAGCATTATTCATATAAAAGAGAATGGAAGGAAAATCAACATAGTGTGTCCATCTCTAGAATTCAGCAGCAATGATTTTCAGAATTTGTTATTTATTTCGTTCTGAAATAGGACAAGTAAGCTGGATGGAGAGAAAGAAAAATTCTTTTCAATCAAAGTTAATAGGCATTAGGCAGGATAAAATGTCCATTTCTATTTGAAGAGAAAAACAATTGAAAAACACATTTCCACATTTTCCTAATTAAAGAAACCACCTTCACATTTAAGCCTAATAGTTTATCAGTTGTTGTCCAGTCATGTCCAACTCTTCATGACCCCATTTAGGTTTTTCTTGGAAAAGATAATGGAGTGTTTTGCTATTTCCTTTTCCGAAAAATCAGTAGACTTTTATATGATATATTTATTTTACATTTTGACACAAAACTTCAAATGCTTTTTTTTGAAAATGCCTTAGTCTTGTATGTATTTAGGCTTAGATGCTTTGGATAACTTTCCTAAACCCAACCTGACTATATATGCCCATCAAAGTTCTGGGACATCCTGGGGCATTTGAGGATGTCTCTACTGCCACTTTAGATCTTTCACAAGAAGTGTTCCTCTTCCCACCCCTCCACCACCATTGACAGTGTGAAGAGTGAATCAGACTTTCATTGTCTATCAATCAGCAACTTTTAAGTTAATCAATCAAAAACTTAAGCACCCTTACTTAACGCTGAGTAAGAAAATTCACAGTCACTTGCTAGAGTGGGTGACAACTCCAGAGACCACTGCCCTGCCTCTGGGCAGTGCTAGGCAAATTGAAAGGCTGCAACTGGTTCTCATGAAGTGGAGGAAAGGATAGGAAGTGATGTGGGAAAAGGACTATAAAAAGTTCTGAACTTCCTGTCCAAGAGAGTTCAGTTCTTTGGAACTTGGCTTTTGGACTTCGACTTCATTTTTGGAGTTCTTTGGGACTTTGGCTTGGCTTTTGGATCTTGGCTTTTGGACTTCTTCTTTGGAGGTGGCTTCTTGGGACTTCGCATTGGTGAGCTGGACTAAAAGCGGAAACTCTCCCTGAATTCTGCATCAGTGAGCTAGATAAGTAGCTGGCCTTCCTTTCCTGGCTTCAGGAGAGATTGGTTCTGAAGAGGCCTTCCTTTCCTGAAGGAGACTGCATTGTTGGAACTCTTGCTGAAGACACAACCAGGTCCTCTGGCTGAAGATTACCAAGCCCTACCAGGGCTGAACTGGACACCAAAGCAACACTTAGGGTAATAGGCTAGACATTTTCTTTACCCTCTTCTCACATTCTTCCACTTTCATTCTTACCACCTCTTTGTAAACAAAGCTACTAAAGTCATTTTGACTTAAGCTATTATATTTTTAAATCAGCAACTACAATGTTACTTTAGAACTTTCACATTAGTATAAAAGCCTAAATTTTTATATTTTCTTACAACAGATGCCAGTAATTCAGTAATTAGTCCCCAGTTCCATTGTAAAAGTCAATTAATTTTTGCGTAAGGGATGTGTGTGTGTGTATGTGTGTGTGTTACATGTAACGTATGTGTGTCCTTATGGATCTGTTTTAGCTGTGGCTCACATGGATGCATGAATAGATGTCTCTAGTCTCTTCATCCACTCTTGTCTAAGGAAGACTTTGAATCCTTCCCATAGGAAAGTAAAGAGATTGGTCCAAAAAACTGGCTACTCTGCTTTCCTCAGAAAAAGGTGCTAGTTTATAATTTTAGCTATTTTCCCCCTCTATTGTTACTCTTAAGGAAATAATTTCTACATTCAAACTAACTTCCTGATCACTATCCCTTAATGGAGAAGAAATGCTCCAAACTATATATCCAAGGCTTAAATTCCTACCAAATGTTACACAAAGATCATTACTGAGACTGAATAGCAAACACATCAATTTCTCTAAGCCCACAGCAGACAGTCCACCCAGGAATAATGCCAAGAATAATCACAGCTTTTATTTCATCATGGTTCATAGTTACAGAGCTTGAGAGAGATAGATGAAGAGACTAGGAAGGCAACACTGAGTTACAAATCTGTTGGGGAAGCTATGAGGGGATGGCCAGTAAAAGGGAAAGAAATGAGGCATGGCTTCTATGGTTTTCCTAGCATTTGGAAATTAGGCTTTATGGCAGAAGTTTCTCTAGTTCACAGCTGATGAGAGGGTAAATGAGTTTTCAAGTTTTACAAAAGCAGGAATTTGCTATAGATACTAACAATGAGCCAACATGGGACTGACTTCTAGGAAAAATAATATGTATATATGTATATGCTTTATTTAATTTCTATAATCTCAACAATACCTCAGAGCATTGAGGTGAAATTGGGCTCTTAAAGGCTATGCCACTGGAATCCCAGCTTTGTTCCAGGCTACCAGAAACACTGTGGCAACATTTCAAGCAACAGACTAAATCTACTTACTAGGGACCAGTAAGTTTCTTGAGGGCAGTAACCAATTTATTTTTTATTTTGAATCTCCTGATACAATGCCTGATGCATGGTTGACACTTAATAAATGCTATTGGAGAATCAATGAATGAATGAAAGATTCATCATTTGGTGATAAATTCTTTAGTCATGGCAACTTGTGAAACAATGTTAATTGGCTCCTGTGTGGCTTTCTCCTGACTGTACAATGAACATAGTATAGTAGCAGAAGAGGGGGCAGTGAGTACTAAGGATCACATAGCTTTTAGACTATCAATAAATACTTATGAAAGAGCTTCATTTAATGACCAAAAAGTATGTATATCAATAGAGGGATTGAGTCATATCAATTTGGCTCTGGAATCAAATGATATGGGTTCAAATCTCAGGATCATGCATGTAAGGTTTACACATTGGGGCATAATATCTAGAAGGACAACTACTTTCTTTACATTATTCTCAGTTATCTTATTCTCAGTAAGCCTCAGTTGGGTTCCAACTTTGTCATTCCATTAAAATTGATTTCTCCAAAGTTACTGGTTGCCAAATCCAAAGGTCTTTTCTCTATCCTCATCATATTTACCTTCTCAGCAATTTTTAACACTGTTGATCATTCTCCTCCTTGATACTCTTTTCTCTCTAGGTCTTTGCAATCACCCTCTCCTGGTTTTTCTCCTATCTATCTGACCACTCCTCCTCTGTCTTCTTTGCTTCTTTCAGATTATTCCCTCTATGGAGAGTTCTTTTGTGTGCCCTCTTCTCTTCTCCCTCTTAATTATTTCACTTTGTGATCTCAGCTCCCATGGATTTAATTACCATCTCTTTGCTGATGATTCTAAAATCTGCCTATCCTGCCCATCTCTCTGAGGACTTCCAATCTCACATCTCAAACTGGATGTCCAGTGGATATCTTAAAATTCAACATGTCTAAAACCAAACTCATTATCCTTTCTCCTAAAGTCTATCTACCTTTCTTGTGAGAATTTAACACTAGCCTGCACCTTTTTTCTTTTTCTTGGTACCCTACAATTTATTTTAAACTTTAAAATAGGAAAGTTTCATATTGAGTCTGAAAATAGTCTATTCTCTGATTGAATTAGGTTGCAATTCAGTCCCATCCTTTGATTGAATTAAGAACCAAGCCTGGTGCTTATCTGTAAACAAACCATGAAGATGGGGGCAGGGGAGGAATGAGTGAGGTGGCTCCCTGGCACCTGGAAGACACTTGCCTCTTGTTCTTCCTTGACTCCTGGTGCCCAGAAGACTTCCCTCTGATTCAGACTAGGGTCAGAGACCACCAAATCATAGGGACTCAGAAAAGTGAAGTCTCAAGTAGCTTAAAGGGGACTTGGGGAAAAAAATAGTCTCTTTTGGCCTCAGAATGACAGAGAGAGGAGTTAGCTGGCAGGCCCATAGTGTGGCCTGGAAGCTGGCTTGGGAAAGGCAACTAGGAGAGGGCCAGCTCAGGAAAGTGTTGGCTAGGGGAAGAGGCTATTGAAGAGAACTTCCAGCCACATTGAGGATGGTACCTTTTCTTTTTCTAACCCACTTTTTAAAAATTATTGAATACCTATAAGTTTCCAAAGATTTTTCATCTTAACATTCCTATTACTATAATAGGCAACATAATCCTACAAGTATTTCAGGCTTACAACTTAGGAATCACCCTCTACTTTTCAATATCTCTTGTCCCTCATCCAAGCTATTGCCAAGATCTGTGGATTTCACTTTCTGACATCTTTCAAATATGCCACCTTTTTCCTCTAACACTGTCACCATTCTAATGCGGCCCTCATAACCTCACACCTGGTCTGTTACTGTAATAGCCTGCTTGTGAGTCTGACTGTCTACAGTCTCTACCAGCTCTGATCCACTCTCAAGTTAGCCAATAAAGTGATTTTCCTGAAGTGCAAGTCCAACCATATACATACATACATACATACTCCCCACTCAATAACTCCAGAGAATTCCTATTGTCTCCCAGTATCAAACAATTTTGGCTTTCAAAGTCCTGCAGACTTTAGCCCTCTCTTATTTTTCCAGTCTTTTGACACCATACTCCCCAACACATACTCTCTGATCCAGTGACAATGGCTTTTTGGTTAATTCCAAAAACAAGGGACTCAAGCATTTCTTCTGGCTGTTTACCAAACCTTAAATACTCTTCCTTCTCCATACTCACCTCTCTAGCTTCCTTTAAGACTCCACTAAAATTCCTTCTTTTACTGGAAGTCTTGTGCCTTCCCCTCTATAATCCCCTATTTCTCCCACATATAACTTACTTTGTATTTATTTGTTTGCATGCTGTCTCCCCAATTAGATTATAAATTCCTTGAAGTCAGGGACTGTTTTTTGCTTCTTTTTGTATCCCCAGCTTAGCACAGTGCCTAGCACATAATAGGTACTTAATAAATGTTGATTGATTGAAAAGTTATAGACTATGTATGTAATTATTCCTACAATAATTAGCTCATTTTAAGCCTCCAAGGTCCACTTGATTCTTTCTTATTTGAATTTTGGGAATTTAAATTTAAAAGTTCTGAGTTTGATCATGATCATACAAGCCCCAGATTAGGAAAATTCCTAACACTTACATAAAGATTAAGCTCTCTGGCTAGCTTAGTATTTATATCTATCTCACGTTAACCCCTGCCTGGCTTCTTTATGGTTGAGGCAAAATTCAATTTACTGAAAACATTTGGGTAACAAAACAGCAGATCATATTACAGTATTTGTGGATAAATAGGTAATAGAAGGAGAAGTTGAGGAAAGAGCTGACCTTTTCTCAAGACTTCCCTCAGCCTGCATCTTCCTCCCTGAGGTACCTGTAGAAGCCAACAACTCTTCAATTTCCCTTCTCTCCCGCTATTCAATGTTCCCTGTGCTTCATGTTTTTCCCAACCTTCAAATTCGAAGCTCAGAATCTCTGTCTTCCCTGTAACCCCTCTCCCCAGACATTTCTCCTTTTTATATAAATTGCTTAGTGTGTGACCTAGTCTCTTACTTGGTTTTGATTGATTCAACAAAGTACACAGACCCTGTTCTTAGTCAGTTCTGAGTGTTTTTATTCAGTCAAAATGTGTCCTCATAAAGTCAAGGAAAAGGAGCCTTTACTATTTTTTTACTACATATTTATTATGTATGTATATGTTACTATGATGTATGTATATACAATTTGATCCAGTACTGTCATTTATGGTGTATGTATTTGGATGTTGAGGGAAGGGGAGGATGTAAATTCAGAGGAATTAATAAATTGACTAAGATAACTTTAGCATTTATAGATGTATACATATATATATATGTATGCTCATAAATGTATACATTTATGAAATATAGTTGTATAAACATATGTACACATACATATATGGATATATGACTTTGTGCATACATATATATATATATATATATATATATAAAATGTATAAAGTAGGGCCTACATGCAACCTTCTTATATTCCAAATAGTTTGGTCCTCAGTCAAATTTTAAGCATATATTTTAAAAATTGGAGGGGCCCATGTCTGCAGGATTCAATCATAATATATATTCATGTAGAGTCCAACTAAAGGTTAGAAGTGGGTCCTTTGACTCTAATTTCAATGTGTTTTTCCCCTATCTCCCTCTGGAAGAAAGCATCTCCACTGACAAGTGCATATGAGAAACTCTACCTCTTCTTCAGACTAATAATAAACGAGCATTTTAGAGAAAATTAGTGCACAATTTTTGAGAAATTCAAGTATTAATTCATATAACCTACAACAAAGGATAAATGGTCCTGGCCTTTAAAAGCAATTAATCAATAATATACTCTTCCATTCAGTGACAATTGTCTTCAAAAGATTCCACAAATAAGATACCCCTTCTCTCCAATAAAGTATTCTCTCTGGCTGTCTCCCAGTCCTTGAATGCTCTTCTGCCTTGCTACTCATTTCCCCAGCTTCCTTTAAAACTCAATTAAAGGGGCAGCTGGGTAGCTCAGTGGATTGAGAGCCAGGCCTAGAGACGGGAGGTCCTAGGTTCAAATCCGGCCTCAGACACTTCCCAGCTGTGTGACCCTGGGCAAGTCACTTGACCCCCATTGCCTACCCTTACCAATCTTTCACCTATAAGTCAATACACAGAAGTTAAGGGTTTAGAATTAAAAAAAGAAAAACTCAACTAAAATTCTTTCTTTTACTGGAAGCCTCTTAATTCTTAAGCCTTCCTTGTTATTTCCTTTAAGTTTCTACTATCTAAAATGTAAAGTATTCAAGGAAATTAAATTAAACTTCCTTTGTTAGAGTGGGGAAATTTAGAATGACAAACAAATGTGGAGAGAGGGGTTTGTTTGTTTTTCCTGACCTAGGAGGGATAAAGTACTCTCGCTTGTCCTCTTCCTCTATTCTCTATTCCATTCTTAGGGTGACTCCTTTAGAGAACTGCAAAGGTCACTAAAGTCACTTCTCCACTGTCTCTATCCCGGCCCATTTCACCCTTCTTGGTCCACTTTCCCTCCTTCTATGACCTTAAGCTCCAGTCAGCCACCTCTGCTTGGTAGAGCAGCAGCTCTGGGTGTTTTGTGTAGGAGGAGGAAGCAGGGCCTCCGCCTCGGGACCAATCTTAAACTCAGGAGGGAAAAAGGAAAATTGCTGGATCTTCCCATACATTTTTCCTTCCATTACACTCATTCATTGAAGTCCTTTTCTAATTTTGGGAACATAGAGGTGGAAGGAAGGAGAGCCAAAGAGTCTTACAATGAGATTTCTTTTTCTTAAGAATTCCGGAGATAGATATTGGCAGTCAATTGCGGAGGAAGCAAAGGATAAACATTCGAAACCCCTGGAGCAGTGATATCGCTAAAAACGCAGTATCTTTCCGCTGTCTTCACAGGCGAGGCAAAAGACTTGCGCATGCGCGTAAGCTATAAGCTTGACAGCACGAAACCCGCACTATTCGCGAGAGACTCGCGCATGCACTTACGAGTGTGTAAACACCTTATACTCTGTGTCACTCCGCCGGAACTCCGTACACCCTTGGAGAACCGCTGCCTTAGAGTTTCAGGAGCAGTGCAGTGGGATTGGGGTGACGGTGTGCACAGTGTCAGGCGGGAAAGCTTACCATGGGGCTTTGGGAGACCCAGGGAGAGGAATAACCCATTTCTAAGGCACTAAGAACGCACCAATTGTAGGTTCCACTTCGGCTCTCTATAAGCCAGACTGAAGGTGGGTAAGAAGTGCAGCCTAGGCTTGAATCCAACCTACACAGTTTCCTAGTTTATAATCACTCTGAAAGAAGCTTTTTTTTTTTTTTAACCCTGCTTTAACTTCCAACGAGTCCTATGGAGAAAGGTGGGGAAAGCCAGACAACTTTCTTGATTCTTCAGGCTGAGAAAGCAAATCGTTTAAGAGGAAACAAAACTAATTAGTCCCAGAAAGGAAACAGTAGGGTGGAGCTGAGTGACAAGTATCTTTCGTAGAAGCCCCAGTGGCCTAATGGATAAGGCATTGGCCTCCTAAGCCAGGGATTGTGGGTTCAAGTCCCAGCTGGGGTGGATAACTTTTGACACTAGTACAAAGATTACACATCCCTGAAATGTGTTCACATCTACGAAGAACTGTTGGAACTGCAACCAAATTGGATGAACTACCTTAGAAGGCAAAGGATATCTGATAAGGCTGGATCTTCTTTAATTCTGAAATCATTGCACTATTTATCAAATAACTATATTTTAGTTCGCCTTTCAGATGAGATCTTGATATTTGATATAGGTCCTGAGCCAGTACTCTAAAAGCAAAGGTGAGGTGGTGGAGTGCACAGTTTTGGTATGATCAGCAATCAGCCCATAGGAGTTTATTTGATATCTGCCAGAGCTCCAGGATTCTCAAAACAGCCCCAACAGAAGAAGACTCCCAGTATATTTTCAGTAGGATGGAGGGTAACCTAGAAGCACCATTAAGTCCTAATAAATGAGTCCAAGAAGGCTACTTTTGTTTAGAATCCAGATTACTTCTGGATTTACATTTTAGCTTTAAAATGCAAATTCAGAAGTAATCTGGTTAAAATCTGAAATATGGGGAGATCGTCAAATTGGCCATCGGTATTTTAGGAAGGATGTATTAAAACTACACAAAGATGATCTTCCATAATCCACTTATTTCCTGGGCCATTCCGTTTACTCCCATAGGAAGGGTCTTAATCACTGGAGGCAATTAATTCCCCGTTTCATTAGGGAGTTGGGTCATCTGTGTCTCATCTAGTCGTTCCTTCTCACAAAGCCACTAGGGCTTAAAGAATTAGCTAACGTGGTTTTGTTCCCCAAGGTAGAGGCATATGTAAAGGCAGAACTCCTAAAAGAACACAAAGATATTCAACCCCAAGCAGGAAATGTCTGGGGTTGCAGGCAGAGGGAATGGGAAATGAGTCAGACCAATTCAAGGCGATTTGCCTTCTGCCATAATCTGCAGAACAAAGGATATAAGGTCCTGGCCCTTAGAACTATTAAGAGCAATCAGCAAAGTTCTGGGGAAATCAAAACTCTCCTGGGATGGAAAAGGCTGTGTCACTTGGGAATCTAGATCAAACAGCAACTCAGAGGGTGATGCTCGAAATAACCCAAATGATCTAGGCCTAAGGAATATCTTACAGGCAGGAAATAGAGCTAGAGTTCTGAAGTCAGTTCAGAATTGATGCATCTCCACCTCCCGGTTTCCCAGGCTTCCTTCAAGTACGGACTAAAACCCCAACTTCTAAAAGAAGCCCTTCCTGTCCTTAAATCTAGTGTCTTTCCTTTGTTGTTTATTTCCTATTTATTCGCTATAATTTGCATATACATATTTGTTTGTTGTCTCTTCCATTTAAAATGTAAACTTCTCGAGAACAAAGACTATTATTGTTTTTCTTTATATCTAGCGCTTAGTTTATTTACTGACTGTGGAGAATTACAATCGGAATGAAAAAGAATCACGAGTCCTTCTATGTCTGATTAGGATACATTCGCTGTTAACACATCCACGGAAAAACCTAGCATATTCTTAAAGAAGGCGACATTCCAATCATTTACCCAACTCCATCAGCTCTTATAGATTCTTTAGTTCGTACATTTCTTAGATTTTTCTAAGATGTTCAGCACATATTTTATCTTTGTTAATGTGTTAAAAACAGCTCACCCCAGATGGGACTTGAACCCACAATCCCTGGCTTAGGAGGCCAATGCCTTATCCATTAGGCCACTGGGGCTCACACTTTCTCAAATCTAAGTAGTATTCAATTCACTTCTGTTATCGCTTTTCTAGCTCTAGCTGGTTTTGTTTTCTACGTAATATTAAGGATTCCGATGTGACGACAGATCTTCGTCTGAACCAGTTCCTCATTTTATAGTTGAAGAAACTCAAATCTAAAAGAAGAAATTTATTCAGGGTCCCACAGGTAGTAACAAAGCTAGTCTAGAAAAAAAATCCTGTTCTCTGATCCATGTAGACTGTAGCAAACCTGTTTAAACGAGCGCCCCAGTGGCCTAATGGATAAGGCACTGGCCTCCTAAGCCAGGGATTGTGGGTTCGAGTCCCACCTGGGGTAATAAATTTTGAGGCTATTAAACTGTACTGATGCACTCAGAATTTGCTCGAAACATCAACTCACACAGAAAACTGATCAAGTCATTTACAAAATGGGGTGGATCTTCGTTAAGTCCGCCCTCTAAATATGATTTCATGTCAGTACGTTACAAATGAAGATAAATAGGCGTGGTAGACGCCTATTAGAGGTAGAGTAGAAGAATCTGCTCCTC
Organism: Gracilinanus agilis; assembly: GCF_016433145.1. Lineage (NCBI taxonomy): Eukaryota > Metazoa > Chordata > Mammalia > Didelphimorphia > Didelphidae > Gracilinanus > Gracilinanus agilis. Next base: position 117,232,690 of record NC_058132.1, on the reverse strand, counting down.
TACTTCTTACCTTAAGATTTTTTATTTCTCATTATAAACTTGGCAAACAGCATTACACGTGTACATTTCGTTATGCAAAGAACAAGAAAAAAAAGCAATGAATATAAGGCCAGAAATCTCTTTGTCCAGTTTGTGTGTGCGTGATTAAGTACGTAATGAAGTCAGCGCATTTGCTTCAAAGCTGTGCTGTTTGTCTTTGTCTCCCTCTGCATTTCTTTCTGTTCTCTTCTGACCTTTTTTTTTTTTTTTTTTTTAAAGCTTTATAATGAGATGTCTGAAATGGCGGATCGCCGGGATGGGATCGAGCAAGCGTGTTCCCGCGGCTTTTCTGGAAAATAAACTGAGTGCTACGTCTTTTCTGACACTTAGAATGGGGAGCACAAACCCGGATCACTGAAGAGAAAGAGCAAAAGGTTTAGGATTTAATTAGAACTATCCAGGTTACCTAGGGAAATTCGATACTTCAGGAAAGGTGAAAGGAGTAACTGAAATTCGGATTAAAGAGATGCGTGGAGACTATGGAGTTATATCTGTCACATTCATATCAGGAGCATTTTCATTGTTCTCTGCCATCGCTTACCGGGCTTATTTGGGAGTAAAACTTCAGAGATGCCTTTCGGATCTAAATTGGAAAGCTCCATTTCTTTTTTCTTTCTTTACTTTTGTAATAATTTTTTTTTGATATTTTTCCAAGCTTACATGATTCATATTTTCTTCCTCCATTTTCCCCTCCCCTATCCTGGGCTGACAAGCAATTCCACTGGGTTATACATGTATTATTACTCAAACCTATTTCCATATTATTCACTTTGGTAATTATCTTTTAAACTCAAAACCCCAAAACATATACCCATATAAACAAGTGATAAATCATATTTTTTCTTCTGCATTTCTACTCCCACAGTTCTTTCTCTAGATTTGGATAGCTTCCTTTTTCATAAATCCCTCCCAATTGTACCGGATTATTACATTGCTATTAATAACAAAGCGTATTACATTTGATTGTTCCAATGTTTCAGTTACTGTGTATAATGTTCTTCTGGTTCTGCTGATTTCACTTCAGTTTACTTGAACGTCTTTCCAGTTCTTACAGAAATCCAGCAGATCATCATATACCAAAATTTGTTCAGCCATTCCCCAACGGAGGGACATCCCCTCACTTTCCAATTTGGAAAGCTCCATTTCTGAAAAAAATCCATTCTACATAAGACAAAAAATAAGCAAATTGATGACCAGATGAGTAGCAGCTGCAGTGAAGAACTCCAACTTGCTGGGAACTATAAAATAGTCCCTACCTAAAACTGATGATTTAGGTATTCTGAAACTATAATCTGAACTAATAATCACTTGATATACTTGCTTAGACCCTTTGGAAATTATACTTCTCTTGTCTTTGATACTTGGAAGATTTGTATTTCCAAGCACTTTTTTAAAAGACCATTTCCCAAATAAGACAATTAATACTTGTTTTGCTAAGGTATATAATGTTCTAAGGCTTTGTGACATTAGGTAACCAAATAGAAGATATTTGTAAGATACATTACTTTTTCTCCTAGTTGCAGGTTCTGATACATCTAATAATTTGCAGGTCAGCTAAACATTGTACTCAAGCAAAATGGGTTTCATTCATTTCTCTAAAAAATATAAATAAAATGAGGATGAATGTTGTAATTAACATTTTTAATTAAATTTTTATAGTAATCCCTTTTTTTTGCATCACTAGTCTTCCTCACTTCCACTAAATTAAAAGAGAAAGAAGGAAAAAAGCCTCTCATAAGAAATAAACAGTGTATAAAACAATCTATACCCTGGACATCACAAAAATGTCTGTTTCATTCTTTATCTCTCTAGTCCATCAACTCTCTATCAGGGAAGCATATTTCATCATGGGTCCTATCCAGTTCTGGTTAGTCATTGTTAGTCAGTTCTTTAAAGTTTTTCACAGTTCCTTCCCCACTCCCCATCCCCACGCCAGATCTTTTTCTTTACAATGCTGCAATCATTGTACAAATTGTACAAATGGTACAAATCTACTCTCTTCACTCTGCCATCAGTTCATACACCTTCCAAAATTTCTCTGAGTCTACTCTTTCCTTCTTTGTTAGGGCACAATAACATTCCCACACATTCATATACCATAATTTGTTCAGCCATTCCTCAACTGATGAGGACCACCTTAATTTCCAGTTCTTTGTCACTAGAAAACGTGTTGCTATATTTTTGTAGGTTTGGATTCTTTTCCTGTTTCTTTGACCTTTTGGGGTGTATGTGTAGTTTAGTGACTTTGGAGGCATAGTTCCAAACTGCTTTCCAGAATAGCTAAACCAACTCAAATCAATCAACAATGCATTAGTATGATTGCTATTCCAGCTCTTCCAACAATTGTCATTTTTCCTTAATGTCATCTGAGCCAATCTGATGGTTATGAAAGTGTTGTTTTAATTTCTCCTTCTGTTATAACTGGTTAGGATACTTTTTAAAAAAATATGATCGTTGATAGTCTGGAGCTCTTTTGAAAATTGATCACCTCCAACTTACTACATCTATAGAGATACATACACATAATATACATGTATACATATAATATAGTAACATACATATAATATATATTTGGACACATGCACATATATCATATTTGTACATATATGCCATATAGCTTGCATTCAACCTTCTCTAGGGCAGTGACTATGTTTGCTTTTCTTTGTATCTCCAAGCCATATCATACTAGGACATAAAAGTTTTAATATCAATGCTACTGGTGATAGTGGTATCTAAATCTATTTTTCATCTAAATACCACCTAAGAAAGAATATCAGTCCAGATATGTAACAAACCTTACCATAGAATATTTCACTTGTAGGTATCATTTTAACACCTCTGAATTGATCTATTTGTTTTTTTTTTTTTTAACTGAGACCATTTTTATGCCAATTGTTTTCTAGTATCAGATGAACTCGATGTTTTGTTGTGAGTTTATACTTCATATTTTCCTGATTCCCCCAAATTTTGAGTTTTGAACCAAGGTCCATTTCTTATTTTCATTATCAGAAATCTAAATAAGATTTAACTAAATAATATAGAGGTAAAATTGTAATCAAATCAATAGTTTTTCAGATTTTTTGTTGAATGAAACTTGCAACATGTTTGAAATAGTCAATAATCTCCCCCAATAACTAGTATATCTATACTCTGCCAAAGTTATTATTTTCATTAATAAGGCATTATCTGTATCCTGTATATGGCTGGACAGCTTGTAGTATGCCCCCAAACAACTATATCTTGATTGTTTCTTTCCTCTAAATGCTCTCCATTATACTTCTGTCCTCAGGTTTATGGATTTCTATTGAGAAATGTCTTCTAGAACATATTGTGTTATTCCTCCCACCTTTCCCATCATTTCTATTAAATCTGCCTCTTCTTTTACTCATTTTTTAATTCATATTTTTTCCAGATTACATGTTGATACAATTTTAAATAACCATTTTCTGAAATTTTGTGATCTATGTTCTCTTTCTCCCTCTCCTTCCTCCTTCCCAAGATGGCAAGAAATATGATATAAGTTATACAGATGCTATGATACAATACAAATTTCCATGTTCATCATGTTGTGAAAGAAGACATATATTCCTTATACAAGAAAAAAATTCATGAAGGAAATAAAGTGGAAAATGGCATGTTTTGATCTGCATTCAGACTTCATCAGTTCCTTCTTTGGTGGCAAATAGCATTTTTCATCAGGAATCCCTTAGAGTTGTCTTGGATCCTTGCATTGCTGATAATAGTTGGTATTCTCAGCTGATTATTGTACATTATTTTTCTTACTGGGTATAATGTTTTCTTGGTTCTGCTCACTTCACTTTGCATCGCTTCATATAAATCTTTCCAAGTTTTTCATGATCATCCTGTTCATCATTTCTTATGGCATGATAGTATGCCATATATGCTTGATCAGCCATTCCCCAATTGATGGACATCCCTTCAGTTTCCAGTTCTTTGTGACCACAAAAAGAGCTGCTATAAATATTTCTGTACAAGTAAGTCCTTTCCCCCTAGGGTCTTTGATCCTTTGAGATATAGACTTAGGAGTGGTTTTAGTGGGTTAAAAGGTATGCACAGTTTGGTGATCTTTTGAGTATGAGTCCAAATTTCTTTCCAGAATGCTTTATGTCATTAGTTCACAATTCCATCAACAATATTAGTGTCTCATTTTTCCCACATCCCCCCCAACATTTGTAATTTCCTTTCTTTGTCATATTAGCCAATCTGATAGTTGTGAAATGGTACTACAGTTGTTTTAATTCACATTTTTCAAATTAATAGTAATTTGGAGCATTTTTTCATATGTCTAAAGATATGAAAAATTCATCTAGAAGAGCTAGAACACTTTCCTTTACATTAAAAAAAATAATTCCCTTGATATTCTTGGCTTTTTGTTATTCTAAATAAATTTTATCATTTTTTCTAGCTTTATGAATAATTTTTGAATAGTTTAATTGGCATGGAATTTAATAGGTAATTTAATTTACGTAGAATTGTCATAAAAATAATTTTAATTTCTTCATCTGAGAACTACCTGTTCATATCTTTTTTTTTTAAACCCTTGTACTTCGGTGTATTGTCTCATAGGTGGAAGATTGGTAAGGGTGGGCAATGGGGGTCAAGTGACTTGCCCAGGGTCACACAGCTGGGAAGTGGCTGAGGCCGGGTCCGAACCTAGGACCTCCTGTCTCTAGGCCTGACTCCATATCTTTTGACCATTTATCAATTGGGGAATGACTTGTATATTTATATATTTGACTCAGTTCTCTATACATTTGAGAAATAAAACTTTTGTCAGAGATATTTGCTATAAATTTTTTACCCAGTTTTTTGCTTCCCCTTTAATTTTGGTTGCATTGGTTTTGTTTGTGCAAACACTTTTAATTTAATATAGTCAAAGTATTTATTTTATATATTGTAATGTTTTCAATCTCTTGTTTGGTCATAAATTTTTCCTTTATTCACAGGTTGACAGGTACACTATTTTGTGTTCTCCTAATTTATGATATTCCCCCCTTTATTTCTAAATCACATATCCATTTTGACTTTATCTTGGTATATGACATGAGATGCTTATCTGTACCTAGTTTATGCCATACTGTTTTCCAGCCTTCCCAACAGTTTTTGTTGAATAGTGTGTTCTTTTTCTAAAAGTATGGATCTTTGGGTTTATCAAAAACTAGGTTACTATGATCATTTACTACTGTTTGTTAAATATCTAATCTATTCTATTGGTCCACCACTCTATTTCTCAGCCAGTACCAGACTGTTTTGATAGTTACTGCTTTATACTATAGTTTGAGATCAGTTATAGCTAGGCCATCTTCCTTTTTCCAATCTTTCCTCTTCCATTTGTAAAAAAAAAAAAAATTAATTCCCTTGATATTCTTTGACCTGCTGTTATGCAAGATGAATTTAATAATTTTTTCTAGCTCTATGAAATAATTTTTGGGTAGTTTAACTGGTTTGTCATTGAATAGGTAATGTATATAGAATTATTATTTTATATTGGTTTAGCCTAACCATGAGCAATTGATGTTTTTCTAGTTTTTTAGATCTGATTTTATTTGTTTGAAAAGTAATTTGTAGTTGTCGTGTTCATATAGTTCCTGAGGTTGTCTTAGCAGGTAGACTCCCATGTATTTTATGTTGTTTACAGTTATTTTGGATAGGATTTCTCTTTATATCTCTTTTTGTTGGGCTTTATTGATAGTATAAAGAAATGCTGATGATTTCTGTGGGGTTATTTTCTATTCTGCAACTTTGCTAAAGTTGTTAATTGTTTTGGTTAGTTTTTTGGTTTATTCTCTATGATTCTCTAAGTATACCATCATATGAACTTCAAAGAATGATAACTTTATTTCCACATTGCCTATTCTAATTTCTTCAATTCTTTCTCTTATTGTTAATAACTAACATTTCTCATACAATATTGAATAGTAGAGGTGATAATGAGCATTCTTACTTCACTCCAGATCTTATTGATAAGGCTTATCTCCATTCCAAATAATGATTATTGATGGTTTTACGTAGATGCTATTTATCAATTTTAAGGAATGTTCCATTTATTCTAATATTCTCTAGTTATTTTAATAGGAATGGATGTTGCATTTTTTCAGAAGCTTTTTCTGTATCTATTGAGTTAGTCATATGGTTTCTGTTGGCTTTATGATTGATACGAACGACGATTTTCATAATACTGGACCATTCCTGCATTCCTGGTATAAAACTTAACTGGTCATACTGTTTGATTCTTATGATATATTGCTATGATCTCCTTGCTAACATTTTATTTATTTTTTGCATCAGTAGGGATATTGGTCTATAGTTTTCTTTCTCTGCTTTTTCTCTTCCTGGCTAAAGTAGCAACACCATATTTGTATCATAAAAAAGAATTTGGTGGAATTTCTTCTTCAGTTATTTTTCAAAATAGTTTACGTAGTATTCTAATTAATTGTTTTTTAAATGTTTAGTGGAATTCACTTGTGAATCCATATGGCCCTGGGGTTTTTACTTAGGGAATTCATTGATGGCTTGTTCAATTTCTTTTTCTGATATGAAGCCCTTTAAGTGTTCTATTTCCTCTTCTATTAATCTGGGCAATTTACATTTTTAAAAACACTGATTTTTTTTTAATGTATGACCTCTATTTAAGAGATTTTGAAAAACAAAGGCCATTGAAAAGGTTCACAGAACACATATTTACAATTTTCTAGAGATTTATGAGTAAGTGCTGCCAAGACCCCAGGACCTAGTAGACAATAGAAATTCTGAAGCAACATGTAGGGAAATAGAGTTGCTGGCTAGATGAAAAGTTTCATGCCCCATGATACAGGAGAGGACGGTGACAAGGTTGAGACCAAGAAAGCATTCTGAGCCAGGGCTGCTACTCCTAGGTCCTAATGGCTACTTCCTTCCTTCCTCCCCTGGGCCCTACATCTTGCTGAGCTTCTGAGGCAGATGGAGCAGCAGATGGAGGCCTATCAAGAACATTAATTCCAACTATCCCAACTGAAGTGGGAGGGAAAATCTCTAGACGAGGACAATTTAAGATTTCTTGATCAAAAATGTACACTGCAGAGATATGTCATGAATTTTGCTTTGCAGATTTTCTAAGGAAAGATGACAGTGAAGAACGCTGTGAAAAATCATCATATTCCATTTTATCTTTCTTTGTAAGACTGAATAGAAGATAAACTTGTCTTCTAAGACTATAGATACTGTGGAAAATATAAGTAAGGTAATGGGGTTACCAAGGATATTATAAATAAACTAAGTGGTTTGTGGGAACACACACACTGGGATTTAAGAGAGATTAGACCTGGACATTGAAGACTTGAACAGCCAAGCAGCTCCTAACTGTCAAAAGGGACCGTTGACCAACTGCCTTCCTGAGCCAGAGGCTTTGAGTCCCACAGGCAAGGTAACAGGATATAACTGGTTTAATAATGAACAATTAAAAGGAGGGATAGGAATGTCTACTCTAAAACCTTAAACCTTAATGACAAAAACCCACAGGGAAAGGGAAGGACTTATTACTACACTAACTTAGTTATCTAAACTAACAGGGCCCAAGGAGCTGTAAATGGAGTCTCTGGATGTCTGCCTCAGACCTGGAACCTGCCAGGCTTGAGTACAGCTAAGGGCTTTGTGGCTTTGGGATTCTCACTGCAATCCACTGATGATCTCTGGATGCCAAGAGTCAAAGTGGTCTCAGGTACCAAGTAGTGAGGGAGTGCTTGAAACGCTGTCCACCAGATCTCAAACTTCTCCTTCTTCCTTTGGCACTGTAGATCTTGTCCTCTTTGCTAGATGCCACACCACACAAGATCCCAGGGGAAAATCAGGATGCAAGGTGTTCTTTTACTCTGAGTTCTCCCAGGGCTCACCACAGTTTGTGTTAACCCCTAATGAAGTCCCTTCTCAGAGCCAAGTCACCTCTTCCTGCTCCTTCATTCCAACCTGGAATTCCCAGCTCCAGCTCCTTCCTGCTATGTACTTAATACCTAATCAATAACTAATCTTATCTTCCTCACAACAATACTTAGCAGCCAGTCCCGAGGAACACCTGAATGGATTGCAGAAATGGGCCCATTCCAAAAAACATCTTTCTCCATTATGACCTGAAAATAGTCTGGGCCACAGGTTACCCATGTTGGATAATCTTGGAGCAAAGCCTTTGAGAAAAACAGAAATAGCACTGCTAACCCAGTAATGAGTTATATAAAGGAGGCTGGTGCTTTATGCTATGTCAACAAAAAGACAGAGCAAAGGTCCCAGTGCAATCCCTTTCCTTCCAGTGACACTGAATGTCTCTTTTAGGCTATGCAGAGCTTCAAGGACATTTCTCAAGCTCATGAAGTAGCTTCTAAGGGATATGGTGGGAATTTTTAAAAGAATTTTAAAGACTCAATGAAAAGTTGTATACATGTTTTTCACTGTGAAGAAGACTCAGGAATTATAGAGCATAGTTAGAGTAGAGTGGGAAGGGGAAGAAGGATAATACATATTCTGGGTTGGGGAAAATAATGAATGAAATCTATTCCTCCTGACCCTACAAGAAATAAGGACTGGAGAACTTTTGTTGGGGATGAGATTGGAGAGGTCAAACCAAATATGTCTTTAAAAAAAAAAACCCTTCACTTTCTGTCTTAGAGTCAATATTGTGTATTGGTTCTATAGTAGAAAAGTGGTAAGGGCTAGATCAGTGATGGGCAACCTTTTGATCTTGGTGTGTCAAAATTCACCAAAAAAATAAGCATAACTCGGGTGGTATGTCACTTCGAGAAAAAAACCATAATTTTGCAATATTTGTAGTTTAAATAACAAAAATGTATAATTGTAATATATAACTGTATTTAATAAACCAAAATAGGTAAATTAATATAGGTATAATTATCATATATAATGCACAGAGTGTCTACACTACACTATAGCAAATGTTTCATCCTTGGCATGTGGCCCCATGCTTCTCTGTATGTGGCCACATGTGGCAGCATGTCATCAAAAATAGCTACACATGTCAGTGCTGACACGGGTATCATAGGTTTGCCATCATCGGGCTGGGCAATGGGGTCACACAGCTGGGATCAAATAGGTCTTGACTGTCACCAGAGAGGCCCTTTTATGTGCCATCCTGGTAGTATTAACTTGACTAACAATAAAACTGAAAATGTGTTGATCTCTTGTGCTGGGTTGACCCCACTCGTTCCCCACCCCCTGGAGTAATAACACCTCTCCTTTGAAGAAGATGGGATAATAGCTGACAATAGCTCCAGCATACTGGAGAAACTGCTGCATGGTGAAAGGAATCAAACATCTGTTTTGCTTTAGAGGCAGAGAGAAACAGAAGCTATAGAGTTATAGAGACAGAACAGAACAGCAGCTGTGGAAATTGAGGGGTGACAGCATCAAGAAAATCTCTGGAATCAGACCAAGGAAACTGCAAGAGGTAGGGACAAGGAACCTGGAGGTACACATGGTTCTTAGAAGAGGCACTGAAGCTATAATCCTCACTTAGAAGCATGAGTTTTCTGGGGGAAACTTCCCTACTGTCATGGGATCCTGGGAGAAATTTATTTTGTCACTAAGAATGATTCTACTACTTAATTTTTCATTGTTATTTTATCATTATTTATTTATTTATTAAAGCAAAACGCTTTTTTTATTTGTAGTTTCTATCTGATCTGTTAATAAACTTCAAATTCCAGTTCTGAGTCACATCCATCAAGTTCTTTTGAAATGTATTAGTTTGCATTCACTACCTTGTGTTATATAGATTTTGGAGAACAAAAAAATTATACCTACCCTCCTCCCTGTTATTTTTTCTTATTAATACTAGGCACCATTATTATTTCTATGCCATAGGTTGTGTTCCTCTGTTGTGAAAGAGCTAGAGATCAAAATCCTGGGCTTGGGAAGGATGCTTTTTTGAAGAATGACAGGCTCCAATGATTTTCTTAAAAATAGAGAAATGTATTAAGTTGAATGCAAGTTGAATTATTGAGGCAGGTGCAGAGAAGACACTGCCTCCTAGAGGAGATGGGGGTTTGGATTCTTATACTTTCTGACAACAGGGACTACATGATCAGAAATGGGTTGATGGGGTGATGTTACTACATAACTAGGGGATGGGGTGATGTGTTGTGCCTTGATTGAAGGGGTGACCTGTGCAGTTCAGAGGATGATTAAATGGCTTAGATACAAACAGGTGCTTATCAGAGTAGAACTGGGAGGTGCCTATCTGTGTTTATCACAAAGCTGAGGGAGAGGTCAAAGGAACCTCTCTTAGGGGTTTATGTCATTCAAAGTTACTTTCCTTCAGGCTACACTACAGGAATGAAAGAAAAGAAACCCCTTATATACCTTTTGACCTTGAATACCTCTGGGGTTTGGAGGTGTCCAAAGGAAATCCTGAATCCAATGCCACCTCCATATGTGTGGTTTTATAAAGTTACATGTCCTTGAGTATAAAATATTGCATATATTTTCAGGGTTTTTTTTTTTTTTGTTATATTGTATTGATTGATTTCCTGATTGTTGTTTCTCTTTTTCCACTTTTCATTAAAAAAAAATTCTTTTTTATGAGATGTTTCTTTGAGATATGAAATGAAGAGGATCCATAAAGAAATTTATGTATTATAAAATCAAAATATATCAAGATTTTCTTTTATTTAAAAAAAAGATACACTTTGTCCCTTGTCAAAAGTGAGAATTATAGTCAGAAAATTTCAGCCTTGTTTTGTAAAACCCCAAACTGACTCATCCCTGAGAATCTGACTTTTTTTTTTTAAAACTTATTTTTAAACCCTTAACTTCTGTGTATTGACTTATAGGTGGAAGAGTGGTAAGGGTAGGCAATGGGGGTCAAGTGACTTGCCCAGGGTCACACAGCTGGGAAGTGTATTTGAACCTAGGACCTCCCTTCTCTAGGTCTGACTCTCAATCCACTGAGCTATCCAGCTGCCCCAGGATCTGACTCTTAAGAAACTCCCTCACTGATCCTAGTACCAGAATGAACTGTAAATCCTTAAGTACTCCTGGAACACTCTAGATAGGACTAGCAGATATAATCAAATATTAAGTGCCCTTTTTGTCTTCTTAGTTTCTCCTTTTGTATCTAGGCCTCTCCCAGGTACCCTAGCCTCTGGCTATTACCTCTGGGCCTTTTCCTGCCAGATTGAACATCTTTCCCTAGCAGGTAGCCTATGTCCTTCCCCATCTCAAAATCTAAATAAGCACATTAAATTCTGTAGTTTATTGGAAGTCCATGGTCTAAGTTTCTCTTTTTCTTCTCAGATTAATCTTTTTTATTATTCAAGGAAGCAAGGTGGCTCGGTATATAGAGAGCCAGATCTAGAGAAGTGAAGTCAGATCCAAATCTGGCCTCAGATAATTCCTGGCTGTGTGACTGAGCAAGTCACTTAACCCCCACTGCCTAGCCCTTACCACTCTTATGTCTTGGAACCAATACACAGTATTGATTCTGATAGAATTCCAAAAATTAAAACAAAATAAAAAAGCACTATTTTAATTACTTTGGTAATTCTGTGTTTTTTCAGGTTGACAATAGACAGATTGACAGATATATGCAGACATGTAGAGGTTACATGATAAGGATACCTCAATGAATATATAGAAGTAGATAGTAGGACACACTCTTTATCTGGACTTCTTGCGAAAATTTAAGACAACTTTGGATTTTAAAGCAAAGGATCTTACTTCTGAACCTCTGAACTGGATCTCTCTGAGGTGATGGGCAAAGTCCTCCCTAGAATGCTGGGAGATGTGCCCTGTTCTAAGGACCACTTTGTGACTCCTGCAGACTGAGACTGGCCTCTGATCTGAGTTGAGGTTGGAGTTCACCAAATCAGAGGGACTTAGAAAAGTGACGACACTAGGAATTTAAATGCGATAAGGAAAGGAAATAGGTTCTTTTGCCTCAGAACCACAGCCAGAGGAGGTGGATAGGGAGCTCTAGTGCTTCTGTGGTGTGGCTGCAAAGCTGTTACAGAGATGGCTTAGGAGAGTGCCAGCAAGGGTTAGCACTGGCTAGGGGAGCCCTGATGCACAAAGACAGTAGGGCATGAGGCTGCCCAGGAGAGCGCCACTGCCCTGAAGTCTGGCTCTGAAGCTGGTGAGCCTGGGAGGGGGTTGGGGTAGGGGGTGGCTTGTAAAGGGAACAACCAACCAACCATATGTGGCTGGTGCCTTTTCTTTTTCTGGTTCACTTTTTAAAATTTAATAATTTTAATAATTTATTTAATAATTATAAATTAAGAGACAGCCTCCAGAGAATTTTAATATTAACATTTTCAACTAGACCTGCAGCTTTTCATAATTGGTACACAGAAAAATTTAAATACTCTGCTTTTACTTTCAATATGCAAGCTTTTATCTGACCTAAATACAATGTTGATGCCTGAATCACAATTTTGAGGGCAACTTAGAATATTACTAAAAAAAAAAAAAGTAAATGATAAAAATTTTTTTCCAATAATATACCATTGCTTGGAATCATTAGGCACAGTATTTGTAGTTGATATATCTCCTGCCCTGCAGTTATAATTTGTAAGTTACTAGGACAGTCAACATTTTATAGGATTTCTCCAATTTCACAATTGGATTGTCTTAATTAAATTGCCTTAGAGAAAAACTTGTTTCCTCATTTTTGGATTACAAATTAAATCTTAAGAGGATAATTAATTGCTAAAATGCAATGGAACAAGGCATTGACAAAGCTGAGAATTTAGTCTTATTCAAACTTACTTGGACAAAGTGAGTTTTGGCTAAAACCCCAAATATTCAGTGACTTTTTCTGTAGAGGTTTACCTTAAGGCTGTGCAAGTTGTTCTGAATTAGTCATACCATGTTTTCTGCTTAATCTGATCAACTTTGCATGTCAGTACTGTAAATAGTTTTGTAAGAAGCCATCTTGGGCTAGAAACAGTTGCTAGTTTAAATTGTAGAATTCAGGGGTTGGCATGAGAACAAAAAGACTATTAAGAGCACCCTATAAATAGGAGCTGGATCCTAATCTCAGGGTCTCAATTGTGAGAATTCGGTGGGAGGGTAGGCTCTTCAGAATCATCTCATAGCTATTTCTCAAACTGAGTTAATTTATACCTGTTAGGGATAGTTACCTAGGCTCATTCCAGTGACATCTACATCCATTGCCAAATATCACCATCAATCTACAAACTTTTCAATACCAACAAGAAGATATTCACAGAAGAACAATCCTGTTAAGAGTAGCCAACTTGATCTGAGCTAAACCATCTAGCAGCTTGGCTAGACCCAGTGGCCTGGCTGAGGCTTATCAGCCTGATAGGGTCAGTGTGTTAATATCATCTGATATCTCCTGAAATATTATCAGTTTAATTAGTTAAACAAGGGTTTAGGATTTGTTCCCAACCCCTCTTCCCTTTTCACCTTAACCCATCCTTGTTTTACTTTTATTAAACAAGTTTAGAAGAGAAATTTGTACTGACCTGATCAGCTGTCAAGATTCTCTTAAGTGATAAGGAGTTAGTTGAAGCTTAACTTCTTCTACTTAAAGGTTTATTCAAGTGATTATTAATCTGTTACCATCAAGATTAATATCACAATCCAATCACAGTCAGATTACAATCATCTTCAATAATTTAATCAAATACTTGTAATATTCAAGAGTACTGAGTTTATTTTACTGGCAGTGGAGGAGAGATTATCTACTTCCTCTTTGGTCAGCTGTGAAAGAGGAACCAATCAAGTGTTGAGTTCCATCAACTGGTCCATCACTGACTTTATCCAGCAACAAGGTTTCTCAATCAGAAAATCTTTATTCAGCAACAACACTTGATTGGGTTATTCAATTTGGGAAATAAGTTCCAAAACCATCTTTGTTTTTACAGTACATAGCCAAACATATTTTATTTATATAATGTTGCACTTAATAAATGCTTTTTCATTCATGTCATTTCCCTAAATGCCATCACCTGTAATGCAGGAGCTTATATAACAATCTCCAGTAAGGACTGACTACTGAACAAAGCTGAATACTTGAGTAGAAACACTGTGTTTTGAAGTTAGAGAGGCAGAAATGAGAAAAAAAAATATGAGGAGATCTGAAAAATGCACCAAATCTGAATAGGAAGTCAATGCATGAGTTAGCAGCAATAGATTTCTCAAAAGTAACTGAATCACAAGCTTAAGAAAAGACTTGCCTGGAGGGTTTCAAACTGATTAGAAAGGAGAGAGGAGAAAAGCAGCAAATGAGGTTAAGTTTATTATATATGTATTAAGTGATATTGAAGCTATGAGTTCTGTAATTCTGCTGGGGACACTTGATTTTTCATAAAACAAGTTATTAGAAAGCATGCCCTTGGGCTGGTTCAAAAAAACAATTATGAGAGGTCTGAGCACACAGAATATTAGCCCTTTCCACCTTCAAGTTTATTCTCACTAGACAAAACTAGGGTAATCAACTGATGTTCAACAAATTTTATTCATTAATATTTGTAAAATGGTAGTTGTAGTGGTGGTGATAGTAAAGGTAACAGTAGCAACAGCAGTAGCAGCAGCAGCAAGTAGTAGTGGTAGTAAAAATAATAATAATGAGCATTTATATAGCACCCATAATGTGCCAGGAAATGTATTAAGAACTTTACAAGGGGGCAGCTGGGTAGCTCAGTGAATCTTGAGAGCCAGGCCTAGAGATGGGAGGTCCTAGGTTCAAATTTGCTCTCAGACTCTTCCCAGCTGTATGACCCTGGGCAAGTCACTTGACCCCCATTACCTACCCTTACCACTCTTCTGCCTTGGAACCAATACACAATATTGATTCCAAGATGGAAGGTAAGGGTTTTAAAATAAAAATAAAAGAACTTTACAAATTTTATCTCAACAATTCTGTGAGGTAGGTGTAGTAGGTATGGCCAAACTGCTTTATTACAAGCACCATCTTTAACCTATGTAAGCACTTGAATGATAGAATGGTAGAACTATTACTAGTCAGATTTATAAGAAATATTTCTATCAACTACTCTTGGAGTGTGTCTCACTGAATGATCAAACTGCAGTTTTCCTGTCTCTGTCTTAGGCTGGCTTATTGGCATTAGCTTAGCAATAAATCTAAAGGAAATAGTCCTTTAAACATGCAACAATCCTCTAAATTTATGACCCTAAGTGACTTGTCCCCGGTTATACAGCTAAGAGAACTGGTAGAGTATCTATTCTGTTGTTACTTGGGATTTGGGTATATTTGCATAAGACTCTCCTTTTTGGTAGAGAATAATTACTTGATGTTTCATAGTAAAGGATTGAGTTGAGAGATTTAGAAAGGAGAGCTCTTATACAAGGCATGCAGTTCCAAGCTTTCTTCAAGAGGAGGTCCCTAGAGGGAAAGAAAGATTCCAGAAAGAAGCTGACTTAGAAAAGTATGTTCCTGTTCCCTTGTCCCCTGTGCCTCCTTAGAAACTTAAAGGAATGTCTCTCCTTGGGTGAGATCTCACTCCTATTAGAAGAGCAGGCAGGATAGAGTGCTGGCCTTGGAATCAAGAAGACTCATTTTCTAATTCAAATCTGGCCTTACTTTCTAGCTTCGTGACTCTGGGCAAGTCACTTAGCCCTGTTTGCTTCTGATTTCCTCATCTGTAAAATGAGCTGGAATGAAATGGCAAGCCACTTCACAGGAGTCACAAAGAATCAAGCAGGACAAGACTGAACAGCAAAGTAGGAGAGCTCATTCACTGCATGTATTATCATTTCTCATTTCTCAATCATATCAATTCTCATTTGTTGTAACTTCTCTGATTTCCATTCTATTTGCTTAGATAAATGCTGTTCACCAGGTGTGATAGTGTGCAGTGACTGGACTGTGGGGAAAGTGGGAAAGGAGTTCACACCTTCTGAAGACTAGAACAAAGGAGGATAAAGATGAAGACAGAAGATAATAGGGAAGCCCACAGTGGCTGCCCTCAGTGTTAATGTACTTTTCTTCTATGATCTGAGTCAACAAGAAAGGCTAATCAATTAAATGTATTTGATTGAAATGCCGTGGAACTAAAACATAAAATGAAATTTGGAATCTACATCCAAGTCAGAAACTGGGAAATGTCCTGTACTTTACTGGCTATGTCCTGAGTATATTTGGAACTTTTGGTGTTAAATTTGGTGGCAATTTAGAACTTTTACCTACAAGAAGTAATTTTATTCTTTTTAGATTCCTTATTTAGTGCAGTTTTAAACTTTTCAGTTTTGAATATTAACTTCCTTGTTTCCATACTGTTCATTTTTTAATTTATCCAAATAATAAGTAGAACCAAACAGCTACATAGCAGAATCTTCTAGAAAAGTCAAGAATTTCTGGAGTTCAGAGCTTTCGTACACTCAGAGGCCATGTCGTAAAATATATATATCTGATAATGATTTCTTCTCTGCCCATTAATGAAATAATGACTAGGAATGCATCCTGAACCTAAAAATGAGAGGGAGAAAAAAAGAGAGGTGAAGAGGTTGCGGCGGGGAAAGAGGTGTAGGAAGAGAGGGAGGGAAGGGTAAAGAGAGAAAGGAAAAAAGGAAGGAGGGGGAATGAGGAGGAAAAAAGGGAGAATGGAGAAAGAGAAGGGAGGGCAGCAAGGTATGGATGCCGGAGGAAAAAGTAGAGAGAGGGGGCAGTACCCGGAGGCCGCTGGGAATGGCGGGAAGCGGGAGGCTGGGGCGGGGCGGGAGACCTTGATTTGGCTCCTCCCCTTCCTCCGTCTCTCTCTCCGCCCCTTGTCATCTCCACGGTTTCCTGCTCGGGCCGAGGTAAGTTTGGTTTCGCCCCCGGGGCCGCTAGCCTGTCTGGAACGCGGGCCTATAGGTCTTCCTATGCCTGGTCTTTCCGGGGAGACCCGCTGGCTCGTGACAGGGTTGTGCCGGAAGTCTATTGCCATGTGTGGAGCCCCGGGGCCGAGGTGCAGGCGCCTGGGGTGAACCGTTGTCGTGGGGTGGGGAGGAGATGACGGCCCCTGCAGCAGAGGCCAGCCGCCACGGCCCCTTCTCGGCCCCCTCCTGCCCTGGCACCCTAGTCCAGAATGGACCCTTTTCTGTATCTTGATTCCCCCCGCCTTGGGGAGTCTAAGGATCCCTTCGCAGATACTCCTTTTGGATGCCTAAAATAAAATATTTAGGATTACAAGTGCAGACTACTCGATTGAAATACAGTTACCAAAGTATTTTAAAAACAAGTTCACCGCCCCCAGAGAAGATCCTCTAGAGTAGTGGGAAAAGAGCTTTGGCGGTGAACTTTGACATTTATGTCCGAACCCCTGGCCCTTAATAGGATTTTTCTCCTTTCTCTGAGCTGTGTTTTCCTGATGTGCAAAATGGGAGAAATCACCCTGGGAAGGAAGTTAACCCGAAACTCAACTTTCCTTTAGCGTCTTTGAATAAGCCATTCTGTGAAACTTTCTTTAGATCTGGAAGGCGGCAACAGCACACCGAGCTCCATAATAAGTCAGAGCTGTACTCTTTTTTCTCCTCGAATGTCATCTCTCTGAGCTGAGGGTAGGAGCTGTCTTGCTTTTGTTTCAAGTGCCATCATTTTTAAAAGGAATGATAATATGGGAGATTTCTGCTAATTGTAGAATTGTAGTCAAGCCACAAGTGCAAGGCACTGGACATATGACTGGGAATAAAGAGAAAGGTTAAAAAAAAACAAACTTTCTCCATTCAGGGAGCCCATAATGTCTTGGAAACAACATGTGGTCAGCTTTGTACAAACAAGATATATACATGATAAATGGGAGATAATCAGGAAGGGAGGGCAGTAATATTTCAGAGCAATTAAATAAAGCTTGAAGAGGGAAGATTTTAGCTGAGAACAAGGAAAGAAGGCAGAGATGAGAGGGGTATTACAGGCATGGGGAAAGTGGCTGAAAAGTATCAGGAAATGGAGTGTCTTATTCCAGAAACATCAGAGTAGCCAGTTTCACTGGATTTGAATTCAGAAGAATAGTCTATTCAAAAGAATAGAAAGCCAGGAAGTGGGCAACGAAGGACTTTTAACAGCCAAAATGGATTTTATATTTGATCTTTGAGGTAATAGGGAATCAGTGGAGTTTTGTTAACTCCAGTGAAAGGGAGAGTGTGTGACATGGTCAAACCTGTGCTTTTAAAATTTCTCTTTGATAGTTGAGTAGAGAGAGGATGGATTAGTGTGAGGAAAGGCCTGTGGCAAGGAAACCAACCTCTTTTATAGAGGGTTTTTTTTAAACCCTAATGTTTCTTCTTTGAATCAATACTGTATATTGGTTCCAAGACAGAAGAATGGTAAGAGCTAGACAGTGGAGGTTAAGTGTCTTGCCCAGGGTCAAACTGCTGGAAAGTGACTGAGGTGAGATTTGAATCCAGGACCTCCCATCTCTAGCTGGCTCTCAATTCTCTGAGCTACCTAGCTGCCTTCCCTTTGCCGGCCCCCTCCCCCCTTACAGGTTTTAACTTAAAAGTGATGTAAATAGGGAAGCAATGGAAAGAGCCCTAGATTTAGAATCAGAGAAATTCAATTTGAATCCTGGTGCTCAACTTACTTAGGCCCTAATTTTCTTACTTTGTCAAATGAAGAGGTTAGAGATGATCCCTAATACCCATCCAACTTCAAATTAGTAAATCTATGAAATCTGAATAATTCAGAACAGCATAATGTCAAGAACTGGGGAGAAAATAGTCCTGTTATATTCTGTCCTGGTCAGATATTGTAATAGTGTGTTCATTTTAGGGCACCATACTTTTGGAAGGGCATTAACATATATTTCTTTGTGTACTCTGCCAGAAACTAGGGACTACAGTGATTAAGTGACTTGTCCCACAAATCCCAAAACTATTTAGTAGCAAGGCCAGGACTAGAAACCAGGTCTATGAGATCTTAGGCTCAAGGGCTTGAAGTAGCCACAGAGATCCAGAGGTATCAACACAACCACAAAGATCTTTATGTGTCTTTTAGTGGGTCTCCACTACTGATCTAATTCAATCTCCTTTACTTTCCAGAGAGGAAAGCAGCCTAGAAAGAATAAATGATTTGCCCATTCACTAGTAAGTAGTTTGGAGAAAGGATGTCAACCATAGATCTCTAATTTCAGAACTAGTATTTTTCTACTGGATCAATTTAGTATTCTATTCATCAAAGCCATGCTGGAGGAAGATTATCCCAGTAAGTTCTGCTCCATTGACTGAAAGTTCAAAAATAAGTTTGAGATCAATTAAGAAGTTTTTATCAAATGTGAGCTGATAAAAGACTAGTGTGATAGTGACAATAATGGGCAGATATGAGAGACATTTTTAAGGGAAGACTGTTTTACCTGGTGCTGAGTCCTATAGGCACAACACCTGGCTCTGAAATGGAGTATAAGTCATAAGCTGATGTGAGAGACAAGAAATGAGAGACAATACTGTGTGATGCTTCTAATATGTCTGCCTCAAGATTGATCAGCACATAATATCATTAAATACATAGTTCAGTCTAATACTTGTAGAATAAGAGCCCGCTCTGAAATGAGAACAGTAATAGCTTACATTTATATAACACCTTAAGGTTCTTTCCTTAGAATAATCCTGTGAAACACTAATGCATGTCTGAGGGTATTGATGGTGTGGGAGGTTTTTGTCAGGAAGGTTTTGGGGTTCAGTTGTGACCCTAATGGGTTTGATCCTACCCTCAGGGCCAGCATTCCTAAGTTCAAGTAGCTTTACCCCTCTAGATGGTCTTTGGATTTAGTCTTCCCCTCAGCCACAAGATCAGTCACCTCCCCCCCTCAATGTAACTGCTCCAGACTCAAAGTATCAAAACTATCAGGGGTTTATTAAAGAGTTAATTAATTCAGGGTACAGAGGAAAGGTGTAAGGGAATCAAGGATGGTGAGAAGGGATGAACTTCACTATCAACTATGTCTTCTCCCCAAGAGAGCAGCTCTGAACTTCTTCTGAGGCTTGGTCACAGTAGCTAACTCTCTTCCCCCTACAATCTCCTATCTAATATCTCTAAATTAATATAAGAGAGAAATAACAGGATAAATTGATTCAAACAGGATCAGGGAAGGGGAACCCCCCCCCCCCCTTCATTCAAGTCTGCTCCCCCAGGAGTCAGGGCTCTCTGGCCAAATTGGAGAATTGCTGTTCAATTTCTTCTTTGTTGGTAAATGAAGATAGTAGAAATTGATGTTGGTAGTTGTGATCTCCCAATAGTCACTAATAAAGAGGTACTGAGGAGCTAGATTCACTCAGGATCCATCCAAAATCAAACCTCCCAACCAAAAACCAAACCCCCCTGGGTCCCAATCAGGTCTGGAGTGAAGTGACAGTTAAGAAAACTCCTCCTCTGTGGGCCCTCCTTTCACATTCCTAATGAGCAACATTCCCCCGGGCTGTTTCAGGGTCCATTCCTACTCCAACTGCCTGCTCTCCTTTGCAAATTTCAGTCCACACTGTTACAAGTACTATTGGTAGAGTTGTGAACTGGTCCAACTAATCTGCAGGATTGCATAGAACTATTCCCAAAGCGCTATAAAACTATAAACTATATAAAAAAAAACCAACTACAAAAAGGTGCATACCCTTTGAGCCATTATAACCTAAAGAGATTTTTTAAAAAAGAGAAAGAAAAGGCCCTATTTGTATAAAAATAGCAGCTCTTTTAGTAGTATCAAAGAATTGGAATCTGAGGGTATATACCCATTAATTGGGAAGTGGCTGAACAAGTTGCAGCATGTGATTGTGATATAATACTATTACATTATAAAAAATAATGAGGATGATTTAAAAAAAACACTGGAAAGACCTACCTGAACTGATGAAGAATGAAATAAGCAGAACCAGGAGAACACTATGTATTACATAGTAACAGCAATATTGTACAATGATCAACTGTGATAGACTGAACTACTCACAGCAATATAATCCAGGACAATTATGAAGAATTTATGACAAAGAATGTGATCCACCTCCTGAGAAAGAACTGATATCTGAATGGAGATGAAGCATACTATTTTTCACTTTATTTTATTTGGGGATTTTGGTTTTATATGAATATTCTCTCATAGCAATGACCAATATGGAAATAGGTTTTTCATGATCATACATATATAACATAAAACAAACTGCTTACTATCTCTGGAAATAGGGAGAGAAGGGTAAGACTAGACAATTTGGATCTTATAATTTTAGAAAACCTATGGTGAAAATTGTTATTACATGAAATTGGGGAAATAAAACATTAAAAAGCCCAACCCTGTGAAGTAGTACAAATCTTATTTCCATTTTATAGATGAGGAAAATGGAACTCTTGAGAGGTTAAAGATTTGCCAATAATTACATAGCTAGTATTATAAATAATATTTGAACCCAGAAGTATTCATTTCAATTCCATCACTTTTTCCCCATTGACCCATTTTGTCCTGTAGTAAAATATATCTGTTTGGCTTGTACAAATGTATGTTACAAAGATGTATCTTTTTTATTATCATCAATATTTTCTATTATTGAAATCTTTTTGTTTTTTGGTAGCAGGATAATATATCTTCTGTCAGTCACCTTGGGTGAGCAAGTGGAAGAGCTAGAAACTGACTAGGTAAGTTCAAGTATTATAATTGACATTTCACACAGAAATTCAGGTAAAGTTTAAAAACCTATTAACTGACATTGAAAATGACTTTTTTTCACATATTATATTGTTGTTGGAAAATATTTAATAATATGGCTTAAGATATTTCTTGTTTTACAAGTCAGGTTTTCAATCAATCATACCTGTTCTCTTCATTTTAAAGGTACTTTCAAGAAACAAGAATTTCAGCCTCTAAAACATTATCTTGCAGAGAACATACAGGAGGTATATGTGTTTCTTTAATGGTATTGAAAGTAGGATGGTTTTTAAAATAACCTTAAAAGGCATTCTATTCTTGAGCCTTCATATTTCCTTTTTTCTATAGCTAAATGTCAAGTATTTATTTTTATATTAAATTGACACTAAGACAATTTAGTGAGCAAGGAAAAAAAGATAATAGTGCAAATTTATTTGTGATTGAAAAGCAAATCAGTGTACTGTGTGTGTGTGTGTGGGGGGAAAGCCTACAACTGATTATAATGCTCTCCTACATTTGATCATGTTAGAAACAACCAGTATGGTAATAGATGACAGAAAGCAAGGTTTTCCAGTGAAATAGCAAACAATTTTTGTTTTCCTATTTCCACGAATAATATTCTTATTTGTCTCCAAGTAATACATCCTTTGGAAGTGTGAGGTCATTTTTTGTGATTTTATTAGAAAAATAGAAGCATCAGTTAATCAGTAAACATCTATTAAGTATTGTACTGGGTGCCAGGTAAATCCTAGGAATATAAAAACAAAAATGAAGTGGTCTCAGCCTTTAAGGAACTAACCTCTCAGAGGATGTCTTGGGTTAATTTGAACCCTTTTTTTTCTTAAATGGAAAGATTCCATTTAGGACTGGAAATATATTTGGAAACTGTTAGTGTACAAGATAAGGTTAAATAGGGGACTTTTTTTAGACATAAAGGTTGATATCACAAATAAATTATGAGAGCATGGAATATCTTATGATCAGGTTGATGGATAAGGAAAGAATTATGATCAAACAAGGGATAGTGAGCATTATGGGATATAAGATGGATAATTTTAATTACATTAAATTAAAAAGGTTTTCTACAAACAAAACCAATGCAGCCAAGAACAAAAGGAAAGCAGAAAACTGGGGGGAGGGGTAATTTTTCCTATCAAGTTTCTTTGATAAAGACCCCATTTCTTAAGTATATAGGGAACTGAGTCAAATTTGTAAAAATTATAGCTATTCCTCAATTGATAAATGGTCAAAGAATATGAACAGGCAGTTTTCAGAAGAAAAAAAATCGTACCTATCTATAAGTCATGTGAAAAATTGCTCTAAATCACTATTGAGTAGAGAAAGGCAAATTAAACAACTTAGAGTTTATCACTTCATATCAGATTGGCTGATTGACAGAAAAGGAAAATGACAAGCGTTGGAGGGTATATGGAAGAATTGGGACACTAGTGCACTGTGGTGGAGTTGTGAACTGATCCAAACATTCTGGGGGGCAATTTGGAATTATGCCCAGAGGGCTATAAAATTGCATATGCCCTTTGACCCATCAATACCACTACTAGGTCTGTACTCCAAGGAGATCAAAGTAAAAAGATAAGTACCTATATGTCCAAAAATATTTATAGCAGCTCTTTTTGTCACGGCAAAGAATTGGAAATTTTGGGGATGCCCATCAATTGGGAAATGGCTGTATGTTTTGTTATATGATTGTGATGTAACTACTACTGTGGTATAATAAATGAACAGTAGGGTGGTTTCAGAAAAACTTGGGAAGACATATGAACTGATGCAAAGTAAATTGAGCAGATCCAGGAAAACATTATACACAGTAACAATATAGTATGGTCAACTGTGAAGGATTTGGCTGTTCTGATCAGTACAGTGATCCAAGACAATTCCAAAGGACTTAACAATAAGAAATGCTTATCTCCCTCTAGAGGAAGGATCAATGGAGTCTGAATACAGATTGAAGCATAATTTTTCACTTTCTTTTTCTTCCTTTTTTTTTAAACAAGATGGCTAATATGGAAATATGTTTTGCATGATTTCACTTATATAATTGATGTTACATTTCTTACCTTCCCAATGAGGTAGAGGGATGAGATGGAGGGATAGAATTTAGAACTCAAAAAAAAAATTTGAAGCGAATATTAAAAATAAACAATACATTTTTGGAAGAGAAACTCTTGGTGTAAAAAAAACAAAAGGTTTATGATCATTACATTTTTTTAAAGATAAAGAAGTAATTGTTGTATATAAAAAGTTATTTTTAGGCAGAGAAACAGGAGACTATGACATGAGTATAATTTCTTTGTGCTTAGAGATATTTCATATTTAAACTTAATAGCAATGTTTTCATTATCAAAAGAACTTTCCAGTCTTAGATTACATGTCTTATCCTAAAGAGAGTTTGAGTGATGATCTAGTTTTCCTCAATATAAAATGAACCTTTGAAAATTGTATCAGTTAATTACTTGAGTAAAGTTAATAACTTTAGGACAAAGATATGTGCATAGGCATTTTAAAAATTGAATTTCTAAGATCAATCACTTATCTATAGTCTTTGAAAATGAGATTGCTTTCCTAACTCACAACTAATCACAATGACACCCTGTACATTTTTCAAGTAGGACAACTTGAGAAATAATGGTTCACTTATTTTCTGTAGCTTTTGCTACTTTATTGTCTGAAGTATTCTTTCAATTCAACTTAGCTTTATAAATAATTTTCCCCCATTTTTAGGTAGGTATTGCTTAGTGCTAGGGTTAAAATAAATATTACCTACATAAGACTACCTATGTAATATGTAGAAAATAAAGTAAACATTACCTGTGTTTAGGTAGGTTCTGCTTGGTGCTGGAGATAGAAAGACGCAACAAAAACTAGTCCTAGTTAGGATTGGAAGTGAAATATAATACTGGATGTATCTCTTTCTTTGAAAAAAAAAAAAAATAGAGGCTCAGGGAGATGAAAGGCCCTGTCTAAGGTCACAAAGATAGTATGTTGTAGAGCTAAAGTTTGTCCTAGATCTCTTCACACCTAGCCCAGCATTCTCTCCAACCTCCCCTATCTGCCTGCAATTTATTTTTATTTTTATTTTTTAAAAAACTTTACCTTCTACCTTAGAATCAATTCTATGTATTGGTTCCAAGGCAAAAGAGCAATAAGGGCTAGGCAACGGAGGGTAAGTGACTTGCCCAGGGTCGCATAGCTAGGAAGTGTCTGAAGATAGATTTGAAACTAGGACTTCCCATCTCTAGGCTTGGCTCTCAGTTCACTGAGCTCCCCAGCTGCCCCACTTTGCCAGCAATATTGCAGGATGTGTTGGTGCACTCTTCATCATTTTCATTGGAGGGAGCCTTTAGGTTTCATGGAGTTTTTCTGTCTGTAATATGTCTGAGAAAAACTCTGAATACAGTATACCAAAGAAGTCATTTTATTCTTTTCCTAAAGAAGCTTGATCTTTCTTTGCCAGATATGGTGACAATGAGTGTTCCCTATTATTAAGATTTTATTTTTTATGATTATACTTTTTAATGAGAATAGTTTTTTTGCCTCTTTTATAAGTATAATATGTAAAAAGTGAATGCACTTGTAATGAATTATTATTGGGTATACACAAAAAGTAAATCCTGTCAATCTCTGTGGAAGCCAATTCATGTTTAGATAACACTTTTTTTTAGATAACAGTTACAAAGTACCTTACATGAATTATCTCATTCATTCCTCATATTATCTCTGTATCTTTATGAGACAAGCTATGAAACTATTATCATCATTATGAACTAAGTTTCAGAGATGTTAAGGAATTCATTTCTAGTATACAGTTAGAAAATTGGAAAGCCAGGACTCAAGACTAGATTTTTTTTATCTTTCCACCATTCTAAAGACATTTGCAAATCAGCTACTTTTCATTTCCACAGAAACAGAATAAAAGGCAACTTGGAATGTTTGATTTTTTTAAAAGTTATTTATTACTATCTCTAGGCAGAAAACTGAATCATAAATTTAAGTAATATTTTCTTTTTACAAAATCCAATAATAAGGGTATTGTATTTTGACGTGGTTGTCACACTGCTATCTATTTTCAATTATTCAAACCAGTCAATCAATGTCTTTGATATCTCAGTTTTATTTGATACTTTAACTATTGACAATTGCCTTAAATGGCAACAAAGACGAAGATAATAGATTAGCCTGTTTTAATAAGGACATCTCCAAGTGTTTTCATTTGAAGTGGCAAAAAAATGAAATACTTTTTTTGGGTGCCATTTCTTTGTACTAATAATCAAAGTCAATGCCTATTGAAAATAATTATGTTTCAAGGATTTAAACATATTACTGAGAAAATGTGTTTAAGTTTATACCTTAAGACACTTTGTTTAGAATCTAACAAAATTTATGTTAACTTATTTTTTTATTAACAGCAAAGAAACTATGGCCTTGAAACAGATTTCCAGCAATAAGTGCTTTGAGGGGTTTCAGAAAGTGTATGAGCATGACAGGTAAGTTATTAAATGCCATTTGGCTAATGTCAAATATAGTTTCAAATATCCTTGAGCCTATTCTTTATTTGACTTATATTTTGGGAGGAGAGTTTTGATCCAACATGTATACCAGTAACTAAATACAAGGTTGTTTCTTTGAGGAAGGAAAAAGTAATAATAACTGGGTGGGGAAAGTGAGGGGAAGGATAGAGAAGATTTCCCACTAGATGTACGACCTGAAATAAGACTAAAGGGAGGAGGGGAGATTTTTTCCAGACTTAGGTGATGACTTGTTCAAATGCATGGATTCAGGAAAAGGGGAAATGACTTCTTCAGGCCCCTTTCATTTTAAATCTCTGGGCTTGTGAATAATGAGTTTTGGAAAAAGAGAATAGTTCAGTTTGGCTGGAAATATAGTATGAAAGAAGGAAAGA
The DNA here is from genome assembly GCF_016433145.1 of Gracilinanus agilis. NCBI lineage: Eukaryota > Metazoa > Chordata > Mammalia > Didelphimorphia > Didelphidae > Gracilinanus > Gracilinanus agilis. The sequence goes on along the minus strand of NC_058132.1, from coordinate 117,206,137 downwards.
AATGACAAATGAGAGTGACAAGGTAGGCTGGAGTCAGAAATGATCAGGTGAAGTGCTTTTTATCTTAGGAGTAAAGAGGAAGGTTTGTATACTGACATCTTATATTTATATAGTGCTTTAAATTTTGCAAAGGATTTTCCTCACAAAAATTCTGAGTTATGTATTATTATTATATCCATTTTACAAATGAAGAAATTTGGGCTCCAAAGAGGCTGTGACTTGCTCATGGTCATGTGCTTTTGGAGATTATTTTGGTATATTTGTGGAGGATTAAGAGAAACAGAGCAATTAGAATGATAATTAAGTAGTCTGAGAGAGATAAGGAGAGTTTGTCTGAACCATAGTGTTGGCTCTATAAATGAGAAGGGAACAGGTAAAAATGATAAGATTTGTCAAATATTGAACACAGAGACTGATAAAGAGAAGGGAGAAGTCTAGAATGACATTGAAGTTAGGAAACTAGATAAGTGGGAAATTTTTGGTACTCAAAGAAAATAGAGTTTTGGAAGAGAGACTATTCTAAGCTGGAGATAAGTCCTATTTTAGAAATGTTGAATTTGAGATGCCAGTGGGACAGGTAGCCAGATATCTAGGATTCAGTTGAAGGTCTGGATTGTATAATACAGGTTTTAGCATTACTATGTTCGGCTTAGGTCAAACCTATCAGTTGCCCTGGATGGAATGTTGAGGGTGGCATGCGCCACATGGCAGATACCAACTGGCAATTGAACTTGAGAGTATAAAAGGCTCTGGAAACCCAAGGCTGGGTTCTGTTTTCCCCTGACTTCACCCTGATCACTCATTTACCCCCTAACTCCCCTCTCATCTTGGGCCCTGAGTGGAGGGAGGAGGAATGTGGGAAATTTAGGCCTTAGGATAGAGTAGGGTTTTAGGAACTATCTTCAAGAGCAAATCAATATTATCTATTATCATCATTTACAAGGTTAGCCAATATATCTACTCACTTTCCTAACCAAAGACCACTTTGCTCTGGCAAAGGGCTGGTAGCCCTCAGTCAGCCAAGACCTTCCAAGGACCTTCTACCAGCTTCAGCCAGTGATTTCATAGCAATAGATTAGTAATACCAAGCCCTCTTACCATTGCCTTGTTCCTTCCCCAGTGATCAATAAATCCCATAACCTTTAACCAGAGAATCCTGTGGTTATTCCCTTACCATTCAAAGGCTAAGGAGGACAGGCAACAAGGAGGGAATTCTGAGCTGTTAAGGTTCAAACAAACACCATAGTTGGGGGCAGGAAGTTTTATATCCACTTCCTGCCAGTCTGCCATAACCAATAGGAGGCTATTTCCTCAGCAGGGAGGGGCCAGCTGCCTAACACCTTAAAGGAGCCTAGTGGTAGCAGTGAGGTTTCACTGGGCACTCAGCTTTCAGGGTATGAATCCTTGTACTTTCATAAGCAAGTTTCATACCCAGCTGAGGTTGCCCACACCAGCATATCAACCAACACCAACCTCCTGCTAGCCTGATACTGGCCCAAAGCCCCTTTGACTTCCCTCCCTTTATAACAATTGAAATTCAATGAGAGGTTAGGGTAGGTATATAGATTTGAAATCATCTATCTAGAGATGATAATTGAACCATGAGAAGCAATGATATTGCCAAGGGAGAGAGATAAATTGAAGGACCTGGGGCAGAGCCTAGAGGGATATCTGCTCACTGGATGGGAGATTGGTGATACCCAGCAAAGGAGACTGAAAAGGATCAATTAGAAAGGTAAGAAAACCAAATAAAAATAGCAAAGAGGGAATCAAGAGAGGAAAGAATATTCAGGAAAATTGGATGGTCAATAATGTCAGAGGTTACAGAAAGGTCAATTAGGATTAGAACTGAGAAAGTGTTTTGTATTGATCAGTTCAGAGGTCACTAGTAACCTCTGAAAGCAATTTCAATTTTTTAGTGGATTCAGTTAGTAGATTGTGTTACATTCAAATCCTGGGAAATGTTGGTCGCACCTTGATTGACAAGGGAGGCAGTTGGAGAGATTGGAATGTTTCCAGATGCCGTGAGCTAGGGGCAAAAGTCGGTTGGCCTGAGAGTATAAATACCTCTAACAGACATCTGGAGGGAGTCTTTGGTCTTTGGTCTTTAGTCTCTGACTTAGGACTTTGGTCCCTAGATCTTTAGGTCTCTGAATCTTCCTAGCTCTTTAGGTCTCTTGGTCCCTGGGTGGTGAAGGGAGGAAGGGAGGTCTGAAGAAGTAGAGGGTGGGTAGAATCTATATATTTCCTGAAGGATGTGAGAGCTAGTATATCTCCTAACACTGATAATAAGAAAGCTGAGAGAAATCACCAACACAGCTGCATCAAGGGCAGTCACTCACTGGTTTGGCATTGGCCAGGCTGAGCCAGAGGGGTTGTGAAGACCAAAAGCTCCAGCTTTTACTAAGTCAATAGCCTCCAGTCTTAAGTGATTATTGATTATAGATATTAGATTGACAGGGTCTCCAATCCCCAATCCTTATCCTAATTATCCTTTCCCTGATTTACATATAGATAAAGAGTGTTTAATAAGTACCTTCCTGAGTGGTCTTTATATCTCGACCCTTGGGAAGGGAGCTAACACAGTCAGATAAACAAACGTGATCCAAGGCTAATCAGAGCCCAATATTAATAATTGATCCAACCCCAGGTTGGACCTGAAAGGGTTACCCATTCACCTAATCTTTCGGGGTCCTTCTCTGGGCAACTGTTATTGAGAGGGGAAATTATAACATCTAGCAAGGGGGAGAATACAAAGATACATCCACCTCACTGGTATCCATATCTCCTTTAGGACCATAGGATCTCTCTTTCTTTATAACAATTGTAAGAGGTTTACAATCAAGAGCACTAGTAGAATCAGCCCTGGGAAGGAGAAGGCTCACATATTCTGAAGACTAAAACAAAGGAGGAGGATATAGATAAAAACAGAAGATAATGAGGAAGCTTACAGTGGCTGTCCTCAGTGTTAATGTACTTTTCTTGTATGATTTGTGATTTAACAAGTTAAAAAAAATTAAAATATCAAATGTATTTGATTGAAACAGTGTGGAACTAAAATGCAAAATGAAATTTGGAATCTACTTACCACCGAAAGCAGAAACTGGGAAATGTCCTGTACTTTACTGGCTATCTGGTGAGTATTTTTGGAGCTTTTGGTGTTATAGCAATTTAGAACTTTTGCCTTCAAGAAGTAATTTTATTATTTTTTAGACTCTTTATTCAGGGCACAGTTTTGAATATTAACTTCATTGCTCCCATGTTGTTCAATTTTTTTATTTATCCAAATAATAAGTAGAATCACCCTTTCAGCTACATGGCAGATTCTTCTAGAAAAGTCATAAGAATTTCAGGAACTTAGAGTTGAAGAAGACCTCAAAGACCATGTAGTAAAATTTACATCTGTTCATGATTTCTTCTTCAAAATCCTCAACCAGTTGGTCATCCAGGCTCCACTTTAAGAGTTCTAGCAAAAGTTGCCCCCCATGACCTTTCCAGATAGCCCATTCCATTTTTGGGAAGCTCTTTTATAGAATGACCTGAGAGATTTCTAACCTATCATTTTAGCCTGTTAACACATCTTTTTGAATCTTTACTATGTCATCCAATGTGTTAAATCATCTCTCCCAATGTTTTTATCATCTGTGTATCTAAGAAGCTTCCTTTCTATCTTTATCTGTCATTTAAAAAAAAAAAAAAAGAAATGAACATGGCAGAAGACTAAGGATATATTCCCTCTATGTAGATATCAACTTATTTTTTTTATGTCTGACCATTCAACCATGCTTACTTTCACATTACTACTCCATCTTATCTGTAAAGATAGATTTGATGCCAACATATATTTTGATGAAGTCTGTTCATATACTTTGTCTTCAGCAGTCTCCTTATCCTCTTGTTTAGTATCTCTGTCAAAAAAAGTAATTGAGCTTAATTTGCATTGTCTTACTCTTGCCGAGGCCTGCTGTTTCTTAGTGATCATGGCTTCATTTTCTAGATGCTACCAAGCTGTTCCTTAATATTATATTAAATTTTTGCCAGAAATCAAAGTCAAACTTACTGGCCTGTAGTTTCTGGTTTGTTGAAAATTGGGTCATGGTCTTTCTAAGATCAAGGATAAGAACTTAGCAATCACATTCATCAGTTCTTTCAGTAACCCAGTGACTTGAACTCATTAAAAGCAAATAGGTGTATTCTTACTATTTCCTTGCTTATTTGGGGTTTAAACTTTCTATTAACAATTTTAATTATGTCCTTTCTACTTCAGTGATTATTCCCCTTAGCAGTGTAAATTGAGCATAAAATAAGAGTTGGTTAGTTCAGCCTTCTGCTCCGAGCAGCAATACTACTACCCTTCCGTGCTTCCCTTTTTCCTCTGAGTATAGCTTTTTAAGAACTTCCTGGTGGCTAGCTGTATTCTTCAATAGCCTCAATTCATTCTGAGTTTTATTGCTCTTGATACTATTCTCATATGACCATGACAGACCATAACATTTTCTTTTAAATTTTTATTAATCTTGATCAATATTAACGTAAAGAAACCTTTGCATCTGTATCTCACCAGAAACTAGATGCAAAATGGCAGTTTTTCAAAATCATATCAATGACATAAAAAGGTAAAAATTTTATTTTAGTCTCATTAAGAAAGTATTTCTAAATCAACATTTTATACTTTGCTGAATGAATATTATGCATTGCTAAAAATATAAATGATTGAAATTATGTTAAACTAAAATGCAAAATATTGCAATTTCCTCTTATTCTATTTTTATTTAAACTCTGACAAGCCAAAGTAACATACTCTTAATTTAGATGATAAACCCTCATTTTAAAAGTTACTGTATTGTATATGTCGAACGTGACAATAGCAGAATATCTGATTCTTGACCAAAATTAAAATCTGTCAAGAATAATATCAAACCTTTTTTTTATGATTATAAGATTTAGATCTTTATTTATTTGTTCACATCAGATATCAGGACAGTCTTCAGGATGGAGATCGTAGAGTATAGTTAGCCCTTAAGTGAAAATGTGATTTATGAAACATTCAAAATCCGGGAATTTATGACAGCAGGTCAGCATATCTTCTTTACTGTGATCTAGTGTGGGATATTCTCATAGGGAAGACAGGCAAAATGCTGTCATGATGAAGCATGGTTTTGATTAAAGCAATGTACAAGCCAAAAGATTAACAGAAGACCATGGCTTCTAGGTATGGACTCCTCAAGCCGTGATAATATTCGGTGACATCAAATTAGCCAAAATGTAAAATCAGTTATGTGAATAGATTTAGAGTGGAGTTTGTAGCTACCTTTATTCTCAGAAGAGAATAAGAATTTTAGGAACATTACCTTTTTTTTCCAAGGAAAACTGTCCTCTCTTGGGTTTTAATCTTATCCCTGCCTCTAGCTAATTGTATCACATTAGATTACTCATTTAACTTTTCTGAACCTCAGTTTCTTCATTTGGATCTCTAAGGTTCGTATCAGGTCAGTTGTTCTTTGATTCCCAACATAATGTCTACCTTAGTATCTTCTTTCTCATAGAATTATAATTTTAAATTCACCATAATGAATCTTATTTTCATAGCTCAAGGGATTGCACAGTTCTCATTGTGTTCCTTGGGGAAAGGACCTTCTGGAATTTCTATTAGAGAACCTATTTTGCTTTCACAGGTCTTCACATATCTGAGAGATTCACAGAGAAGTGATGTGGTAGATAATTAGGAACTTCAACTTACTCTTAAGATCAATGCCTAGTTTTTATGTCCATGTAGATCCCACTCAAACATTTGGAATGATTCCCTGTAGAGTGTTAACAAGCTGATCCGCATTCAGTTGTTATGTAAATGATTAGGTTTTGACTTTGCTAATTGCAGAGTAGTAGTATAAATGACTGGGACTAGGTTGCTTTGAACCAGTGTCTTATCCATAGTATTAGACTCCTGCAGTTACATTAGTTAGTCACTTTTATCCCTTGTAACAATAATATGAAGCACAAGGATAATGATACTATAAGTAAAGTGATATAACAACACTAGTGAATGGGCTGGGTAAAGCAAAGTGCCTTTTCCTTTGCTCAGAGAGTCTTTACTGGCAAGATCAGGTTGTACTGCATCCTACTTTAAGATAGAAAGAACTGGGTTCTAAACTGACTTTCTGATACTCTCTGTATGACTGTGAACAAATCACAGCCTCTCTGAACCTCACTCACTCATTAAGACATGCCCATTAGCCTGAATGGAGCCTCTCTAATCTAACACCCTGACATAGGAACTAATACAATTTGTAATAATTAGATTCTTACTATGTTTAAAAAAAAAGACATGCCTATTAAATTGTGATTTACTGGCAGAGGAAGTACCAACACTAAAATCTGATGTATTGAGGCATATATGGCCATAAATATTAAATGAAAGAGAATATATTCTTTTAAGTTGCATAGCATAAAATTACTGTTTTCTTAGATCTGGAGTTCTTAATCGAGTGTCCATTAACTTTTTGACATTTTTTGATAATTGCATTTTTATTATTATTAGTTTTCTTTGTAATTTTATCAAAATATTATTCTGAGGAGGGACTCCTAAGCTTCACCAGATTGAGGGACCATGACACAAAAATGATTAAGAACCCTGCCTTAAATGACTCTTGGTTTATGTAAGTCTTGCTGTATTTATAGGAAACTAAAAACTTTGAATAATATATAATAGTGTACAATGATATCATTATTTTCACTCTTCAGGTTTAACTTGCACAGAACAAAATTTCATCACAAAAGCTGGTTATCACCAAGCTGCAGCAGAATATGGCCTCATTGTTGTTGCACCAGACACCAGTCCACGTAAGTATTTTGTGACAGAGATTCCCTATACTGTGGGCTAAATTTTTATTTGGCCTGTCTATTCTGTTTTTTAGTTCAATTCAACAAAAATTTATTGAGTCCATGCCCATTATGTGTAAAGTACTGTTCTGGGTACTATGAGAAAAGCAAGATAAATCAGCAAAATCTCTACCCTCAAGGAGTTTATAATCTAGTAATTATGGAAGATAAGTGTAAAACTATTGTTGAGTAAGCCATAGTTTATAGACATAAAACCATTTCACTGTAAATAATGAGAGATATTGGCATATGAGGTAAGAAAAGAATATTTATATCTTTAAATCAATAGCTACATGGAAAATAGAAAAGCATCCATAAGTATCTAAAGGAGCACATAGGAATCAAGGAGAGCCTGTTTTTAAGATGTTGCTTGGTTGTGTCCAAGTATTTGTGACCCCTTGTGGGGTTTTCTTGTCAAAGATGTGGTTTGCCATTTCCTTCTCCAGCTTATTTAACAGATAAAGAAACTGAGGCAAACAGGGTTAAATGATTTGCTCAGGGTCACACCGCTAGTACAGGACAGATTTTGAACTCAATGAGATGAGTCTTTGTGACTTTAGACCCAATGTTCTATCCACTGTACTATCAAACTTCCCCTATTTAAAGTATTAGAAAGAATTATTAGCAAGTTCAATTAAATAAGACTGTATTAATCTTTTTTTCTTATCAATGAGCTCTATGTTGAAATTCAGGAGAAAAGATTTGTGTAATCATATCTTTTATGATAATAATGATAATGTTTTAAGGATTTAACATCATTCAATATATTTTAAATAGCTTATATCTATAAATCGTTTTGTCATGACAATATCTTTGAACTAGAGTGCTTATCCTATTAGCAAATCATTAAGAGTGTTCAGAAAAACATGTAAAAACTTAGTACTAGGGTGGTAAGTAATTTTACAACAGCAATAAAAAGATATATTTGGGGGGCAGCTGGGTAGCTCAGTGGATTGAGAGCCAGGCCTAGAGATGGGAGGTCCTAGGTTCAAATCCGGCCTCAGACACTTCCCAGCTGTGTGACCCTGGGCAAGTCACTTGACCCTTATTGCCTACCATTACCACTCTTCTGCCTTGGAGCCAATACACAATATTGATTCCAAGATGGAAGGTAAGGGTTTAAAAAAAAAAAAGATATATTTGGTAACCTGTAAAACCATAAAATTTGTCCCTCTTTGGTATAATTGCTTCTGGATTCTTAAAAGATAAAAAATAGATAAAAATAGTGGAGGGGTGTTGGTGAATATTATTTTTAACCTGTATCCATTCTTTATATAGTATTTAACTGTTGCAGAATAGATTGAAATAATCTTAACTATTAGAGGACAACATATGGCATCTAACTTCTATCAATTCCCTGTTATAACTTTTCTTATTGGTAACACTTTCTCATGCTTTTCTTAGACTAAATACTTCTTCCATTTTCTCAAAACCATCTAAAGTACTATTATTTTTCTCAATACTATAATACTTTTATCAATACAGATTGTTATTTCTAAAATATTCATTCAACAACAATTCAGCAAATATTTTTTAAGCACCTACTATGTGAATTGTGATGTCTTTAGAGTAATGGGTAATGGCTCTATTGATATTCTCTTACATTGTTTTCCTTTCCAAGGCAGTGGTCCTGAGATGATATTCAGGCAGTGGACAAGAGTAGACCGAAGTTAACTAATCTTCTCAGAAGTTGAGCATATAATTCTGGTCTCAGTTTCATACTGTTTTCATTAGTGGAGACTACTAGTTTCAGAAAACTACTAAGTGAAAGAAAGTTACTCTTGCTCACAGATGATCAACAAGTATTTATTAAGTACCCACTATGTATTAGATATTTAGGCACACAAAGACAATGAAACAGTACAAAATAACAACGGTAAAGAAAGATACAATGTTTAGTTAAGACTCAACCTCTACTCCCCAAAAACTGATAGTTTAGTGGAGAGATAAGACACAATACAAGTAGCTGTAATACATAATAATATATAGTAAGTACATGAAGGAATTACTTCTTATTATACTTTATAGTATGTTTTTTAGTTATTATATTTTATACTTTGTTTTTATACATTAGTTATACTTTATAATTATTTATACTTTATATATTATACTTTACAGTACCATATTCTAAGAATGTATCTAAAGTTTGGTTTTCACCATTATAATATTATTTGTATCGCAACCAACATTTTCATTCCTCTTAAATCTTGTCTTTGCATTTCTCCTTTTCTTGTTACCTAGTAACTAGTCCAATGATGTGACAGACAATAAAACTTGAATGAACTTTCTGTCAGTTTATATAATCCTGCTTTCTGGTTTCTTTTAATGGCATTTCTCAGTTCCTTAACACTGCTGTAGAATAAAAACAAAGTATATGTTAAAGATGCTTGAGCTTTTTTTATTATCAATTTCAGAACCCATGTAGTTTTGCACAAACTCTGCACTCTTCTCTTTAGAAATCCTGTAATAATAATTTTTGGTTTTAACATATGCTTTCATTAACGTGAGGAACTCTTGGTTTGGAACTCCCTCCACTGATGCAATGATACTAACTGTCCTGAGTCACATTTTATAGTGTATATTATAGCCTACAGAGTGTTTTCATCACAACAAACCCATAAGGGTGCAGGTGAAACCTGGGACTGATTTTGATTCACAGCCATAAACACTGTGATGTTCCTAGTGATATCAGTTCAATTTTAGAAATGTCTGAATTACGGACTCATAAAGGCTGTCATTTAGTGGAACGCATTTTCAGTTTGGAGTTGGGAGATGTGGATTCAATCCTACCTGTGTCATTTTACTGACTCTGTAAAGGAATCTTGGATTTAGTTCCTTTAGTTCCTCAACTTTAAAGTAAAACATTTAAAAAATGTTTACCTAGCACACCTCACAGTGTTATTAAGGTCAAACCATGTAAAATCAGTCAGATGAAAGAAAAATTGAAAAACCAAAGTACTATGTAAAATAATCATAAATATTACAGTAATGATTTCAAGTGGTCATTTAACAATGACATTTTACTTTGATAGGTGGCTGCAATATTAAAGGAGAAGATGACAGCTGGGACTTTGGTACTGGTGCTGGTTTTTATGTGAATGCTACTGAAGAACCTTGGAAAACCAACTATAGGATGTACTCTTATGTAACAGATGAGGTAATTCCACTGAAATGAACATTTTAGTAATTAGCTTCAGTTATTTTTATTTGTTTACTAGGTGTCTTACTTTGATTTTGTTTGAAAGATTTAATCTTAAACTCAAGATTAGTATTATTAAATTAATGTTAATTGCATTTGTTGATCATGTTAGAGAAAATATCAAATTTTATCATGTTATCTGAGAGGCAACATGACATCCTGGATAGAAATTGACTTTTGAGTCAGTAATATGCAGGTTTAAATCCTCTCTCTGATTCCTGTTAGTTGTGTATGGCCTTGGACAAGTAAGTCACTTAACATCTTAGGGCCGAAGACTTATTATTCACAGAGTAGTTGCTGATTTGTTTGAGAGAGAGGGTTTAGTCCCTGATAACTCCTAAATTTAGGAAATCTCAAGTTTGGACCATTAAGGTTTTTAAGTGGGCTTATTTTTATTACTATAAGGAATTCCTAAATGTTTTTCTTAAGAGATTATTAATTATGTTGGTCAGAGCATATTTATTTTGAACTTCGGACTAACAAATCTGACTATATACCAGCATTTCAAAGACGTGGCACATGTATAGAGCGGGCACTCAGAGAGCTGCTTAGTTTTCCCTCTTCCCAGTGCCAGAGGACATTTTTTGTATGTCCCACCCCTCTGTCCAGCCACCCAAAGCAAGTACTTTCTCCCTCAACTCTCTCTATTAATGGGGGGCTCACAGACAGCTTTAATTTACCCCCAGGCACTCGAACTCAAAAAGTTCGCAAAGGAGGCAATATACCAACATCTGATTCAGAAATTACTTTCCTAGTGATAACTGTAAGAGGGAAATTTAGGTATTTTATAGATATGTATTTAAAGTGTGGCCCCCAGGAATCAACAATTCAGGTTGATTCCATAATTAAATCAGACCTAAGTCAGCATTGGGTTAAGGCACTTTATTTACAATCAGGAAGGTAAAGGTATAGGAATAAAGGAAAAAGGAGAAGCTAGTCCAGGCCTGCGGAGGCCTGGACGAGAGAGAAGGTTAAAAGGCTAAATAAATGAAGCTGCAAGCCTCAAGGCCTAGCAACCAGATAGGCTAGTGCCTATTTAAGGTAGAGAGTCTGGAAAACGCCAGGGTAGGCCAAGGAGGTCAGCCTAGCTAACCCACGTGACCATTCAGAGTAGAAGCAGTCTGAGGTCTCCTCAGAGATCTGTCAGCACCAAGTTCAATGCGGGAACTGCCTCCACAGGAAGTAGCCAACATACTTAAAGAGATAGTGCCTTTCTTCACTTCCTGTGGGTCCACCTCTAATTCAAATGGACAAATGGCAGCCTCTACACTGATTTTTGGACTGCCTAAAGGGCAGTCCCTTGTTCTTGATTTGTTACTTATTGTCACCTGTGGGTAACTCGTCTCCCCTCCCACTAAGGAAGGTTGAGGAATTATATCATTTCTATGCCTAGGTTAAGTAAGAGTTTAGCTATGAATGGCTAGAGCTAATTCTATTTACACATAACTAGTCACTTCTTTGCATAAATATGTTAAACCTTTTTTTTAATGTTGTTATTTGATATTAGCCATGTCTAACAACTCCAAATTTTCTTCTTGAAAAAAGAATTCATAATATATAGGCATGACTTTATAATCTGCAAGATTTTCATCTCTCTTTTTCTTACTTTTGTATCATGTTTTTCGGTGTTTTGCCTCCATATTTCCATATATCCAACTTTGTTGTAAAGTATGTTAGAATGTAAGATTCTTATGAGGACAGAATCTTTTCATTCATTGTGTTTATATCTACATCCAGCAATTCCCAGTACATAAAAGGTACTTAATATGTGTTGATATTATGTTAATTTAATTTGGAGGGTCTTAAATTCTTAATAAAATTCTTATCCTCCTCATCTCTTGCAATAATTTTCTTTTGGTTGTTCTTTACCAGATACTAATCGTGGGCACTGCAATATAAAGTTATCCAGGTTTCTCATAAAACTGTATTATTTTTGGACATATAATAAAACCAACTTTGCCAACTCCTTTATTTGTCTCCGTGAGCCATCCTTCCATTTAACTGTAGCTTCCTTTTATCTTCTGATTTTATTTATAGTAAGAATGTCAAGATTGATGATTTAGTTCTTCCAGTAAGTAGTATGGCCCCTCATTGGTCACTGGATGCAACTGTCACTTTTAGAGTGCCAAAAATTAATTTAATTTATCTAGTTCTGTTTAAAAACCATGACTGAGTGCAACCTCTGCCCCCTTTTCCTTTGCTCTATTCCTGTTGCTGTAGAAATGGAAGGGGCTTGTCCAGAACTGAAGGTCATTTTGAATTTTTTTTTTGTTCTGTGAGTTATCATGGCTAAAAAATTCATCACCAAGTGACTAGCCTTCTGTAGTTAGCCAGGTTGGCCCTTAGAAAGCAGGAATAATCTGTTGCCAGGGCTTCAGATTGCTTGAAGCTGTTCCCAAAGAGGAAGAGCTGCCACCAGCTTTTGTGTCCTGCTGACTTATAAGGTAACCTTTATGCTGTGAAAAGTAGGACTTTGTTAGAGGTACAACCTCAACAGTTTAAGAAAAACGACAAACTCAAAAGTGCCAACCATGTGTAGTATGTTTTCAAGGCCACACAGAAACAGAAAGCATTTCTTTTTTCCAGCGTATTTTATTTAAAATAGACAATATAGAGATGTAATTTTGACTAAAGAAGTTAGAATGATCTATCTCCTTAAATGAGATGTCATACTTTTAATTTTTAAGAAAATGCAAACTTTTAACTTTTAAAAGAAACAGAGAAAATAATGCATATTGATGCAACATGGCCAACTTTCTATTTGTTTGTTTTGGACTACTTTTGAGGGCCATGACACTATAGTACTGTAATGGCGAACCTATGGCACATGTGCCAGAAGGGGCATGCAGAGCCCTCTCTGTGGGCACTCCTGCTGTCATTGTCTACCAGAGTTCATTATTAGAAAGCCAGAGGGACTGAGGGTGGAGCTGCTTCCCTCCCTCTCTCCATGCACCTAAAAACATTTCTCACTTACCCTACCCCTCTGCTCAGCAGCCAGTGTGAGTTCTTCCTCCCCTATCTCAGGTAAGGTGGGGGGCATCACATGCTGCATGAGGGTGAGGCACAGATGGCAGCCTATTGAGTCTGTGGTGAAGGTGATTCCTGTGGTGAGGTTGGAGAGGAGCTAGATTTGAGGGGAGCACAGCTCACAGTGTGGCACATAGCTGGAGGGGAATAGAGCACTCAGACCACTCTCCTCTCCCTCTCCACATGGGCCTCTCATCCCTTGTCTGGGGTAAAGTGGGGGCCAGAGGAGGGAGGTGAGAGGAGGGTGGAGTACAGCACTTGATCTCTGGGGGAGTAGGTGCGTGGGCATGGCACTTGGTCTGGGGTAGGACCCGACACTATCTCTAAAAGGTTTGACATCACTGATACAGTATAACTAATATTTCCTTTTTAATAGTAATATTTCTTGGTCATGATGTTTTAAAAATGTAATTTGTGTATACAAAAAAGTACATCTAATTAGCTTGTACATAGATTGAACCAGTTATCAGTATGGATTTACTCGTGGTATTATTGTGTACCTTGAAAAATAGGCTAAATTTCTTTTATATTTTTGTCATCCTATCAATCTTTTTCAGTTGCCCAAGCTGATAAATGCCAATTTTCCAGCTGATCCAAAGAAGATGTCAATTTTTGGCCATTCTATGGGAGGCCATGGAGCTCTGATTTGTGCTTTGAAGAATCCTGGAAAATACAAAGTAAGATTATCTGTGTTCAAATGGTTAACATTTCTTTTTAGTAATTTATTAAGATTGAATTTGAGATTCATTCATCTTTGTAGTTATTGACATTAGAATTTTCTAGGAACAGAAGTCAGGAATCAAAAAAGTCTTTATATTTTATATTGGAAATTTTTGTTAACAACCTCAGAAGTAGGTTCTACCTTCAATTCCAGAGATCCAGCTTATTGTCTATATGTATCTCTAAAATACATTTTTTTTGTTTTTGTTTTTTTTTTAATTTTAAACCCTTTACTTCTGTGTATTGACTTATAGGTGGAAGATTGGTAAGGGTAGGCAATGGGGGTCAAGTGACTTGCCCAGGGTCACACAGCTGGGAAGTGTCTGAGGCCGGATTTGAACCTAGGACCTCCCATCTCTAGGCCTGGCTCTCAATCCACTGAGCCACCCAGCTGCCCCATCTAAAATACATTTTTTCCCCACCATATACTCAACTTAACTTGGTGCTTCATCCAAATCAATAAGTGAAATAAATCTCTTTTATTGGTTGCTCACCAGAAATATTGTAAAATGTGATTTCATGCTAGAAGGGACCTTAGAGGTCTTCTAGTTCAATAGACTCATTTTCTAGATGACAACTCTGAGACCCAGAAGGTGACTTACCCAAAGTCATCTACTTGTAATTAATTCTGAGATATTAATGATTTGAACTACTACTCCCACCATTCAGACAGAAGCAGCTTGGTAAATTTAACTCTGATTTTCTGAGATAGAAGGAATTGTTCTTAGCTTGTAGTAGTAGTTATTCTTTTTTATTTAGTGATTTATAATGACTTTATGTCAAATATCAATACAACAAATAACAATACAAATAATTAAATTTAGTGTCCATAATTTAACTAGTTTCAACATGTAAAAATATTAACTGTTTAATGATTTTGAGTGTCAGATTTCTTTTCTAGCCTAATTCACTTTTTCTTTTATATGAATGCAATAGACATTATTCATTTATTACCAGTTTTTAAGCAGCCCTAAATTCTTTATAGACAAGAATGTTAACTTTCTCATTTGTGTGTTCTAAGTATATGTTTTATTCTCAGTTAATAACTTTGAGACCTCTATGTTCATTCAGCTCATTACATAATGGAGAACAGTGTGCTATGAGGAGTTGTAAAGGAACAGCAATATGATCTTTGGTGGCAACACTATGCTTTGAACCATCAACCATTTTAAATTACTAGCCTCTTAAAATCATAGGACTAAATTACTTTTGTGGTCTGCTTAATCTATGCCCAACCCTCAGGGATTAGTTACTAAGTTATTCTGAATCTCAATTTCAGAGATGAAAGCATTTATAATAGACTTCGTACTGAAACAAGATATATTTTATTATTGGCAGGACTTATTCTGAAATTGAACCAGCTTTCTAACATGATGGATTTTTTAAAAATTCAAACATCTTATCAGTATACAATAAAGCAGTTTTCTATTTTCTAATGCAAAAATACATTTACTTTTTAACATTTTGAAAAAGATTTTTAAATCTAAGAGAAACTGCAAAATTATGTATAAAGTATAAATTCTTTATAATAAGGTATAATAAGTTATAAATTATTTGAAACAAAAATGTCTATATTCTGAATTTCAACCCGCATATAAACAACATAATAAATATTTGATGAATCAAATGTTTGCTAGTGGTAAAAGATTCAAAATAATATGGAAAAGATTTGTATTATGACCGGTAATAATGCTATTAAAATTCCAGTATATCTTTTTAAAATAATTCTTAAGAGTATTTTAGAATTAAATGCCATTTATTCATCAAGAATCTGTTCTTATATTTCAGTAAGTTGTTTTATTTTTGCTGGGCATAATCAGAAGAAGGAAAGTCCTAACATAAACTTCCTTTTATTTAATATACTTTTTTGATGAAATGAAATTTTTATCACTTTGTATTATTTCAGCACCTATAATTTACTAGCAGTTAAACAGAATATTCAGTGGGTTGTTCTGACCCTTGAAGCACCTACACTGAAAGCCAAAAATATTTCAAGAAAATTGTTCACAAACTTTTTCATGAGGAGTCAGTAGCTTCTTAGTCATTTTCTAGTTGTCAGTTAAAATATAACCTTTCAAATTGACTGGTTATGAAACTTGTTTTATTTGTTTCTGAAGTCTGTGTCAGCATTCTCTCCAATCTGCAATCCAATGCTCTGTCCTTGGGGGAAAAAGGCCTTCAGTGGATATTTAGGATCAGATCAAAGTAAATGGGAGGTAAGTACTAAATAATTCATATCTGAAATATTAAAGTCTTTAAAAAATTATGCAAACTAGAAATCATATATGCCTAGCCAGGTTTTGAGGTTTATCTAAAATTTAAGGAATAAACATTATAGTAAAATATGCATATGATGAAAAATTTTATTATAAGCAGTGATTAATTAAAATAGATACCCTAAGAAAAGGATATTTTGGTAATAGTCCTTTGTGGAAAAGGCAATTTGTACTTCTTACTATTCTTACTTCTTACTGGATGCTATTATTTCTTTGAATTTTATATTAACCCATCTTTTTACTGTGTCTATGACAACTCTGTATTCAATCATACGATGACAAGAGCCTGGCTATATAAATAGGGCCTCTTTGTTAATAACATTTGTGCTGATTTGAATGAAAAATTCCTGATAGTGAACTCAGTTTTTCTTTTTAAAGAGACAGATTTTTATATGATCACACACGCACACACACATGCACAAATACAAATAGATAACAAAAATAAATGAAGTTCCTTATTCATATCTGGAGAGGAGAAAAGAAAGAGAAATCACATGATATGACTAGAAGTGGAAGAATACTAGTGTGTGTTTCAGGGGTTGTTAGAGGGAATAGACCATGTTGCTAGTTGAAATAGAGATACCTACCTAAGTGTGGAACAAAATAAAAGAATTAAAAATACTTTTAAAATTATTTGATGTTTTTATTGGATTTGTGAGGTGGGCTTTAGAGTTGCTACAGAGTTTAAAGGGAAAGATATGAGCCAAAAAGTTTTCAAGGAAGATGATCTTTGCTTTTGTGAATAGGATTATTTAAAGCAAGGAGAGGCTAGAAACTGGGAACTTAAATCCAGGAGACTTTTTAACCAAAATCTTTAAAAATTATGTTTAGATAAATAGAACTTTTAATAACTTCAGACTTAAAAGCATATTTCAAACTTAATCAGCCTTATAATCTGGGTTGCTTTTAATTTCTGATTTATTCTAGTAGTAATATTAAGTATACCTGGCTTATTTTTTTTTTTAAACCCTTGTACTTCGGTGTATTGTCTCATAGGTGGAAGATTGGTAAGGGTGGGCAATGGGGGTCAAGTGACTTGCCCAGGGTCACACAGCTGGGAAGTGGCTGAGGCCGGGTTTGAACCTAGGACCTCCTGTCTCTAGGCCTGACTCTCACTCCACTGAGCTACCCAACTGCCCTACTTGGCTTATTTTGATATACTTTTTCCAGAGTGCTTCATGTTCTGGAATATATTTGTTAAGCATTGTAAAAATTAGTTTTGACTTTTTCCTTTTATTTACAGGCATATGACGCTACTCATCTTGTAAAGTCTTATCCAGATTCTCAGTTGGACATATTAATAGATCAAGGCAAAGATGACCAGTTTCTTAAAGATGGGCAGTTACTTCCTGACAATTTTATAGCTGCCTGTTCAGAACGGAAAATTCCAGTTGTTTTTAGATTGCAAGAGGCAAGTATTTAGGAAACTTTTTTTCTCTTGAATTTGTACTCCTTGATCTGATTCAAAAACAGAAAACAAAAACAGACACCATCAGAACTTTTTCTTAGACCTGAATGTGAATGACATTTCCCCCCAATATTTCTATTTCCTTTTAGGTACATCTGAAAATTAATATCCCATTGTGCTACAGTAATTTCTATGCTAAATAATATGTAGGGACCATTTAATGGAAATAGATATTTTTGACAGTAAGAAATACTGTGTAAAAGGAGTTATACGTTTTTGAACTACTGCCACATAATTAACACAGTAAAAATAAGTTATATAGCTACATTGAAGACTAAGTAAAAGCTTGTTGTTTCATTAACTATCTCTAGTCTTTCCCTAAGCCCTCTCTTTGCCTGTTCTATTGTTAGAAATCTCTCCAAGTTATATTTCTGAAGGTCTGGGATAAAATATTCTCTTTAATGATATGAGTATTCCTATTCTAGGAATAAATGCCTTTCATTCAAACAAAAAATGTGTATTAGGTACCCGCTGTGAAAAAGGGAGGAAGGTTTCTCTAGCAATACTTTTCTCCTTTGGATTTAAAAGCATTTCTTTTATTTTTCATTTTTCAATACTTTTGACCTTTTTTTCCAAATGAATTTTATTTTTATTTTTTCCACATTAATAAAATAATATTTTGGTAATTTAGTTAGGATGGCATTGGATAAGTAGCTTAGGTTAGACAAAATTTTCATTTTTATTATATTGACTCTGCCTACCCATGGACAATTCATATTTCTCTTATTATTTAATTAACTCTTACTTTATTTGTATGAAAAGTGTTTTATAATTATGTTCCTGGGTTTGTTTTGGCAGGTATACTCAGAGGTATTTTATGCTATCTACAGTTATTTTTAACTGGGGTGTCTCTTACTGTCTCTTTGCAAAGGTCTTTGTTGGTGATATATAGAAATGTTGATAATTTATATGGGATTATTTTATGTACTGCTACTTTGTAAAAATTGTTTCAACTAGCTTTTTAGTTAAAAGTATTTCTTAAGGCATGAAAGTAAAACTAAATATAATAATTATAATAAGCATAAACATTTATATAGTCCTTAAAGGATTACAAGGGATTTTATAAAGACTATTAAATGCTTTTCTTATAACAAGTCTGGGAGGTAGATTTTATTATTTTACAAATGAATAACCAGAGACTGAGAGAGGTTAAGTGATTTACTTAGGTTCAAACAGTATCTGAGGTCAATCTTAACGGGTTTTTCTGAGGCCATGTCTATTGTCAAGCTCTATCCACTATGGTGCCTAACTGCCTTAAGCAAAGACACAGAATAGGTACTGTCAGCAGAAGGAAAATATCTGTCTTCCTCTTAGAAATGCAAGTAAATGAAGTCAATAATAATAATATTTTGAATAAGCTTTTCTTTTTTTTTCTTTTTTTAATTTTTAATATTTATTTTTTAGAAAAGTTAACATGGTTACATGATTCATGCTCTTACTTTCCCCTTCACCCCCTAACCTCCCTCCCCGCCCCATAGCTGGTGCGCATTTCCACTGGTTTTAACATGTGTCATCAATCAAGACCTATTTCCAAATTGTTGACAGTTGCATTGGTGTGGTAGTTTTGAGTCTACATCCCCAAATCATGTCCGCATCAACCCATGTGTTCAAGCAGTTGTTTTTCTTCTGTTTCCACTCCTGTAGTTCTTCCTCTGAATGTGGGTAGCATTCTTTTCCATAAATCCCTCAGAATTGTCCTGGGTCGTTGCATTGCTACTAGTACAGAAGTCCATTACATTCGATTTTACCACAGTGTATCAGTATCTCTATACAATTTTCTTCTGGCTCTGTTCCTTTCGCTCTGCATTAATTCCTGGAGGTCTTTCCAGGTCACTTGGAATTCCTCCAGGTCATTATTCCTTTGAGCACAATAGTATTCCATTACCAGCATATACCATGATTTGTTCAGCCATTCCCCAATTGAAGGGCATCCCCTCATTTTCCAGTTTTTTTGCCAGTACAAAAAGCACAGCTATAAATATTTTCATACAGGTTTGTTTATCTATGATCTCTTTGGGGTACAAACCCAACAATGGTATGGCTGGATCAAAGGGCAAGCATTCTTTTATAGCCCTTTGAGCATAGTTCCAAATTGCACTCCAGAATGGTTGGATCAGTTCACAACTCCACCAGCAATGCATTAATGTCCCAATTTGGCCACATCCCCTCCAACATTCATTAATCTCCCCTTCTGTCATTTTAGCCAATCTGTTAGGTGTGAGGTGATACCTCAGAGTTGTTTTGATTTGCATTTCTCTAATTATTACAGATTTAGAACACTTTCTCATGTGCTTATTGATACTTTTGAATTCTTTATCTGAAAATTGCCTATTCATGTCCCTTGCCCATTTATCAATTGGGGAATGGCTTGATTTTTTTATACAATTGATTTAACTCCTTGTATATTTGAGTAATTAGACCCCTGTCAGAGTTTTTTGTTATAAAGATTTTTTTCCCAATTTGTTGTTTCCCTTCTGATTTTGACTACATTGTTTTTGTTTGTACAAAAGCTTTTTAGCTTAATATAATCAAAACCATTTAATTTACATTTAGTAATTTTCTCTAACTCTTGCTTGGTTTTAAAATCTTTTCTTTCCCATAGATCTGACAAGTATACTATTCTGTGTTCACTTAACTTATTTATAGTTTCCCTCTTTACATTCAAGTCATTCACCCATTCTGAATTTATCTTGGTGTAGGGTGTGAGATGTTGCTCTAAGCCTAATCTCTCCCATATTGTTTTCCAAATTTCCCAGCAGTTTTTGTCAATAGTGGATTTTTGTCCCAAAAGTTGGGCTCTTTGGGTTTATCATACACTGTATTGCTGACTTCACTTACCCCAAGTCTATTCCACTGAACCTCCCTTCTGTCTCTTAGCCAGTACCATACCGTTTTGATGACTGCTGCTTTATAGTATAGTTTAATATCTGGTACTGCTAGGCCCCCTTCCTTCACATTTTTTTTCATTATTTCCCTTGATATTCTTGATCTTTTGTTATTCCAAATGAACATTGTTATAGTTTTTTTCTAATTCAGTTAAAAAGTTTTTTGGTAGTTTGATAGGTATGGTGCTAAATAGGTAAATTAATTTGGGTAGAAGGGACATTTTTATTATGTTAGCTCATCCTACCCATGAGCAATCAATGTTTTTCCAATTGTTTAGATCTAGTTTTAATTGTTTGGAAAGTGTTTTGTAGTTATTTTTGTATAATTCCTGTGTTTGTTTTGGTAGATAGATTCCTAAGTATTTTATATTGTCTAGGGTGATTTTAAATGGTGTTTCTCTTTCTACCTCTTGCTGCTGTGATGTGTTGGAAATAATAGAAATGCTGATGATTTATGTGCATTTATTTTGTGTCCTGCAACTTTGCTAAAGTTGTTAATTATTTCTACAAGCTTCTTAGTTGATTCTCTAGGATTTTTTAAGTAGACCATCATATCATCTGCAAAGAGTGATAGCTTAGTCTCCTCCTTGCCTATTTTGATACCTTCAATTTCTTTTTCTTCTCTAATTGCTACTGCTAGAGTTTCTAGTACTATGTTAAATAATAGAGGTGATAATGGGCATCCTTGTTTTACTCTTGATCTTATTGGGAAGGCTTCTAATTTATCCCCATTGCATATAGTACTTGTTGATGGTTTTAGGTACATATTGTTTATTATTTTTAGGAAGGGTCCTTCTATTCCTATACTTTTCAATGTTTTCAATAGGAATGGATGCTGTATTTTGTCAAAGGCTTTTTCAGCATCTATTGAGATAACCATGTGATTTTTGTTTGTTAGATTGTTTATGGTCAATTATGTGAATGGTTTTCCTAATGTTGAACCATCCTTGCATTCCTGGTATAAATCCCACCTGATCATGGTGTATAATCCTCTTGATCACTTGCTGGAGTTTCTTTGCTAGTATTCTATTTAAGATTTTTGCATCTATGTTCATTAGGGAGATTGGTCTGTAGTTTTCTTTCTCGGTTTTTGATCTACCTGGCTTTGGAATCAGTACTATATTTGTGTCATAAAAAGAATTTGGTAGGACTCCTTCTTTGCTTATTATATCAAATAATTTGTATAGTATTGGGATTAGTTGCTCTTTGAATGTTTGATAGAATTCACTTGTGAATCCATGAGGGCCTGGCGATTTTTTCTTAGGGAGTTCTTTGATGGCTTGTTCAATTTCTTTTTCTGATGTGGGATTATTTAGGTATTCTATTTCTTCTGCTGTTAATCTAGGCAATTTATATATTTTTTAAAATATTCATCCATATCACCTAGATTGCTATATTTATTGTCATATAATTGGGCAAAATAGTTTTTAATGATTGCCTTAATTTCCCCTTCATTAGAGGTGAGGTCTCCCTTTTCATCTTTGATACTATTAATTTGGCTTTCTTCTTTCCTTTTTTTTATTAAATTGACCAGTACTTTGTCTATTTTATCTGTTTTTTCAAAATATCAGCTTCTAGTCTTATTTATTAATTCAATAGTTCTTTTACTTTCGATTTTATTAATTTCTCCCTTGATTTTTAGTATTTCTAATTTAGTTTTCAACTGGGGATTTTTAATTTGCTCACTTTCTAGTTTTTTAAGTTGCATGCCCAATCCATTAATCTCTGCCCTCACTAATTTGTTAATATATGCACTCAAGGATATAAATTTCCCCCTGAGTACTGCCTTAGCTGGATCCCATAGAGTTTGGTTGGATATCTCATCATTGTCATTCTCTTCAATGAAATTATTGATTCTTTCTATGATTTCTTTGACTAACTGGTTTTGGAGAATCATATTATTTAATTTCTAATTAGTTTTTTATTTTCCTGTCCAGGTGCCCTTACTAATTATTATTTTTATTGCATTATGATCTGAGAAGGTTACATTTATTATTTCTGCTCGTTTGCATTGTTTGCAATGGTTCTATGCCCTATAACATGGTCAATCTTTGTGAATGTGCCATGTGCAACTGAAAAGAAGGTGTATTCCTTTTTGTCCCTATTTATTTTTCTCCACATATCAATTAAATCTAATTTTTCTAGGACTTCATTCACCTCTCTTACCTCTTTCTTATTTATTTTTCAGTTTGATTTATCTAGATCTGAAAGAGGAATATTTAGATCTCCACTAGTATGGTTTTACTATCTATTTCCTTCTTGAGCTCTGCCAGTTTCTCCTTTATGAATTTGGATGCTATGCCACTTGGTGCATATATATTGAGCAGTGTTATTTCCTCATTGTTTATACTGCCTTTAATCAGGATGTAATGACCTTCCCTGTCTTTTTTAATCATATCTATTTTTACTTTGGCTTTGTCAGAAATCATAATAGCCACTCCTGCCTTCTTTTTCTCATTTGAGGACCAAAAGATTTTGCTCAAGCCCTTTACCTTAAGCCTGTATATGTCCACCCGCCTCATATGTGTTTCTTATAGACAACATATGGTAGGATTTTGGTTTCTAATCCACTCTGCTATTTGCTTCCATTTTATGGGCGAGTTCATCCCATTCACTTTCAGAGTTATAATTATCAGTTGTGTATTCCCCAGCATTTTGGCATCCTCTCCTAGTTCTACTCCTTCTTCTTACCCTATTTCCTTTTAAACCAGTGGTTTGCTTTAAGCCAGTAACCCTTGTCCTCTCCCTTGATTTACTTCCCTTTCTACCCCCTCCCTTGTTATTCCCCTCTTTTTATTTTTTAGGCCTAATTAATTCCCTCCCCCTTCTTCTCCCCTCCCTTTTTTGACCTCCCCACTCCCCTACTCACCTTGGTTTATCCCTTCTGACTTTCTCAGTAGGGTTAGATAGAGTTTATATCCCAATGGATATAGCTACTTTTCCCTCTCAGGGTTAATTCCACTGAGAGTAAGGTTTAAATATTACCTCTTAATGCTCTTTTCCTCTCCTTTTTTTTTTTTTTTTTTAATAAACCCTTAATTTCAGTGTATTGTCTCATAGGGCAAGGGTGGGCAATGGGGGTCAAGTGACTTGCCCAGGGTCACACAGCTGGGAAGTGGCTGAGGCCGGGTTTGAACCTAGGACCTCCTGTCTCTAGGCCTGACTCTCACTCCACTGAGCTACCTAGCTGCCCCCCCCCCTTCTTATAATAGTATTCATCCCCTCCCCTTCCCATGCCCTCTTTGTGTATAATAGAATATCCTATTTTTCTTATTCGTTCAAATTTCTCTTGGTATCCTCTACTATTCACCTCTCTCTTTCCCACTCCCCATATCATCTTAGACCATTTAGTACTCCAACCTCTCCCAATGAATAATTCTTCTAATTACTATAATAGTGAATACTATAATAGTGAATTAAGTTCACTACAGAGAATTACACATACCATTTCTCCACGTAGGAATACAAATAATTAGATCTTATTGAAGCCCTTAAAGAGGCAAATTTTAAAAAATTAAGAGTTTTCTTTCTTTCCCCTCTGTTTCTTATTTACCTTTTCATGTTTCTCTTGATTTTTGTGGTTGGATATCGAACTTTAGTCATGGTCTTTTCTGTGCAAATACTTGGAAATCTTCTATCTTGTTGAATGCCCAAACTTTCCCCTGGAAGTATATAGTCAGTTTTGATGGGTAGGTGATCCTTGGTTATAGACCCAGTTCTCTTGCCTTTCTGAATATATTCCAAGCCTTGCGGTATTTTAGCTTCGAGGCTGCCAGATCCTGTGTGATCCTGATTGGTGTTCCTTGATATCTGAATTGTCTCTTTCTGGCTTCTTGTAAAATGTTTTCTTTCACTTGGAAGCTCTTGAATTTGGCTATTATATTCCTGGGAGTTGTCTTTTCAGGGTCTAGTGGAGAGGGTGATCTATGGATCCTTTCAATGTCTATATTGCGCTCTTGTTTTTGAATTTCAGGGCAGTTTTGTTAAATTATTTCTTTTAGAATTGAGTCCAAATTTCTATTAATTTCTGCTTTTTCAGGGAGACCAATGATTCTCAAATTGTCTCTTCTAGCCCTGTTTTCTTGATCTGTCAATTTCTCATTGAGATATTTCATGTTTCCTTCTACTTTATCAGTCTTTTGACTTTGCTTCATTTGCTCTTGCTGTCTTGAGAGATCATCAGCTTCTAATTGCTCAATTCTAGCCTTTAGAGACTCATTTTCCTTTTTCAATCTGGTCATTTCTGGTCTTCAGTTGACTTGCCTCACTTTCCAATTGCGAAATTCTGCCTTTTTAGACTGTTACTTTCTTGCCAGATTTTGGTTTCCAATTTGCTTACCATTTCGTTTGATTTTGGGGCATCTTTCTCCAATTGGGAGTTTCTGTCTTCTAACCTGTTAATTTCCTTTTGAGTTATTTCCCACTTCTCTCGCCAGATCGCTTCCATCTTTCTCATCATCTCAGATTTGAGCTCTTCAAGAGCTTTTGACCAGTTTTCATTATTTTGGGAAGGTTTGGGTATGATTGTTTGTTCTCCTCTGCTGTTTGCTCTGTTGCCTGGATTTTCTCTGTGTAAAAGTTGTCAAGTGTTACAGATTTCTTCTTGCCGATCTTTCTGTTTTGGGGTTCCTGTGGATGGCTTGCCATTGTGATCCACATGCCCTCTCAGGTTTATCCTCACACCTAGGGTCTGTCTGCGCCCTTTAGGCTCCTGAGGTCTCAGGTCTAGTTGTTCTCAGGGTCAAGCCTCCTGGTGGTCTCCTTGCTTGTTTCTCTGTCCAAAGCTCCTTTAACAGTCTCAGGGCGCTGCTTCCACAGTTGAGCACCCCTCTGCACTGGGTCCCCACCCAAGGTCCGTGTCCGCGCCTGTGCTCAGGGTCTATGTTCAAAATCCACATGTTCTTTAGCCTCTTGGGGTCTTAAGTCTTGCTGCTCTCAGGAGCGGGCCCTTGTGACCCCAGGTAGCTGCCAAGGACTTAATAGGTACCCCAAACTTGCTCTAACTCTATTGCGCTGGCTTTGGTACTGTAGGTGGGGTGGGTTGGGGAAGGGGTTGCTCAGCTCACATTTTAGTAGAGCTATTTCACCCCCTTATAGCATGGAAATGCCCTGATCCCATGTACCTTCAATGCTGTGCCCTGTTGTGGGGTCCCTTCATTCATCTGGATTTGTTTTATGTCTTCTTGAGGAGTCTTATATGTGTGGGTTAGGAGAGGTTAAGCAAGCTGTTTCTACTCTGCCACCATCTTAACCCGGAAGTCTCATAAGTTTTTCTTTTTAAAAAGTTGTTTCTTTCTATCTGGAAATCTCTCCAAGTTATATTTTTGGAGAACTAAGATAAATTTTTTTCTTTAATGATATGAGTATTTTTAGAGTAGTCTTGATTTTTTTTCTCTTGTAAGAGTAATGATATGTTATTGTTTTCCATTATCTAATTTCGATTTGCAGGTGGTTCTTTTGATCTCACTGATTTAAGTATTGATTCTCTCTATTGGTGCAGACAGTCATCTATTTAGACCCTCTCATATTGTGCTATTCTTGTCCATATTCTACAATAAATCCTCTTCAGCAGTGGTTCTCTGCCTTTTTGAGAATTTTGCCAGTACTTTTTTTAACACTGAAAAGGATCACATCTCTACTTCACAATAGTTCTAGTATTTTTTGCTGATTGAGAAAACGTGTGACTAGATATGTACTCCTGGGAATGAATCCCTGACTCCAACTTATTTAGGGTTTACCCAGTGCTCTAGAGGCTTTACTCTAGCTCCTTTGACATTCCATAATTACTAGTGCAGCATTTTCACTATTCACCAATTACCCTTTATTCTTTTTTTTTTAACCCTTAACTTCCATCTTAGAATGAATACAGAGTATTGGTTCCAAGGCAGAAGAGTGGTAAGGGCTAGGCAATGGGGGTTAAGTGACTTGCTCATGGTCACACAGCTAGGAAGTGTCTGAGGTCAAATTTGAACCCAGGACCTCCCATCTCTAGGCCTGGCTCCCAATCCACTGAACCACTTAGCTTCCCCTATCCTTTATTCTTGTTATGTGACAGTCATTATTGGTAATGTCCTGTAATGTACTATATATCTCTTCACTGTCCTTTTGTGGTGTTCTCTGGTTTGCACCCCTATAGTGTCAAAAATCAGTATTGCCTTTTGAAAAATAAGGGCTTATATCAGGAAACAATTTGGCAATTTTTGGAAGTATTGAGTAAATTTCCAAATCTATCATTTCCTTTGAGTCCTTGAGATCATTTGACTTCGATAGCATGGAACGTTTTCTAGCTTGTTTTCTCCCTAGTTGA
Source organism: Gracilinanus agilis (assembly GCF_016433145.1). Lineage (NCBI taxonomy): Eukaryota > Metazoa > Chordata > Mammalia > Didelphimorphia > Didelphidae > Gracilinanus > Gracilinanus agilis. Next base: position 117,179,376 of record NC_058132.1, on the reverse strand, counting down.
TTCTGGACCCCTCTTATCCATCTACAGTTATCTATCCAACACAAACAATGTGTGGGCAGTCCTCAGTATGTCACAGTCTAGAGACAATGATTAATCTTTCATTTGGTTTTTCCTGTGAGGATTGTTAGGGTCAATCCCATGAGTGTTTACAATAAGTTTTATTAAAGAGGCCCAGTGGTGTTTAGGAGCTTGAGGCTTGATGTAATCAGTACAAAACAACCTACAAACTGGTGCATTCAGAGTCATCTATTTTGCATTTGGATTCTGTGTGGGTTTTCTTCCATGACAATGCCAGAGTTCAGAAGATCATTTCTGTGGTTGCTACTATCCAGGAATCTTCCTTTTTTTTTTAAAACCCGTAACTTCTGTGTATTGGCTCCTTGGTGGAAGAGTGGTAAGGGTGTGCAATAGAGGTCAAATGACTTGCCCAGGGTCACACAGCTGGGAAGTGTCAGAGGCCAGATTTGAACCTAGGACCTCCCATCTCTAGGCCTGACTCTCAATCCACTGAGCTACCCAGCTGTCCCCCATAAAGATTTTTAAAAAATGAACAACTATGATCAGTAGTCAGTGATAGTCATTACAAATGACTTTTATTGGTAATACCATTTGTAATTTTTTTTCCTAGTTCAATATTTTCCTCTCTGGTCTATCTTGAAGTATCATCCCCTCATTGCTTTCATAATTGTTTCCACTATCATGAATTTGTGACTGCATGTGCTGGGGTTTCCTGGCTTCATCTTATTTGCCATCTCTGCTTCCTCAGGTGGCACTCGAGTCTGAGGTGATAAAGGCCAGATTGGGGTCATTCTTTTGGCACTGATGATAAAAACAGATCACTTGAGAAATGCTGATTGATCAGTTCCCTTTCCTCCTGTTTGTTGACCTCATTTCATCTCTAAATTTCCTTGGGCTGCTCTGGGGTGGCTCAGAAAAAGGTTTTTCTCCCCATGGTATGCTTGCCTATTTGAGGAGGTACAATGATCCATAATCTTGCACAATCTTTCCCTGTGACATTTCCCCAAATAGATTATATTCTCAATTAATGTTGTCCTTGGCTGCCTTGTATCTTTTTTTGATAAGAGTCTGTCACTAAGCATTCATTAAGTGCCTGCTGTTGCTGGGCATTGTGCCAGGAGCCAGAGATTCAGAAACAAAAATGAGTCTCTGCCTTCAGGGGACTTAGGTTCTCTGGAGGAATAACATGTAACCATAACGGTGCATATAAAGTAAATATAGAGTAATGTGGAGAGGAGATTTGCTGGCAGCTTGGGGGACTCAGGCAAGTCCCTGTGTGGGAGATGTGACCCTTGAGCTGAGCTCTGAAAGAAGCTAGATGCTTATAAGAGTCACAAGTGAAGAAAAACACTTTTCTGCCTTGCAGGACAAGCCTGTCAAAGGTGTAGAGACTGGAAATGAAAGGTAATGTGTGAGGAATAAGAAGGTCATTTTGCCTAGACCAGAGAATGTGTGAATTCAGTAATTTATAATAAGGTTAGAAAGGTAGATTAGAACGAGATTGTGAGGGGCTTATCAAACTTTATCATTATGACTCATGTTGGCATCTTTGTGGAGAATGGATTGGATAGGGAGACAAGGAATCAGAGAGCCCAATTAGGAGATGAAAAGTATTCTGTTTTTGTTTAATTGAATATTCATAGGCTTTGAAAGACTGTGCTAGTGGTACCGAAGGTAAAGTGCTAGGCCTGGAGTTTGGAAGATCTAGTTGAAATCTAGCCTCAAACACTTACCAGTTCTATGATCCTGGACAAGTCCCTTAATCTTTGTTTGTCCGAATTTCCTCAACTGTAAAATAGGAATAAAAATAGCACTTACCTCCCTACTTGTGAGGTTCAAATGAGGTAATATATGTAAAAAAAGTGCTTAGTACAATGCGTGGCACATAATAGTTGCTATATAAATGCTTAATTCCTTACCTTCCCTCTTCCCTTTTGAAACATAAAGTGGGCAATCCCTTTTTATTAAAAAATGAAGATGAAAAATAATCATGCTGTGTAGTCTTAAATTTTAAAAGCATGAAGCATATTTTATTGATAATAATTCCATTAGGTAATTCATTCATTAAGTTAACTTTTATAAATATATGTCAAATAAGTAATATTTTACAAATACATTATTATAGTGAAGAAAAATAATCTTTTTTAAAAAAAGATTAAAAAAGATTTAAACAGAAACACCTGGTGCATTTTCCCCAGAGAAAAGGGAATTATTTGAGGGTTTTTTTTTCTTAAAATTTCTCTTTAAGAATAGAAAAAAATTGGAGGCAGTTGAATGCCTTCATGGATAGAGAATCGGGCCTAGAGACAAGAGGTCATGGGTTTGTATCTAGCCTCAGACATTTCCTGGCTGGGTGACCCTGAATAGGTTGTGACCCTCATTGTCTACCTTTACTGCTCTTTTGCCTTGGAACCAGGGCTTAGCATGGATTCTAAACCAGAAGATAAGGATTTAAAAAAATAATAATAGTAATCATTCATTTAAATATCTTAAATAATAATGATCAAGCCAGCAGGTATTTTAATTTTGATCAAATTAAGTGTATTGGAGGGGTTTAGGTAGAAGTGGTATAACAGATTGGGTGTTTCTAAATAGATTACACTTTTTGGCAAATTGTTTCATTGGATACCTTTTCTATCCAGGAACTGTGCCAGGAAATTCTGACGAGACTAGGAGAGTGTTAGCCTTCAAACAAAAGACTAATTGCTTTGGGAGACTGTGAAAGTGGGAAAGATTTGGGAAACAATGAGGAGAGAAACTCATTATTTTCCAAATATCTTTCTTCTGGGCAACTAAGAAACTTGGTAGTCTAGACTTAGGAGGCCAGGGCCAAGATAAAGTATCATTCAACAACTCCAGAGTAAGAAAATATTGAAATTACTGTGGTCCAGTTCATTGTTCAGCTAGACATAAATTTTCCCTTGGCTTTCATTCTGGCAAGATTAGAGTAAGTCTGCCTTTTAGAGTCAAAACTAAGTTTTTTTAGACCTTCTATAATTGAATAAACAAATGAATGAAAATGTGCTATGTCATGACTCCACAACCAGATTCTCAGACAAAACCTCTCCACATCTCAGTTTGCCAAAGGTGGAAGATTTGATTATCTGTTTAAAATCATAGATATAACTGGAATTTAATTGAGCCTCATGTCTGAGGAAAACTGGGTTCAGAGAGATTACCTGACTTATGGCGAAATAAGGACTAGAATTAAGGATTCAACAACCTAGAAAAGTACCATCATGGCAGGGCCTGGGAGCTGTTATTTTTCAGTTGTTGAAGTCACATAGAGTGTGCTAAGAAAAGGAACTTCAATAACCAAGGAGTGAGGCAGTTGCCATCAATGATGTCCTTTCTTTAGAGGCTTCAGGAAGGAGTGGTTTGCAGTTTTTCTCTGGCGTTCAATGAAGTACTTCTGGTTATAGGACCAGAAGTCAAAGTCTATTTCTGCCAACTATCATAACTAAACTGAAAGATCTTAGATTTTGTCAGTAGGTACAATGTAGATCAAAATCCCTTGACAACCAAGAACATGATCTTTGAGGGTTAGAATGGATAAAAAAAAATCTAGTCTTGTGATAAACATTGACAGGCTCATCTTCAGATGATAAGTCCGTCACTTATGGCCTTAATTTCCATAATAGCTCAGTAATGCATAAGTAACAGCACCTGGCCTATGGAGGAATAGAAATAGCCCAGGGAAAATAAAAGGACAGAATATAGAAAGTACAGGGCTAGTTCAAAAGAGAAAAAATATGGTTTCTTAAGGGAAGAAAACAATAAAAAAGGACCATTTATTTGATGGCAAGAGGTGAGGGATAGGTAGACACATAGATTGAGTCAGAGAGGAATCGCACATTAAACAAGCTATAAGACAGCATTGGTGAAGTTTCGGCATGGGATACCAAGCCCACATGGGGGAACTACTCCATTCTCTTCCCAGCACCCAAGGACATTTCTTGCATGCTTCAACCCTCTGTCAAGCCTCTCAAAGTGAGCACTTTCTCCTTCAGCAATCTGAAGTAATCTGGGGGGGCTCACAGCAGCTCGAAGTTGCAGTTTGGACACACAAACTCAAAAACCTTCGCCAATGCTGGTATAAGAATTTGCTAAGGGTTTACTGTGTACCAAGCATTTGGGGAAAGAATTCTGAAAGGCAAGATAGTGTCTCCTCTTTGTGTTCTAATTGGAGAAGGTAACACAGAACAGAATTATGGTTTTGTTATAGGAATGGTGAATGGAGTCCTTCCATTATTGGAAAATCCTTTCCAATAATGGAAGTTCTGATTTGATTGTTTTTAAGTGCAAGGCAACATGGGGTTCTTTAAGTACTACTACTGCTCCTAAATTTACTTGTTTAATACACAGGTAGAAAAATGTGTCTTTAACTTGTAAAGGAGAAAAGGACTAGACTCACAAATCTTGAAATAATTTCCTTTGATGCATCATTGGGGAGGAGCAGAGATGATGGAAGAGGAAGCATGGGGCAGTCAAGCTAGCCAAGTGCTAGAAGACTGCACTATTCTTCTCAGTACACCTTACCATGTATGAAATGTTCTTTGTGCTTAAGAAAGGCAAGCACACTATCTGTTCTGGTGCCCAGTGCAGAGCCTAACAAATGCTGCTGTGACTGATGGATAACGTGCTGTTTGCAAAAGAAAAACATCATTCACATTCACATTATATCTTAAGACTTGCAAAATGCTTTCTTCACCCCTATGAAATAGCTTTTAAAAGTATTGTTATCTTCATTCTACAGAGAAGGAAACTGAGGCTCAGGGAAGTTAAGTGATTTGCCCATGTCACAATCAGTTGGTATTTAGAGATGAGATTTGAACTCCAACCTCTCCTTTTGATTCCATCTAGTGTTCTTTGTATTAATCTTTCTGTCTTAAAAAACTGAGAAATTTACTTAATCCTCTTTGATTTTTCTTAAGGCTCTTTTCTCCTTATTCAGTCATCTTTCTCCCATATATTATTTTTCTTTCTTTTAGCTTTATATCCTTCTAATCAGTTGTGACTTAGATAATGACTTTTCTTCTTTTCTAGACAAAGAAATGTGAAACCAGATAGTCCAAGACTTGATAAAGGCAACACTCTTGTCAGACTAGTTTCCATGTATAGTCTGGGGAAAAGAATAGATGGATTGCTTTTGAGTTCCTTCCATGACTTTCATCTAGAAGTATTTGTTAGTTGCTCATGCTCAGAAATGTCTAACATGGTACATGTTAGTAACATGGGTACCCACATGTACCCATCCATCTTTTTAAAAAGTCTTTCCCAATTACATGTAAAATCAATTTTAAATTTAAATTTTGGATTACAAATTCTCTCCCTCCTCTTCCCTCTTCCTGAGGAGGCAAGCAGTTTGATATACATTATACATATGATATGATGCAAAACATTTCCATACTAGTCATATGGGAGAAGACATACGTTTTTTAAAAGCCCATAAAGAAAATAAAGTAAAAAATAGAATGTTTCATTTGTTGATGGAATTGTGAAGTGATCCAACTATGCTGGAGAGCAATTTGGAACTATGCCCAAAGGACCATATAAAATTGCATACCCTTCGACCTAGTAATAGCACTACTAGATTTGTATCCCAAAGAGTTAAAAAAAAAAAGGGGGAAAGACCTACTCATACAAAAATATTTATAGCTGCTCTTTTGAAGTGGCAAAAAATTGGAAATTGAGGGAATGCCCATCAATTGGAGAGTGGCTAAACAAATTGTGGTGTATCATGGTGATGGAATACTATTGTGCTATAAGGAATGATGAACATGATTTCAGAAAGAGATGGAAAGACCTATGTGAACTGATGCAGAGTGAAATAAGCAGAACCAGGAAAACATTATACACAGTAACAGCAATATTGTGGAATGATCAACTATGATCAAGTTACTCTCAGCAATACAATGGTCTGGGACAGTTCTGAGGGAATTATGACAAAGAATGCTATGTACCTCCAGAGAATGAACTGTTTCAGTTGGAATGCAGATCAAAGCATACTATTTTTCACACTAACTAGTTTATTTGTGTTTTTATTTGGGGGTTTTGTTTTTATATGAGTATTCCCTTACAAAAATGAACAATATGAAAATATGCTTTGCATGATAATACATGTATAATCCAGATCAAATTGCTTACCAGCTTTGGGAAGAGGTAGGGAAGGGAAAGGAGGTGACAATTTAGATCATATAACTTCAGAAAACTTATGTTGAAAATTGTTTTTACATGTAATTGGTAAAATAAAATAGCTTTACAAACTGGGAAAAAATAGTAATCTTCAATCTGCATTCATACTCCATTAGTTCTTTTTGTGTAGTTGAATAGAATTTTTCTTCATGAGTTTTTTGGAATTCTGACTCATCTTCTGTAGTTCCTAGGAATTAGTAACTATACTCTCAAGCTCAGAGGATATTTTTACATGGTCTATTCTGTTTTGTAATTGTTTTGTAGGTTAGTTTGTTGGGCTTTTTAGTGTCTACTTTCCCACTTTCTCTGATCAGACTTCTATAGTTGAATAGAAACCAGCATTAAGCAGAAAACTGGAAAAGCCTTCTTAAATTTCCCCCAACTTCATTTGGTTATGAGGGATTATGATCCCCGATAAAATTATAAGGCCCAAGGAAATAATTTCATTTCTAGCAAAGCTTTGAGAAGCTCCTTGTTCAAATTATTTTCTATTGTAATTGAATATATTTCCTATAGAACCCTATCTCCCAAGCAAATCGTAATATTTCCTTAGAAGGCTGTTTTCAGTAGCTTTCCCCCCTCCCCTTTCTGTGTCTCTGTCTCCCTGTGTTTTGTTTTGTTTTTTTCCACACATGTATTTTTGATGGCTGTAATTGAAAAGGGGAAGCTTCTTTTTGGCTTTTGCATTTGTCTGCTAGTTCCATGTTGACAGACTTTGGCCTCATTTGATATGTTGCTAAAGGTTATCAAGATAATTTCTTTAAATTTGACTTGTCTGACATTTTGAAGTAAAGATATAATAAGTTTTATATTTTCAGTAGATTTTCATTGATATAATTTGCTTTTAATATTACTTGCACTTTCCTATCCTCAAAGAATTTTTAAAAGAGAGGAAGAAAAGAAAAATATCTACAAAACTGATGAATATAGTCAAAGTCTGGTGTCATATACAATATTCCACACGTGGAGACTCCTACTTCTGCAAAAGAGCAGGGAAATTGTCTTCTGATGTCTCTTCTTGGGGCCAGTCTTGGTTGTATATATTTCATAGTTTAATGGGATTTTAATGAAAAGTGGTAGATAAGTAATTATATTGTTTGGACAATAATATTCATTTAGTCCTTTCCAGTATCTCTTAAGTGAGCCCCAATGAATGCCTATTTGCTTTGTATCTGTGTTTCAACATCAACATCAGTGGAAAATTATAAGATTTGAGGTCTACCCCCAGAGTTATAGATCTAAGATGCCTATGCTTTCTACAGAAAGATATTATTTGTGTGGCTGTCTGTTTTCTCCAGATTTTTGTTTTCTATGTACATATTTATGATTTAGGATTTGCTTCATTATTGATTGATTAGTGTTCTCCTCATCCAGGTTTAATCTCAGTTTCTTTCTTGTCCATGTTTATGAATCCTCACTGAATGATGTCATGGTTCTTGGAAATGCTGGCAACATCTCTCCTCCACACAGGATATTAACTTCATAAATGTACTAACATCTTCTCTTAGAAATGGTGACATAAACTTGTCTCTGTGGAATGCTAATTTTTTCCCTCATTTTTAGTTGAAAATGTCACAAAGTACATTGTGGTCTAAATCTACCAGGAAAACTTCAGAGTGTCTGTAGAAATACTTTTATTTTTTATTGTGAACTTTTTTCAAGCAAGCAAATTTGATGTAATGAACCTAATTCTTTAGTCCTTAATATTACTTTGCGTATATGCTGACTATTTTGGTGATTATCTATTTATTTTCTTTTGCAGGGATATGATCATAACTACTACTTCATTACAACTTTTGTTAATGATCACATCAGACATCATGCAAAATACCTGAATGCATAAAGCTTCATATATGAGTGATCTCAAGATTATGAAAGTTACCAAAAACCAAACTTTTGAAAAGATAGTATTATACATTAAAAATTACTGCTGTGAATACTCACTTCTAATTTTTATCAAAAACCCATCTCCTGCTGAATATATAAAATCAAGTAATATGATTTCTTTTTGTTCCCCACGAGTAAGTACCCTGATAGAAGACATGTCATAGCTTAGGGCCATTTTAAAATCTTTGTTAAATCACGTTCAAAGAATCACAGAAAATGTAAATGATTAAGTTGTTTCTAAGGAATAAAGTGATGCAGATGTACTTGGAGACAGAACAGTTAGTTGTTGGTCGTTGGATATATCAGTTCTTTGAGAACTAAATTATGGAATTGTATCTTAGTAACTGAATAAAGAAATGTAATGCATTGATGTTAGTTGTGCTAAATGTTTTCTCTTAAGGGCAATTAAATGGTTTAGTGAATGGAGTGCCAGACCTGGAATTAAGAAGACCTGAGTTCTTCCCTCAAACACTTACTAGCTATGTGACTGGACAAATCTCTTAACCTCTGTCTCAGTTTCCTTATATGTAAAAGACACTCATTCAAGTAGTGGAGATCCACTCTAAAACTCTCATCTCCTCATTACTCCTCATCCCTGGGACCTCTGTCTGTTTCTTAACTAGAGAGAGGAGTTAGGATGTTGGAAAGGTCTTTCTAAATCCACCATTTAAGGATGTCATCAAGAGAATTCTCTTCATTTCCTACTGGCTGATCCGAGTTCTTGATCTCCAGAAACTCGTCATTTTGCAAGATGAAATTAAGGCAGAGGTAGCTGAGTGGCTCAGTAGATGGAGATCCAGGCCCAGAGATGGGAGGTTCTGGGTTCAAATCTTGCCTCAGATATTTTATAGCTGTGTGACCCAGGTCAAGTCATTTCATCTCCATTGCCTAACCCATAACACTTTTCTGCCTTAGAACCAATACACAGTATTGATTCTAATATGGAAGGTAAAGGTTTAAAAAAAGATAAAATCAACTCTATAACTCACCTCTTAGATCATTTCCCACTGGCTGCAGGACTTTACCAGATAAGTTGCCCCCTCCATTTCACCCCACCATGATTCTGATTTTTTAATGTAATGTTTTCCCCTACAAGATTGCAAGCTCTTTGGGGGGCAGGGACTGTCTTAGAGCTTTCTAACTTGAGCACTTAGTATAGCACCTAGCACATATTAGGTGCTTAATAAATGTTTATCAACTCTGTAAAGTGGGGATAAAAGTTTCAACATAACTATTGTCTGAGGTCAAGTTTGGATTGAGGTCTTCTTGACTCTAGACCCACAAAGCAATACTAAAATCCCATTTTCTATAAGAAATCTTTCCCAATCTCTCTTAATTCTAGTGCATTCCCTATGTTGTTTATTTCCTGTTTATCCAGTCATATTGTTCATATTTCTTCACTTATTGTCACCTCTGTTAGAGTGAGCTCCTTGAGGGTAGAGATGATCATTTCCTCTTTTTTATATCCCCAGTGTTTAGCACAGTGCTGTTAATATTAAAAATAATAAAGACTGATATAAATATAGAAATTAGTATTTTAATTAAAGCCATGGCCATGCTGGTAAAATCATTAGACCACGCGCCGGTAAGAATTCAAACTGCCTCTGCCATTTTTACCTTTTGTACCTTCCCTCGCCTGCTAGCTCAGAGAGAGCCCTTCCTTTCGGATTCTCCTCCCATTTAAACTGTCCTATGCGTGGTGACGCAGGCGTCCCCACGCCCAAAGAACCAGAAACCCGTTGGACCACGGGAAATGTAGTTTGATAGTTCCCACGTGTCCATAGAAAATATATATATACTTTTAAATGTCATCTCCCAAATTACAATTATACAATTCCCCCTGGGATCCTGCAAAAAAAAGTTGGTCTTTTTTCTTCGCTGGATCCATAAACATAGACAACTTCTAAAATTTTAGGAATTTGGGGGATAAAAGAAATGGATAAACAAATGGATAATACTAGCCGCATTGACAAAAAAACCAATTTGGGGGCAGTCCCCTATTGGCATAACATGTACAATTAAAACAATACATTCAATTCAAATTCAACTCCCCATAGTTCAATCAACTGCACCCCAAAGTTCAGTTTTGGTCTTCATGGTACAGTGAAGGCTTTTCAGACATCTTCATGGTGTCTTCAAACAGGTTCGTCGTCTGGATTCTGGGGAGGTGGCAAGATCCTTATCCTGAAATTATTAAAAGAATTTAAACTTTACATTATAGATTATAAAACATACATTTTCTTCTGAGAATTATACATTTCCCCCTGAAATTACTCCTAAAAGAGTTAAGTATACATATATTTTTACATTATTGAATGTAAAAAAAAACTTAACAGACATCCCCCTGAGGTAAATTCTAAACACACCTTCTTTCCTTGAAAAGGGTACCTCAGGTCAGCTAAGGATGAGTGGCTGAGTACCGGGGGTTGTATGAAATCAATTGGCAAAATACAAAGAATAAAATTCAAGAAAAAAACAAGAAAAAATTAACTTATGAATGAAATGTAAAATGTGCAAAAAATGTAGGGGAAATAAACAGGCCTTTGAATCAAGGCCCAATAAAAATGATTTGAGCAGTTGCTATTTCCCACTTAGGGCCAGGACTTAAGGGAAATATCTCTCTGATCTGATTTACCATTAGCTTTTCAGGGAAGTAAGCCAAATAAATAACCAATCTTAGGTGCTGGCCTAGGAATTTTAGTCGAGGGGACCCACATCCTCTAAAGTTTTAGAAAAGACTAGGACTCCAGGACTCAAACCCCAATTTCCAAGCCCTAAAGTATTGGCATAGACCTCTGCAATCCGTGCAGATTTTTAGTCAGTGACCATGTGCTTTTTTTGCACTAATTAATGGCTTTATGTTCCCTTCTGGAACCAGAGAGGCATTTAATCACAGTCCCATATTCTCAGTCTCAGGCTCAGGTATTTGCATTAAGCTTATATCGCTGTAGAATCAGAAAAAGGATAAATAATGATTATATATGTATTTCCAGTACAAGATGAGAAAAAGGAAAAATCAATTGCTCTAATAAAAAATGTTTAAAAATCAAAAATATATATAGCTTAAAACTAGAAGGGTTTTGCTACTCAAAAATGAGATTTTCTGTGAGAGAAAATAGATCTTACAAATAGCAGATTCACAATGCACATTCAAATAGAGTACCATAATTTCCAATAGCACATTTTAAAACAATAAACAATGATGGTTTGTTTTTTTTAAATCATATACTTGTTACAACTTTTAAACCTTGGCTAAGAGTTCATCAATAAACTCTGGTATTGCTTCCATAGCAAAATCTGATATTTAGAAAAAAAGAACTTTCTGGTCTAAATTATCCTCAGATAAGAATATACAGGAGCTCCTTGGCTTCCTGTTTAAAAAAAAAAAATCCCGGGTAGGAAATTTTATGCTTCTACCCATTTAAGGCAATAATTTTCTTATAATAAAATATATAAAAGCTTATCCTTTAAGACAAGTCTTTAGGATTTAAAGTAAAAGTTAAAAAGACCTCTTGTAAAATTACAAGTTAATTCTCAAAGCATGCATCAAACTCTCCAAGGTTGAACACAATTACCAAGACAGAATAAATTTTTTTTTAAATATTTTTAAACCCTTAACTTCTGTGTATTAGTTCCTTGGTGGAAGAGTGGTAAGGGTAGGCAATGGGGGCCAAGTGACTTGCCCAAGGTCACAAGCTGGGAAGAGTCTCAGGCCAGATTTGAACCTAGGACCTCCCGTCTCTAGGCCTGGCTCTCAATCCACTGAGCTACCCAGCTGCCCCCCAAGACAGAATAAATTTTAAAAAACATGTGCTCTATAAATCCAGTATACATAAGGCAATTTACAACTTTAAAAATGTGTAGGATATATAATGTGAGTATCAGATTAACAAGCTGGTCAAAACCTCTTACCAGTTCTAATAGATTTTTCTCATTATTTGGAAGTTACAATAAAATCATAAGCAGAATTAATCTAGCAGCCACAAACTTCATTAACTGAAAATGATTCAGTGCAACAGGAAAATCAATGAAATAAACAAAAATTAATTCACGAAACTAATTAGCAAAATGCAGTAAGATACAGTTTCTTTAAAAGTCATTCAGTTCTGAAAGGTTTTTTTTTTTTTTTAAGGTTTTTTTTTATAATCAGTCTTTGCTCTCAGTTCAAAGTTCTGAGCAGGTATGGGGGTGAATAGGCCATGCGGCCCGATTAAGGGTAAATGCTAGTTCAAGTTTCAGACTCTAGGTCCATGTGGGGTCAGGTAGTGGGCTGGGGCTAGAGAAAAACTTAGGTCAGTTTTGTAGGAAATCCCACGTGTAGAGCCTGTGGGGGTGGGGGATGCCTAAATTAGGTCTTTAGAGAAACACGTGGAGGGCTAGAATGCAGGCCATTACCAGAAGAGTGGGGGGTTGGGGGAATAATACCAAATCCTAAGCAGCAGAGGCAGAAGTCTCTGAAGATCTCAGCAAGTCAGAACTGGGTCGTAGTTAAAACGGCAGCAGCTCCAGCAGTCTCCAAGTCAGGGTAGGGTTGTAGTGGAAGCGTCAGCACCAGCGGCAGGATCGGAGAAGTGGTCTGCTCAGGTGAGTCAGGAATGTGAGGCAGGGGTCTGTACTGGTGTCCCGGCAGGGATATGAGGCAGCAGTAAAATCGGCAAAGATCACAGGCACTGGGCACTGGCATTTTGGTTTTAAAGCCAAAAGCCAGAATCGGCTGGCCTGACCTCCCTAGGTGGTTTGGGCTGGACTGGCTGGCTGAGTCCCGCCTGAGGCAAAAACGTGCTGTTGCTTTTAGCAAAAGCATGGCGAGGAAAGCCACTTTCCTTTTTTAAAAAATTGTCCAAAAAAGCTGAGCAAGATGGCCAAAAAACAGGCATGGCTCTCTTTAGGCTATCTGGAAAATTGAGAGTTCGAATTTCGACCGTGTGGTTGCCATCAGTCTTTATTATTTTTAATCTTAACAGTGCAGTACATGCTTAAATAAATGTTGACTGACAGACAAAAAAGGGTTGTAGGTTCAGTCAGATCTGGGTTTGAGTCCCAGTTCTATAAATAAAAATGACATAACAATACTAGCTCATTTTTACTTGGCACTTACTAGGCACCAAGTACTGTGCTATGCACTTTATAAGCATCTCAACAACCCTAGGAGGTAGGTGCTATTATTATCCTTATTTTACAGATGAGAAAACTCAGGCAAGTATAGATTTGTTAATAGGGGTTAAGTGATTTGCCTAGGGTCACCCAGCTAGAAAGTGTCTGAGCTTAAATTTGAGTCCACATCCCCACTGAGCTTAAATTTGAAAGACTCGGGTCTTTCTGACTTGAGATTTAGCATCATAAACACTGTGGCACCCAGCTGCCTCTAAATGTGGGATTTGGGACAAGGCACTTAACCTCTCTGGTTGGGCTTCAGTTTCTACTTTTGGGAGATGAGGAAGTTCAGAGGATTATAGATCTAGAGCTGGAAGGGAGCTGCTCAAGCCCTCTAACCTTGCAAAGGAGCAAATAGACCCAGAAGTTAAGGTCACACAGGACCAGGATTCGACTCCAAATCCATCCATTTTCCACTACTAGCTGGTTTTTTTTTCTCATGTGACTTTAGATGATTTCACTATTAGGATGACCTACCTCACAGGCTTATTGAGCTGATGCAGACTAGAAGGAAGAACAGGCATCTCTTCTAAGTGCCAAATCTAGTGCGCATTCTTACCTAGCTCAGGCTTGTGAGCATTAGCTCGTAATATTCCTAGGCAGGGAGTGGGGTGGTTCTCTAAACGAATGCTTTTGGAAAGCATGCCTCAGTAGCTTGTTTACTCCCAAGGTTACAAGGTAGTGTAGCGGGCCATTTGTGATAGTCTTCCATTCTTGGCACATGGACAAGTTATTTGTTGCGGCATGGCCTGGGATCAGGACAAAAGCTCAGGATGTGGCCTAGCCATTTTACAGATAGAGTCAAGTATCCTCACACTGACTTTTGCCTTGCTACAGTCAATCATGAATAGTGTACATTTTTGTAACTATAAAATGATGAAATGACTCGTTCTCTTATAATGCTACCCAAACTAAAATAAAAACACTATGGATATATGTATGTGCTGTCTTGTCATCGAGATTGTTATTGCTCAGATTCTATGCATAAAGGAAGATGGCCCCAGGGAGGACTTTAGCTCCCAGGAGCTTTGGGACAAAGAGGGCTTTACTGATTGGTTGAAGAGTCTCAAGACTACATTCTCCCAGAAGGCAATGCCCTAGCTGTAGCCCAATCGGCATTTTGCAATGATCAGCATCCACTAGCCTGAAGGGAGGTTCCTTTGAGACTGCCATGAATGACTTGATGTAACAAACAAGGTATCATAGGTGAAGTGCTTTGCATACTTAAGTTATATGTAAGTTTTTGTTAATATTTTTATTAATTATTGTTAATATCTTTAATCTCCTACTATGTAGGACAGACTAAGAGGTTGAACGGGAGTGAGACTCCTGCTTTTCTGGAAAAACATACTAGGAGTAGGGTGGGAATACAACACAACCATGGAGAATGTACATCACTAATAACAATAATATCTCGCTTTAATGTTGCAAAATGCTTTCTCTTCACATTATTTTATTTGATCTTTACAACAACCCTGTGAGGTAGGGGCTCTTAAGCTGAGAAAGAGCTAATAAGTGAGGGCCAAAAGTAGAGCTGTTTATTCAGTGTCTTTGATTCACCTTATAAATCCATCTCCCTTAAATGGCTGATTATTTCATGTCAAAGCTGGTTTGATATGTGAGAGAATACACCGGGTCGGGGCTCAAGTCAGAAGTGTGACTACCTGTTGCCGCAGAACAGCACCAAAGCTCAGAAAGCAACAAAGGATCTTAGAATCACATAAAGGCATCTGAGGTCTGTGCCTCACATACCAATATCCACATGGATCAAATCGCAAAAATGATCAAATTCTGTTAATGGTGCCTTCTTTAAGTAAAAGCAATCATGGTTGAGGAAAGCTAACCCATCAAATGTGCAGTATCTCTTAGGGCATTTTGAAGTTACTTTGGGCAGCAGGATGTAGCTTTTATAGTAAAAATAACTCTTGAATACTTCTGTAGCAACCATTCTGGCTCACTCTCTTGACCTCCCACTCACATTGGTAGGCTGGGTCCCCAGAAACCAGTTGGCTATAATTTCCCTCAAGAGTCTAGGTTTATGGCTTTTCTATCGCTGTTCTGTCATACCTACCTAATATCCATCAATCAATAGAACTCTATTAGCCTCTTAAAAAGGGGATTAACTGAGAAGGTATAGCAAGGATAGCAAGGATAATAGATTCAAAGTAGAGCAAGGATAATAGATTCAAAAACAATCCCCCCAAACTGGAGGATGCACTTTCTTCTTACACCCAGGAAAAATAGTCTTAAAGTCCAAAGGCAGTCAGGTACGCAAATAGAGAATATGTAGGATTTAGGATATCTCTAAACTTATGGCCTGGAGAAACCTTTTCTCCTTTTGTGTGGTGCTCAGAAAGCTTCCGAGGGTTTAGCTCTCTTCTGGACTCTTGTCAGTGCCTTCCTTCATAGACAGCGTTCCTCTCCATTATGAACTGTTTTGACTCCTGAGGATGCTGCTGCCCTTGGGACTAGCTTTATACATATATCTGCTTCCTCTGCCAGTGACAACTGCTATTGACTCCAGTTGCCAGTTGCAATATCTCTTAGGGCATTTCGAAGTCACTTTGAGCAGCAGGATACAGCTTTTATAGTAAAAATAATTCATGAATACTTCTACAGAAACCATTCTGCATCATTCTCTTGACCTCCCACTCACATTGGATAGAGTACTAGGCCTGGGTTCAAATCTAGCTTCATACACTTTCTAGTTATGTGACCCTGGGCAAGTCCCTTAATTCTACTTGCCTAGTCCTTGCCCTTCTGTCCTAGAGTTGTTACTAAGATAGAAAATAAGGTCTTAAAAAACAAAGCCAAAACCCCTAATATCGAGAAGAATAAATGCAAGAGAAATAGAGGTAACATGTTCATAGACACATGGTGGCCACTAATTTTCCCTTACCTGGCTACTCAGTTCTCTTTTTTTATAGACAGAAAGGAAAAGAACAAAATGACATTTTGATTCTTTTGTATGTGAGTTCAGTTGTGGCTTAGTACTTCATGAATCATCAACTTCTCCAGCTCCATAGCTACCCAGAAGACTTTTCACCACCACATAGTACCAGTCCAGTCACTCACAGAGGCTCACCAGACCTCCACAGGTGGTTGGATTGGAATCATCCTGGGGAAATACCTGCACATGCTCTGTATAACCCATAAAGATATGTACAGCTGAGCATGCTCTAAGGACAGGGCTCTCATTGGCCAGGCCCTCCACTAGCCTCTAAAATATGAATAATTTCATTGGTCTTTTAGAATTCTCTCAATTGATGCAGGCAGAAATTCCCTCCATGCCTTGGATAATGGTTTCATGAATTCTCCAGGAACCAATTTCCTAGTGATGGATCTCTCCAAATCCATCTAGGCTAGTCCTTAGATATTGGTTTGTCCATTACCAGACCGAACTTGAAGGCTTTCCAGGTTGGTAGGAACTCCCATAGCTCGTGCCCCATAGTCATAAGATCTCCCAGAACCATTTGGTATAGTCATTAATGACAGCATCATGCCATGATGCTGCCATGATAGAACACCAGGGCAAGACTCTAGAAGAGGAACAATAATAACTGACATTTGCAGGGTGTTTTTTATTTTACAGAGTGATTTCCTCATGTAGCCTGTATATAATTATCTCAATTGCCATCCTCAGAAATGAATCTTGGATCTTAGAGCAAGGCTACCTATTCTCAGGGTTCAAAAATATCTGAAGGGATGAGGTGGAGATTCTCTACTGCCATCAGTCTATGAATGCTCTAAAAGTCCCAATGAGGATTCCATTAGCCATGCATATGAATAAGGACTGGACTCATTGGCCAATGTCCCCTGTAATATAGAAAATGGTAGCATGGAATTCCTGGAAAAATACAAGGTCGAGCCTCACCCAGAATTCCAGGGGACCCTCCCTGGAGAACTTTGGGTGAGGGAGCAGTTGGTAGGGAGTTAAACAGTTGATTTCTGGGAGTTGAGGGGAACAGATCTTTCTGCTTGCTGTTCCTGATTTGGGGGTTTGCCTGGGAGGCCATAGTGGCAAAAGCCATTGTGGTTTCTACTCAGGAGTTTGCCTGTCTAGTAGGATTAGACCTTTCCAGCATCAATATAATAGTTATTTAGTTATATAGACATTAGAAGTAATTATAATTAGCTTTGAGAGCAAGTTAACTAAAGGTCTGCCACTCTCTCCTGGGAGAGGGGGTAGCTTCAACTTGACAGTTCAGGGCTTCCCAGTTCTTATCTAAATCCTAATTACCCGTTCTTGTCTTCCCTTTCTTTCTTTTATCAATATAAGCTTTATCTTTGATAGCAGTGCCTGGGTATTATTTGAGGATACTCACTGCAGCCATTAAACTTGGTTCCTGTCAGTTGCCAGCCTAAGAAGTCAGATCCTTCTCAGTCCTTAACATTAAGAATCTAGTTACTACTCAGTCCTCAATCAGACCTGTGGGGAATATAAGTTAGAGAAAGGGAACATCATTAAAGATTTGCCTTTGCTGAATCTTGCTTGAAGACACTCTGCCCTGTCTCCATCTTCAACAGAAATCCAACTGCTTGAGGGGAGGGGTTTGAGAGCAAGGAGTACCAAACCCCTTTCCTACTCACTCAAGCCTGTCTGTGTTGGAGAAGTGTGTCTTCCAGGCATCTGACCCTGGCTGGCCCATCAGCTTCCCAATATCCCTGTTATTACAAACATAACACCCCATTATATATATTTTATCTGATCTGATCCTTGTAGCTCCTTGAGAGATCTGGTTATTGTTCAGTTTTAATTGTGTCCTACTCTTTGTGACCCCATTTGGGATTTTCTTTTTTTTAATTTAGAATATTTTCCCATGGTTACATGATTCCCACCCAACCCTCCTCCCCGAGCGGAAAAGCAATTCCAATGGGTTATACATGTATCATTGTTCAAAACCCATTTCCATGTTATTCATATTTGCAGTAGAGCCATCTTTTAACATCAAAACCCTAATCATATCCCTATAGAACTATATGATCAATCATATGTTTTTCTTCTGTGTTTCTGTTCCCACAGTTCTTACTCTGGATGTGGATAGTATTCTTTCTCATAAGTTCCTCTGGATCGTCCTGGATTGCTGCTAGGAGAGAATTCTATTACGAATGTGCCTTAATGGATCAGTCTCTGTATGATGTTCTACTGGTTCTGCTCCTTTCACTCTATATCAATTCCTGGAGGTCCTTCCAGTTCACGTGGAATTCCTCCAGTTCATTATTCCTTTCAGCACAATAGTACTCCATCACTATCAGATACCACAATTTGTTCAGCCATTCCCCAATTAATAGACACTCCTCTCATTTTCCAATTTTTTTTTGCCACTATAAAGAGCATGGCTATAAATATTTTGGTACGAGTACTTTTCTTTATTATCTCTTTGGGGTACAAACCCAGCAGCGGTATGACTGGATCACAGGGCAAGCAGTTTTTCAAAACCCTTTGGGCACAGTTAAAAATTGCCTTCCAGAATAGTTGGATCAATTCACAACTCCATCAGCAGTGTATTAGTGTCCCAATTTTGCCACATTCCTCCCCATTTGTTATTTTCCTTTACTGTCATATTGGCCAATCTGCTCGGTGTGAGGTGGTACCCCAGAGTTGTTTTGATTTGCATTTCTCTAATTATGAGAGATTTAAAACACTTTTTCATGTGCTTGTTGATAGTTTTGATTCCTTTATCTGAAAACTGCCTATTCATATCCTTTGCCCATTTATCAATTGGGGAATGGCTTGACTTTTTGTATTAATTTAGTTCCTTATATATTTGGGAGATTAAACCTTTGTCAGAGAGTTTTGTTATTAAAATGTTCTCCCAATTTGTTGCTTTCCTTCTAATTTTGGTTGCATTGGTTTTGTTTGTACAAAACTTTTTAAATTTTATATAATCAAAGTCATTCATTTTACATTTTGTAATGTTTTCTGTCTCTTGCTTGGTCTTAAATTCCTTTCTTTCTCACAGATCTGACAGGTATTCTAATCTATGTTCACCTAATTTATTTATGATTTCACTCTTTATATTTAGGTTATTTACACATTTTGAATTTATCTTGGTATAGGGTATAAGATATTGATCTAAACCTAATCTTTCCCAAACTGTTCTCCAATTTTCCCAGCAGTTTTTGTCAAATAGTGAGTTCTTGTCCCAAAAGCTGGGATCTTTGGGTATATCAAACACTAGTTTGCTGAGGTCATTTAGCCCTAGTCTATTCTGCTGATCCGCCCTTCTGTCTCTTAGCCAGTACCATGTTGTTTTGATGACCACTGTTTTATAGTACAGTTTAAGATCTGGTACTGGTTTTCTTGACTAAAGTACTAAGAGTGGCCTGCAATTTCCTTCTCCAGCTTATTTGAAGATGAGGAGCTGAGGCAAATAGGATGAAGTAACTTACTCAGGGAGTCCCACAGCTAGTTAGCATCTGTAAGGGTTAAAATTAATGGTTGGATAATAATTATATGAACTTATGTGGTCACCAATATTTATTATATCTCAAGTCAGAAATTTATTTTCAAATATTTACAAAATGGAGAGGAAACAATAGAGAAATGTGAAGAGGTAGGAGAGATTATTTATCTTATCACCCTAAATGTTTTACTCTGTGTCTGTTTAATCCAGGCAGAAATTAATTAGCTCTCAACCAGGAAGGCTGGTAGTGAGCAACCACTCAAACTCCTCCAAGATGGAAGCTAGTCTCTTCAGAAACTAGGAAGGGAGTCAGCCTTTCACTCACCCAACAAAGCAGTCAGGAGTCAGAGTCCAAGTTGAAGCTAAGCTCAGTCTCTAGTAAAGCTCCCTCAAAGACTATCTCTAGCCAGAAGACTATGTCCAGAAGACAATCCCTTCAGACTATGTTCTTAAAGACAATCTGCTCTGAAAGAGTTTGGGGCTTGTTTTTATGATGACTTCTTGTCCCTTCCCCTCTTCATAGGGCCCAATCACAGTTTCTAAATTATGTAGCACTGCCCAGTGGGCAGTGTCTGTGGGATCAACTTCTCCCCTTCTGAAGGTTAAATTCTCATCAAAAAGATTCACAGATTTCTGGCTGATTAAATAAAAAAGGTTCAGTTTCGTGATTGATTGAATTTCTAAGGGTGTAAATTTTCTAAGTACCTTGCTATCTTCTCACCTAATACTAAATAGAGTGTTTAATCTTTTGTTGATTCAATTTAAAAGTAGACAATGGAGAGTTAATCCTGTCTTCAGTCTAGTGAGATACTAAGTAGGGGTACTTAAATGTTAACTCAAGATAGA
Source organism: Gracilinanus agilis (assembly GCF_016433145.1). Taxonomy (NCBI): domain Eukaryota; kingdom Metazoa; phylum Chordata; class Mammalia; order Didelphimorphia; family Didelphidae; genus Gracilinanus; species Gracilinanus agilis. The sequence goes on along the minus strand of NC_058132.1, from coordinate 117,158,869 downwards.
CAATAAAGTAAAGAATTCTCTTTCACACATCTGGGGCATGACTCTAGGCCTGGCACTCTAACTACTACTGCCCTAACTAACTAACCTAGCTGCCCATGAGAAATCTGGTACAGGGTTATTATTCCCATTTTCAGAGGTGTAAAAAGGAAGATTTAGGTATTTATAGATATATATTAAAATATGTGGTCGCCAGGAATCAACAATTCAGGTTGATTCCGTAATTAAATCAGACCCAAGTCATCATCGGGTTGAGGAGTTTATTTCCAATCTGGTAGGTAAAAAGTAGGAATAAAGAGAGGCTGGTCCAGGTCAAAGGCCTGGACGGAGAGAGAAGAAGGTTATAAAGCTTAATAAATGAAGCTGTAAGCCACAAGGCCCAACAGCCAGATAGGCAGAGTTTAGAATTGGCCCAGCTAGGCCAAGGAAGTCAGCCTAACTTACCCACATGACAATATAGAGCGTAATCTGTCTGTGGTCTCAGGAGATGCTTCTGCTCCCAGTTTGAGACGGCAACTGCCCCCACAGGAAGTTCACTAACTTACTTAAAGAGATAGTGTCTTTCATCACTTCCTGTGGTCCACCTCTAATTCAAATGGACAAATGGCAGTTTCTACATTGATTTGGACTGCCCAAAAGGCAGTCCCTTATTCTTGATTTGTTACTTATTGTCACGTGTGGGTAACTCATCTCCCCTCCCCACTAAGGGAGGTTAGGATTACATCATTAGCACGCCTGGGTTGGGTAGATTTTTGACTATTAATGGGATCAAGCTAATTCTTTTTACACAGAGGAGAACGAAAGCTGTGATCATTCTCCCTTAGGAGGGCTCTCAACAATATCCAGCTCCAATACCAGACCAACTTACCCTCTAAAATTGTAATGCTTTCTAGGCTTGGTGAAAGTCAGATAGACTATTTCTAATTAACTGTCCCCTTCTCTTATTTTCTTGAACCTCTGACCTTGTGAGGGTTTAATTGCTCCCAATTCCATCTTTAATGAAGTTGTTTACCTAGTACATCTAGAAAGTTTGTGTTTGATAGAATTGATTCAGTGCTGCTGACATGCATGAGCAGGCAGGCTCATTTGACCTTAAATACCTGAATATTTTATTCAAGGAGAAGAAGGGTCTTATTGTCAGAGGCTCTTACATAGCCCTAGATTTGGATGATATCCACTTGCTCCAGCAAAATTGGCAGCCAAGCTTTTGCATATACATAGATATGAACCTGGTAAATTGCCCTACATCAAGGTGAGTGAAAGTTTATGCAGAACCAAACAAGGTTGACTTCATGTTTTTAACATCCCTTCACAAAGCTGACTTTCACATATTTCTGTTAATAAAAGCCTAGACAAACAAACCTGGCTCCTTTTCCCTGAAGGTGTTTCCTTTCTCCCCATTCAACTTTTATTTTTTAAACAAAGAAAGGAGCAATCCAGATTGATTCATATTTCTACTTCATTTTCAGGAAAATGGCACAAAGTGTGGTAGCAACTAACAAAAGGAGAAACTTGAGGTCTATCTAATCCAACTTCTAGTGTATATGGAGATTTGATTACTAGAAGATATTACAAACATAGCTGTCCATTATAACACTGGCTGTGTCTTCTATCATGCCCCAAGGCTGGTCCTAGACTGAGTCAGCATACTTGTTTCCAACTTGTGGCAAGAGCAGAACCTGCCTAATGCAGAAGGGGACAGATTTCCTTTGGAGCATTCATGATTTTTGTTGTGTTGTTTTTTTTTTTAAAATTTGTTTTTGTTTTGTTTTTGCCTCAGGAGGCACAAAAGGCCTAGTTTAGGGTAAGTTGGAATTAAAGGTTTTAATGCCTTGTGGGAACTCTTTTCTGGCCTAGTGTGGTCATGTAAAGATGGGATTAACTCTCCCCCTGCCCATTTTTAGATTTAATCATCAAAAGTGACCCACTTATCCTTAGTGGGAGAGGGCTGTAACCCATCTGTGCAAAAGTGGGTGACGAATCAGAATCAACTGACTGCCACCTGGGCAGTCCTAAGCAAAGTTCAAGCTGTAATTGGTACATGTAAAGTGGGAGGAAGGCACAGGAAGTGAGGCAAAAGAAGTACTTTTAAAAAGGAGTTACAACTTCCTGTGAGCACTTCTTTGGAGTTCAGAGCTCTTTTGCCTTGACTGGACCCTAGAGGAGCTCTGGCTGAGGACCTTGGACTGCCTTCTTTTTGAACTACCACGTGGGTGAGTGAAAAAGCCTCCTTCTTGGATTTTCCTAAGGGACTATCCTCAGGAGAGGCCTCCCCTCTTGGGAAAGGCTTCATGGCTGAAGCCTTTGCTTTATTCATCACCAGGCCCTCAGCTCAAGGCTGAGGCCCCTCTAGCTGAGGACTAATTAGTCCTGCCTGGGTTGAGCCAGGGGCCAGAGCAAAATACTTTAGGGTGTTAGGTTAGGTTAGATATCTTGCCCTATCCTCTCTCTGATTTTCTTACTTTCGCTCTCTCTTCCTATTTGTAAATAAACTACCATAAAAATCATTCTGACTTGAGTCTTTCATTTGGGACTTTATTTCTGGCAACCCTACTCTCTTAAATAATTTTAAAATTTTTATTTTTACCTCTTACACATTCCTAACTCCCCTTTACAGTCAGATGCTGTGCTGAATGTGGGAAGGTGAAGGGAGTAGCATTTTTTCTAAATTTGTGCCCTTTTAAACTTTAGAAATTGCCTAGGGCCCTCTTCTCTTTCTACACACTTCTCAGTGACCTGATTAATTCTCATGGGTTTATCATAACCATACAGAAGATCCCCAGATCTATATTCAGCCCTAGTTTTCTACGGTCTAGCACTATATCACCACCTGCCTACTGGAAATTTCCAATTGAATATCCCATAGGTAGCTCAAACTCAAGATGTCTAAAACAGAATTCATTATTTTTACCCTCATATTCACCCTGTTCCCAGATTCCCTTATTTCTGCTCAAAGCAGAAAAACTAACATTGCTTTGACTTACCATGCTAGAAAATGTATGCCTTGTTCCACACTTGTAGTTCAACCCCTTTCTGCTGGGAGGCAGGAACCATGTTTCAATATGACCCTTTATTGGTTATTCTGTAGGGGAGGCTTGAGTTGGATTAGATGGCCAATTATGTTTCTTCCCAACTCTTGGGGTCTGTGATTAGTGAACCTGGGAGAGCAGTCAAAACTAAGTTATTCCACTAGTCTTTGTTTTTATTCTTGTTTGATCTATTCATGATTGATGTATTCAAAGTTACCTGGGTCTGCTTACCTTAGAGTGGCATATTTGTAAAAGGATCTAGTCTGCTTTGCCTCCCTATTGCATCTAGATGATCACACTCAGTTCTCAGTAAGATAGAAGGGTATTAATAAATCAGAGAGAGTCCAGAAGAGGGCAACTAGGACGGAGAAGGATCTTGAGTTCACACCTTATCAGAATTTAAGAAGTTGGGCATGTTTCATATGGAGAGGTGGATTTTTGACAAGGAAATCATAGTTATCTACAGAAAAACATTTCTCTCTTAACACATTAGCAAGAATAGAAACTTTCTGGCTCCTGACTGGCTAGTCTTATGAATAGGATAGAATTAAGATCTGTGGTTCCATTGATAGGAGGAACTCCAAGATGAAGAAACTTCATGTATGGATGCAGGTTAGCACTTTCTTTACAACTTATAGCTCTGCAACTTAAAGTCATAAAGAGCCACCCAGAGTAATGAGAAATTCAGTGGTTTGGTCAAGGTCCCCATGTGTCATGGTCAGATTTTGAAGCCAAGTTGGCTTGGCTCTGAGGCCAGCTCTGTTACACCATACTATCTAGATTCAGAAGTAGTTGTCATGGAGAAGAGAATTAGACTTGTTTTGTATGGACTTGGAGAACTAGGAGAAATTGGTGAATTTGCATAGGGATAAATTCAGGCTTGATGTAAAGAGAAGTTTTTTTAAAAAAAATTAGAGTTCTTCAAAAGAGAAATCAATTGCCTTAGGTTATTCTAGGTTCTCTCTTTTTTTTCTCTCCCTCCTCAAACCACCTAATATGACCAAGATGTTCTAGAAGGGATTCTTGCTCAAGCATGAATTAGACCAGATGACCTTTGAGGTCCTGAGATTCTGGGAAACTCACACAATCCATGTCACTGCAAATTGGACTTTATCAATTAGATAGTCTGGATAATAATCACCTTATAAGTTGCACTCATAATATAACTAAGACAGGAATCTTAAGAGTAGTCATGAGTGTACTTATAATCTATTTGCTTCATTGGTGATTTGTTTAATGAAATCCTCTAACCAAGTTGTATTTGACTATTTTTGTTCCTTTAGATTCAGGACCAAGCAAACAAAGTAACTTCTGATAAATTTTAAAAATTCTTTTCTGTTTATCATGAATTCTCCCATCTTATCTCTGATTTGGGTAATTTTAAGTTTAGTCTTTTTAAAAACAAAGTCAGATTTCAATTTAATGTCTTTCTTGGACTTTTAAAAAGTCACTTTTGTTAAGTCAAAAGGCTTTGTTTTTCTTTTTTTAAATTTCATTTTCAACATTTTTATGCTAGCTTGGGAATTATTAAATTGGGATTTTATAGTTTTAAAAATGGCATGCTCCATTTATTAATACTTTCACTAATGTAAGGGTTCATACATATAAATATGTCTGTATATATATATGTGTGTATATATATATATATTTATTTTAAGGGCTAATTTAGATGTAGCCCATGTATTTTTAAATGTTGTTTCATTCTTTTTCATATAATTATTCATATTTCATTATTTATATTTTTACTCACTCATTATATTTTATCCTTTATTTAGGTCTTCATTACCATTATTATCTATTAAAATATTTCAAATTTTTGACCTCTTTGTATTGACGATTTTAGGTTCTGACATTTTTTTTTGTATGTGCCAGTAACACTTTGATTTCTATTTAGTAATTTCCAGTGTTCCAACATAGTTTCCCCAACATTCTGTTCTGATCCATGTACATTTTATTGCAAGTAGAATATACAAATGTTCTTGAAGACACTCTAGCCAGATAAGGCTGCCCTTAAAAAAAAGGGCACACGACAAAATAAGTGAGAGTCATTGGTATTTTACAGCCAACTTCAAGGAAATACTGAAAATCAATATCAAAAGAAATATTTTAATTTTGAAAAAACCAAGATCTCTCAAAACAATGATTACAAAGCTTCATGTTGCCAATATATACATGTAAAAAAATACTTCGCGACCCTGCATTCTTGCCCCTTTGAGATGCAGCAATCAATATCCCTATCCATAGAATCAATCTTTGAATGTTTTTTCTTAAATTGTATATACTCTTTTCAAAATCTCTCTTCTTTACACCTTCTGTGCTGTTTGACACAACAGCTATTTGTGCAGCCCTGGGAAATATTAAAATACATTTTAATTTAGCGTTAAAGTGCACAGTACATCGTATAGGAGGAAACGATAGGCTCGCCGCCGATCCAAATTGCTCTTCGGCAAATGCCCATTCTTTAGAACAGAAGCTTCTGCTTTGGTTAAAGTTAGTGAATGTACACTGTCCTCCCAGTCAGTCACCGCCGAGGTCCCCGTTAGCATCCTAGCCGGTCCCTGCTGCCGCCGCCGCTGCCCAGTGATGGAGAGGATGAAGGACAAGAGGGGCAACGAGCTCGGCATTCATTCACACACGTTCAAGACTTTGAAAGAATATTGGAATATCGGTCTCTGCAGATGCAGCGTCAGAGCGAACACGCACGAACGGCCTAAAGTAGGTTGTAGTGTGATCGAAACACAGCTGATACTTCCGAGCCACAATTTTTGCTCCTGTGTATTTTCCTCGCTGGTCCTGCTCTAGTGCTCTCTATTCTCCCTCCTCTCTGCTGCCTCCCAAACCTACGCTTGCATAGCTCCCTGGGTCTTAGTTTCCTCCTCTGTAAAAAAAAAAAAGAGGGTTGGACTAATTCCCGCGTGAGGTCCCTTCAAATTCTCCATCGGCAATTCTACGATCCTAAGCCTTCTTATTTTGCTCTCTCTACCAGACGCCCTTTGAACTACATGCAGCATCTTCACGTGGCTGGCCTGAGGACTCGAGATTCACTGCAGGGGTTTTAGGACAAAAAAGAAGACATCTTATATTCTTACTAAGAATTGCCTTGAAACCCTAAAAAATTCCCTTCTTCCCCAATCCCTGCCCCAGCCCATCCACTAAAATAAAATAAAATACATTTTTTTTTTTTTACATCTCACAAACTTTTCCTTTTTCAAAAATTGGCAGTTATAAAAAGTATCACTCTGCTGAATCCAGGTGCAATGGACCTTCAATGAACTTTGACAACCCAGTCAATGTTTCCCCTTTTATGCTGGGCCCACTTTTTGGTTAAAGAGTAAACTTTTTATCTTTACTTTCTTGTGCTGTTTTCTCAGTATCTGCCTCTAGTGCTGAACTCTTTTAAGTTACCCAGGTTACAGTGCAAAATTATATTTCAAGACTCATGATACTAACTCCTATTAGTTGTGTTAAAAGTTTAATGTCTTGTGCATAGTAAAAATAAGTATCAATCCAAAAAAATAGTTGTTCACATTTTGTCTTCAAGTTTAATCTTTCCTTTTTTTGTCATCACAGCTATTTACAAATAAATTGTGGGTGCTCTCTTGATTTAAGTCAATTCATTAGCATGGGGGACAACGGGACTGCTGGAATGTAAGAAATTGAATGGAATGCAGAAATATAAATTAGGCTGATGTTCCACAAACCAAAATATGAACAATGCCTCCCCAAGAAAACAGCTGTCATTGAAGCACCTATTCTTGTTGATTTTTTAAAAAACCAAATACACTAGAAAACATGATTACTAAAGCCTAGACCTACTGCACACCAAATAGGATAGAAAATAACTAAATATTTATAATATTAAAATAAAGTGTTTAACCACAAAAAAGCAGTAATAAAATACAGTTTCCTAATTTACATTTTGCATCCAAAGGATGAATAACAACTTACTAATAAATAATATTTATATAAATATTTTGTATGTTCTAAATAGTTTTTAAAAGGCAATGGGTCTGAAGCAACATCCTGAAAAAATCTGATGGTGAAAACCCCTAACTCCCCTCCCCCCAAAATGTATGAGTTTGGTACTAATAAAATGAATGCATTTGGCTGCAAAAACAGCTGTCCTTGGTGCTTTGGTAAAGGCAGCGGGTGAATATGAATAGAAGGGAGGGAGAAAGCTCCGTACATTGGAAGTGCTCATTTCTCAATAGTTGCTGGTTCTTGGTGGCAACATTCTTGGCTAGTCTCTTGGCTAGATTTCAGGTCGGAAAGGAAGAATCTCTCCCTCCCAGTGGAAGTATTTTCAATGTGCTTCTGGACTGACAATTTGGAGGAGTGCTGTGGGAAGGGAGTAACTGAATTCAGGAGCAAAGTTCTTGACCTCTGGTAGAGAAGTTGGGGTGATTTACAGGAGAGATGGTGGTTTCATGTGAATAATGCCTTTGTTATAGTGACATCTAGTAATGCTTGAACTGTAATGCTCACTTTGACGAGGCCTTTTTCCTCAAGGATGTGATGCGGTAGACAAAGTTTTTCCTAAAAAATGGGGGAAAAAAGAAAAAGAAATAAATCATTTGGTGACCTGATCCCACTATTCATGTCTTATGGTATATAAAAAGTTAAGCTTCACTACTCAAAAAATTAGAACAATCATATTTATGTAACCCTGGAAATATGCCCTTTCCCATTTTCTAGAACATTTATTATTCATTTCCCCAAAATACTATTCTCAGTTTTGATGGCATTTCTGTAAAGTTTCTTAATTGGATTTACTTAGGATGACATAATATGTCTGAAAACTTAGAAAATGTTTATTTGAAAAGGTTGAACTGGACACGATCTGCCAGATGCTACAAATATTGAGAAGGTGAACGTACTTTATCAGAGAAAAGCTTTGCAATCAGCCACTTACCTGGTCCAAGCAACCCAAGTAATTTGGCTAAGATGAATGATGTGCTGTTTTCATTTACAGCACTGACTGTGACCTCCTGAGAGCAGGCAGATATCTTGGGAAAACTTGGGGAGCTGTCATTGAAGCACCTATTTCATTTCCTTACTCGCAAGGCTATTTCTAAACATATAATTCTAACTCAAGTCTCCAAAATTCCCCGACACCTTCGTTCCCTAAAAAATTCCCATAGCTTTTCTAAGGCTGTACTGTATGGCTTATTGGTTTCTTTAAAAGGCATTCTGGTTTTCTTTAGCAGCTAAAAGAGTTAGAAAAGAACCCAGAGGTCATCTGGTCTAATCATAGCTAAAATATAAATCCCCTTTACAATCTGGCCTTCAGTCTTCTGACTTTCCATCTGGTGACAGAATTAGTGGGCAACTTATTCTTAGTTTTCTTATCTACAAAATATGGTAGTTGGATTAGACAGATGATCTAAAAGGTCTTTTCCGGCTCTAAATCCTAGACCTAAAACTCTGACCTTACAAGGCCACTCATTCCAGTATTAGAAAAGTCTAAGTCTTAGAAATTAATTCTTTATTTTGAATTTGCCCATGCATAATGACAGCAGAGTTCACAAGAAACCTTACAGTGTGCAATGGTCCATCTATAACAATTCAATCTTCTTTTAGCAAATCAGAATTACAGGGATTGAAATAAGAGTATCTGGTCAATCCTTCTGTCTCCATATCTTAAATTGCCATAGACAAAGGGTTCTCTATCCTTTAAAGAAACTTCTGTTTAATACTAAGAAGGTATTTTTTACCTTGTAATCACATCTACATTCTCCAGCTTTATGGGATATTAACTCAGTTTTCTTTAATTCCCCTCTTCACAGAATTATACCTGCCAGTCGTAAAACAATATGAATCTTAGGAACAAACTTTTTAAAAAAATTCATACTAACAGATGTATTTCAGACGCTATACAACCTATTCTGAAATAGCCGGTCAATGGCATCCCAAAAGGATAACCTATTAGTGTGCGCTCTCTCTCTCTCTCTCTCTCTCTCTCTCTCTCTCTCTCTCTCTCTCTCTCTCTCTCTCTCTCTCTCTCTCTCTCTCTCTCTCTCTCCCTCCCT
>NC_058132.1:117095579-117149470 GCF_016433145.1 Gracilinanus agilis | reverse complement strand
TCCCTCCCTTCCTCCCTCCCTCCCTCCCTCTGTCTCTCTCTGTTTTAAGTTGTACCAAAATTATAAGATGAGCTAGAAAGGAGAAAGTTTACAAAATCCCACAGAGAATGTCCTATTCATTTTACCAAGTATCACAGCGAGGAAATTTACTGAGCAAGGAAATTCATGGATGCCCTTTCTTTCGGTTTATTACTTGGATGTGCTCATACTTTATGTCACCACTGAAGCTGCTGACTTCATTAAAGCCAGGGCCCCAGCCTGGTTAGTACTGCCAACGCTGTCATCAAATATGAAGAGGATTAGACTAAACAGTAAATCACACTCACCTCTCCCTGGGGCTCAGGCTGCAAATTGCTAGCCTCAGCTTTCCCTTCTTTATCTTTCTCAAGAGGGGAAAGTTAGGAAATTCATATTTTTGCTTTGGAAACAAATGGCTAAAGACAATTAAACTTTACCCTCAAAGCTGGACCCAAGGACAATGAATAATATGGCCAGCGAAAGATATTGGGTGTTTGATGTTTCCCTGGTGAAACTGGAGCTGAAGAAGTCTAGCTCAGGAGGCTTCCAGGGCCTGATTTAGTGTCACGCCTCAAAAGAAGCAATGGGAATTCAGCTGGGGAGGCTTCTTTGGAGCTCGAGTCCTAAGGCTCTGGAAAGGGGTACACTATCTGGGCAGCAGAGGGACTGGGAAGAGCAGCCTCCCATCTTAGCCTGGGGCAAAGGCATCAACCTAAACTTCCCCAGCCTTCATACAAAGCTGCTTTGCTTCCCTCCAATTGAGCAATTTCAGGGTAAAGTCTATTTGGCTATTTAAAACCCCTATTGGAGTAAGCGTATCTGGTAAACCAGCTCTTAGGGCAGAGTCCTAGAAGGAAGAGATTTGGGTAGGTGACCTGGGTTCTAGTCCTGGTTTCTGGCCAGAGGCAGTGGGGTATGATGGGAAGGACCCTGAATATGTAATTGGTAGAGACTTGGCTCTGACCCTTTATGATTAGTTAGCAGAACGATCCTCCATAAGTAGCCTGACCTCTCTGAGATGCAGTCTTATAAGAAGAAAGATACAAAGCAGTTTTGAGAACCTCACGGTTCTATTCTATAAACGTGAATGAGGAGGACATCAGACAACTTGCTTGATCGTCTTAGTCTAAGTTAAAAGGGGCTACTCCCTGAAAATATCATTTTAAAGAAAATTAAAAAAATTTTCAAGAATAGAAAAGAAGCACCTAGATGGATAATATTGAATTTAATCAATCAATATTAAACTATTAATAATACTAAATTATATTTAAAGTTTGAAATGCCAGGAGGCTCAAGGAGTTTCATTTTTCTATTCCTTTGTTAAAACAGATATCACCACCAGAGAACATTCTGTTTGATGTGTAGAGGGTATAAAGGGAATGGAGGAATGGAAGAACATTGGCAAATTATCCTTATAATTTTATGCTAATTGTTGTAGAAGGCTTTTAATTATTTAGAGCTGAGAGGCACCATAGAGATCATTTAGTAAAAAATCCCTTCATTTTATGGATTAGGAAACTTAGATCCAGAGAGGTGAGGCAGGCAGAATGTTTGTCTAGGGTCAGCCAGATACTTAGGAAAAGAAATGAATTTGAATTCAGTTTTTCTGCCTACAAATCCAGTGCTCTTTTCACAACTGATAGGTGAAACAATTAATAATAAAAACAAAATAAAAACTACTTTCCATCAATGGTTAGGCCTGTATTGATGATGATCAGAAACACAGCCCCCCAGGGACTAATAAGTCTGAGGCCTGAAGACTTTTAAAGGTGGGAAGACATTTCTCCTGAGCCTACATGTTGTTCACCTAAAAGCACTTAAAAATGTTGACATCCTCTGGGGTGCTGTGAGGACTCCACATACCTGGAGAGGGTCCTGGACATAAGAAACGAGTGTGACCAAAAAGAGAGACAAGCAGATATGTATTCGCCGAGAAAAGAATTAGTCCTCACCCTCATTTTATCAACTTGTCATTTTACCTATGGCCTTGGAACCAGATGAAGCACACAAAATGCTTCGTGGACCATTTTGTCTCCAAACGAGGAAAATTCCAGACACTGGGCATTAAATTCCGTGGCTGTCAGTCACGCACTTATATAAGAAATCAATTATAATTATGCAAGAGATAAGAAACTAATTTACTACATGTTCACTAAGATCTGGAAATCACCGTAAGCTTCAATGCTTTCCAAAAAGTGATTAAGCAATCAGATACTGGCAAGATTAGTCTACTCAGAACAAGGACATTATTTTTTTCTTTTTAAAAAGAAAGTGAAAAAATCCAGGAATGAAGCTTTCCATATAGGACTTTCAAGCCTACAGCAACATACACGAGGGGTCCTGAGAGGGGGAGATGTCGGCGGGGAACGGCACCACCAACCAGGAGGAAAAGCAGAGAAAGTGAGTGAGGGGCTTCGAATCCAGTAACAGCTGCCTGAGGATGACTCTCATTGGGAATGGAAACAACCCAGGTGTGAGATTAAAGTCATGCTTCTCTGGCTCTAAGAAATGGCTCTGAGAGGATCAGAGGGGGGAGCCGGGCTACAAAGTCAATTTCTTACTGTTTCATTGGGGGAATTAGAACTTTGCTTTGATGCCGGTTGATATTACCAAAGCTTCCCAGCTTATAAGACGGATCTCAAGGTTAATTTTTAGCTACTGATGTTAAAAAGAAATCCAATGATTTGTTATTGTTAGAAAGTCTGCAAACATTCGGACTAGATCAATAGTGTCTTTTTTTAAAAATGTTTTTAGGATTTGTAAGTGTTATTGTTATAATTTGCTTTGGAAACCTCAAACCCATCATGAGGCAATAAAGAAGCTAAAGGCCTATGAGGTAATGTGACAAATTACTTTTGTCCACAGCCAGTTTGACAATGGCTGACTGGCCAAGATTATAGCAATTCAGTGAAGTCATGTGAAGAGAACTCGACAACGAGGTCTGCTGGAGAAAAATCAACATTAGTGAAAACTTTGTTCATTCTGATTGATCCTAATTCCTAGGGCAAAATAGTATGGGCTTAGGTAAGAACCCTGAATTAAAAGGAGGGATAATTCCTTATATTGTTTGTTTTATAGGCTTGTTGGGAAAAAAAGTGTTTTTAAAGCATAAAATCCTTATGTAAATATAAGCTATGACCGACATAAATAGCTGTATTCTTTTGTTAATAGTGGGCAAGATTGGCAAGTGACTGAAAAATGATTTTTACATTTAGTTTTCTTTGGCTCAAATCTGACCGTAGACAACTCCTGGCTGTATGATCCTGGGCAAGTCACTCTCCCCCCATTGCCTAATCCTTACAGCTCTTCCGCCTTGGAACTGACACTCAGTATTGATTCTTAGAAGGTAAGGGTTAAACAAATTTTTTTCTTAAAAGCTTTCAATTTGGAGCTTAACAGCTTCTGGAACAGAGTCAGGAGATCCGGTAGCCGATAGAGCGCCCTGTTCTCTTCTCCAGCCTCATCTCAGGAATGGAAAGGGATCAAGGAGCCACGACCTGGCACTTCCCAACCAGGGCAAGAGGCAGCTAGCGGGAGGCAGAGGATTCAGCTCTCCTTTCCCCCAATCTGAACCCAAGGCAAGTGGTTTGTAAACTTTCCATGTCTCCTTTTGTCTGCCTGCCGAGGGAAAAGGATAGTTTTCTTTTCTTTTTTCTTTCTTTTTTTTAAACTTTACCTTTGGTCTTAGAATTTATGCTAAGTATAATTTCCCAGGCAGAAGAAGGGCTAGGCAACTGGGGATGAGTGATCTGCTCAGGATCTCACAGCTAGGAAATGTCATAATAGATTTGAACCCAGTACCTCCTGTCTCCAGGCCTGTCTCTCTATCCACTGAACTACCTAGCTGCCTCCCAAAAGGGCATTCTGATGGGAGGTAAATCCTCAAACATAGTCCAGGCCACAGTATTGAAGTAGAACTTATTTTAAGATATTGTCTGGGAAAAATGTGGATTCTCGATTTGCTCTTTAAATGATAACATCAGAAAAACAAGGAGAGAAAACAAGTAAATCAGTGGGTAAAACCCGCTAAAAATAAATAGATTTTCCAGAAACCCAAGCACAGAGACTCCTAGTTGGAAAGTGACAGCACTATTAAAACAATGCTGAATACTCAACAGTGAGCTGAGCTGAAAAATATTTGTTGGTCAACTGATAAACATTAAAAAGAAAGAGAAGAAAAGGCCATGCAATCCCAAGTTAAACTAAATTATAGATCTTACTATGCACATATGCAACATTCACATATTCAACACAAAAACAGAAATAAAAACAAAACACAAACCCAGCCCTTTTGTCAATAGAAAGCCCAAGTCCAAACTATCTTGTTATTCACTATACTATACTATCTATACTATACTATACTATACTATACTATACTATACTATACTATACTATACTAGAAAGTGTGGCTATACTAGATATGTGAGTTGGACATTAGCTGGGCGATCTGGCTTCAACATTTTCCAGCTGCATGACTCTCACCAAACTGTTTTACATTTTTATCANATACTATACTATACTATACTATACTATACTATACTATACTAGAAAGTGTGGTTATACTAGATATATGAGTTGGACATTAGCTGGGCGATCTGGCTTCAATATTTTCCAGCTGCATGACTCTCACCAAACTGTTTTACATTTTTATCATCTATGAAGAGAGGGAAGTGATACTTTACTTTACTACCCAGTACCTCATAGCATGGTTGTTAGGAAGAACTTTGTAAGTCTTTCAGTATTTTAAAAGGATGATACATTATTATTATTATTCTGTGATTAATTATGGGCTGTAATATCAAAAGTTGAATTTTCATAGATGTACATGAATGTTATTGGGACTTTTCTTTGAAATATGGAGCTAGATTTTATAAAAAAAATGAATGGGAGAGAGGTGCACATCTTTTAAAACAACTTTTGCAGATACTTCCAGATTGTATCAGAATTTGATAGTCTTTAGAAATGATAACAACCCACAAGCATAGAGAACTTTAAGATTTACAAATCACTATATTAACAACAGACCTGCAAAGAAGCTACCATAAATCCTATTAATTCTATGTTACAAATGTGGAACTGGGGTTCCGAGTGGTTAATGAATTGCTCAGTGTTACACAGCTGAGAAATGTTAGAACCAGAATTTGGACCCAGTTCTCCTGATTCCAGGGTCCAATGACCTTTTGATAGTGTCATTGACAAGGAAATGCTGGGGGAGGCATGGGAGGTGTGAGAGGAAGGGAAGCCTTTTGTAGATATAGGAAGAATAATTTTGCCCCACTTGTCGGGCAGTCTTTGCTGCTGGCAGAAACACAAGCAATGTCTCGCTGAAGAAAATCTACTAGAAAAAAGCGGAGATGCTACAAAGACACGACCAAAGCGAGGATGGTCAGTGGTTTCTGAGAATTTGCAGAAGTGGAAAGAACTTACAAGCACATGGTGGTAGGAAATGGGGTGGCTCACTGGGAATAGCCATACCGTAAAGCCAAGATGCAAGATGTTAGAGCAGATGCTGCTATGCGACCCAAATGACAATCATCATGCATGTTCTGTAGAAATACGACTGCAGATCACACATGACATTGTCACACGGGACAGAAATAGTAGCAACTTCTCCCGATACTCAGATATGTGAATGTGCATATTTCATTAGCACTTTCAAATAATGCACACAACCCCAACTGCCTGCCCAAGTAAGAAGATTAATAAAAATCACCCTCTGGCACTTCTATTTGAGGTGTCTGGAGATTTCAGAAGCAACTGCTGACAAAGACAGAAAAAAGGCAACATGCAAAACTCTATAGTATATTAGGGATGCACATATTCAAGCCCATACAAACTTATCAAAGTATTCTCTGATGATATAAATAAATGACTTTAACCCAGTTCATGAACCTTAAAAAATCATTTTTAAGATAATAAAAATATCCAAATAATTTGGCCCTACTCAGGCACTAAAATGATGAATCTGAACAAAAAGTATGATTAATCAACAAACATTTATTAAATACCTACTCGAATATATAAATGTACAATAAGGTTAAGAGAAAAATATTTAAGGACTTAATGATGAAGCAAATGAGATGATTTATGAAAAGCTCAATGATATTTAAAAAAAAATCCAGTGCCCAAACTAGGTTTACTTACACTGGTAACTTTGTAAATCTCATGGAAAAAAAGGAAATAATGAATTATACATAAAGAGTCACTGTCTTTGTTCAAAGCATTAAACATTGGATCCCAAGAGGTTAGTTTTACAACCTGGTCTAAATTTCTAAAACAACATCTCTTGATTTGAGCTCTTTTTGTGGGGTTTGGTCATTATTAGACCATAACTGTTTCTATGGTCTCAAAATTCCATGTGTATTCTCCTCATGCCTACCCTTTACAATGAGTTTTCTTGGGTTTGAACAGGATCTGGAAAGATTATAGAAAGAATAATCCAAGCTGAAATTTGCTGAATTCCATCCCCTACTTAAAATCAACTATAAACTACATATAAAAATTCCTTAACTCATCAAAATATATTACTATCATTTCTATTGTGCTGTCTTACCTGAGTCAAATGTTGGAAGAGAATGATTCCTAGTCCATACTATATCTCCAGACAAAAACATACTGTTTTTGGCACCTTTAGTGCTGAATGTTTGCAAGGTATAAGTGAGTAAGAGTCCATATCTGTCCCTCTGAGTACTCGTGAATGATGGTGAACTGTAGGTGAGTCACAATTCTAGACTTTATAAACACTGTCACTAAAAGGGTACATCTTAGCAAATACAGTATAAAAAAGGCTAGAGAATCAGGTAAGAAAAGAGCTTACTGCATCGTAGGCTCTGGTGCTATAAGAAGAAAAAAATGGAGGCATTAAAAGGGATGGGGTTGGAAAGTGGTTCCTCTGCTACAAAAGGAAAATTTCAAAAATAAAGCCACCAAATCTCTGAAAAGCTTTCACACTCAGTAGGACAGTAAACTCTGTACATGTACCTTTCAAAATGGTTAAATGATAGACATATGAGTTAGTGAGAGGCAGCCCTAGAGAGAAAATGAAAAGGTTTTAGAATGTTTAATCGAGATGGACAAAGGAGTTAGTTCCATTTCCTGACCTAAGAGTGTGATGTTAAGTTTCCTCTACAACATATTTCTGAAAAAACACTATCCATCAAAACCTCAGAGTAGCATCAACATACCTTCTCTTTCTTGGGAGTGATGGATGAGGCACTGTGTGGCTTTGGAATATTAAATAGAGCCACTGAGAGTTGCCCTGGGTACATTTGTGTAAAGCTATCCATATACCAATAAAAACTCTTAAATATCATTCAAAAAAACATTTATTAAGCACCTGAAGGCTGATAATTCTGTGCTAGGTGCTGAACAGAATTGGGTTACAAATGAATACAATCTTGGATGCCAACTGGTTGTGCTGTTCAAATAAAAAATGAGGCTAGATAACTTTATAAAAACCTGTGGTTTTGCAATCAGCACTTAGTTTTTGGGAGAAGAAGGGGAAGCCTTGCCAACAGGACAATAAAAAGACTCAGTCATAGTATCCTTTTCTAATAGAAAATTAACCATTTTCCTACATAACACAATCTGAGTTAGATCAGACTAGGAGGCATGAAAGCTGTGTAAATCTCATCTTTGAATTATTATCACGGGGCACTTGACTACTGGGGTTCATAGAAATATTCAGGGGAAACTATGTCTTCCTGGAAACTCTATATGAAAATTGCTTATTCTTTTGGTTTATATTAGTAGAGAATAACTGTCATCTCTTTTAAATCTAGGAAAGAAATGACAACTCTAGCATTAAAATAAAGTAACAGCTATAGGCCACATGTAGAAATGGAATTTAGATCAACAAGATTAAACTTCCTTGTACACTATGGCATTCTTTCATCAGAAGGGAAGACATTCTTAGAATTTTGGCTAGCTGTGGAATACATTTTGTTTTTCTTTAATCACTTTGTCTCCATGGACAATGTACTTGAGGCAACATCCTCTAAATTGAGTCAAGGTTTTAAGTAATTTATTAGTGCATATTAATTAGAATTCACAGATTTAAGGAGTACCCCAATACTTTCTTCTATTAATCTTATTATATCCTGGAATTATACTGAAAACTCAGAACTAAGAATGTTCTAAATGGGTCATATTCTGGACCTGCAGAATTTAGAGCCCATTTTTCCCTATTCTAATTAATTGTTAAGTGAAGCTCTCAAATGCAAAACCATCATTTACATGTGTGTAAAATGTTATTTAGAAATAACACAGTCCCCTTTCTCTGCCAATCCCTCCTCCCCACAACGGCTTGGTAATAATAGCTGTCAAGAGTCTTAAGACAAGCTTAATAATAAGGGAAGGATGGAAATGTACAGAAGTTACTGTGCCAGCAAATCCACCATTTACTGTTTTAATGACTAATTCCACTTCCCCAGAGCTTTTCTATTAAAGGATCTTTCCTTGACCACCTTGACCATATGACATGTTCAGGGTTGGCACATGGGCAAATTGGCCTAAACATTGCTCCAATCTAGAGAAGAGAAGAATGTAGATGAGTTCCCAGAAACAGAGCAATTCCCTAGGTAGGCTTTTAAAAACAGGTTAATCAGTATTCTTCATTCTTGAAGAACTTTAGGGCTGCTTTGGACTTTTTGATTTTCCATCTCTGAATGGCAGCAATATCAAACATAGCGCTTTTCTTCCTAACTCTGCACTCTGGTCCTTGTTTACTATGAACCCAAAAGAAAAATGTTCATATAAAGAATCATCTCGGCTCCTGTTCTTTCTTTCTTTTTTTTTTCAAACTGAATCCTTATTTTTTCGATTCAGGTATAGATTCAAGCATTAAGCAATAAATCAGAAATAAACCTGTGACAGCAATACCACTAATATCACATGGACTCAGTAAACCAAATGTGATATTACTAAGTGGGGGGGGGGGGAAGAGAGATCTTTAATGGCATTTATGATGTAGAAGTTTTGTCCTGAAAACTTAATGTGAAAATGTCTTGGCCCAAACTTCTAAGATTACTGAAAAGATGGCAGGAGTAGAAGTCTGCAATGCAAAGGAAGAAGTGAAAAGTACCTGAAAAAAGTCAGATAAAGCAGAATGTTTGAACGCACATGCGAGTAAACAGATTATGCTGACAGAGCATTCCAGCGATAAGTAATATACATCAACACTACAAAGAAAATGTGGACAAGACAGAAGCCTATAAGGTCCCTGGAGCGAAGGGTAGAAGTTGATTGTGGGGGTTTCTCCCCATGTGCCAGCAGAGTGTCAACAGTCTTTCGAATGTGATGAAAATCCAAGTGCAGGATGTCATACGGAGAGCAGAGGTCAGCCTATCCCGAAGGGCAGCCAGTAGAACAGAAAGAGACAGTGAATAAAATTAAAAATACAAAGAGTTAACAACAGGAAAGAAGTGCAATATTCTTGGTTGATAGTCACACGGCTTGGAGTTATAAGCCTTTCCTTCAATTGCCAGGCAAAAACCTTTCCTTCTAAATTCATTTGTCTAATGAGAGAGAAGAATGCCAGAATTTATTTTATGCAAACTAGAAGAGCAAGTTGTTTTCTATACTCACTCTTATTATACCAAAAAGTCAAGCAGAGTGGTTCTGGACAAAGCCAGCAGACAGCAAATACTCTGTACCTGACCTGGTGCATTTTGTCTGGCTGGTGGTGATGGAGGTAGCAGGGGTTAATCAGGGCTTGGAAATTTTTCAGCTCAACTTTCTTAGTAAAGTAAGAAATATACAGTTTAAAGTCTGACTTCCTTTATCTCATTCAAACCCTGAATTTAATCTCACCAGCCTTTGAGGAATATCAATTATTCCCATCTGAATAATGACATGACTGTATCCTCTCTCTTTTTTTTCAGTCTTGATTACTGAAAAATTTCAGAGAATATTAGGGAAAATGAGTTCTAGAGACATCATTTACTCAAGACCAAAAAAGAAAACAAATTTAAATTGTTTTCCTTTGGTCCAGAAAAATATTATTTCATCAGTATATGGAAGTCCCCATGAGAAAATTCCTCTACAAATGTAGATCTCTTAAGACACTAGCTTGGGACACTGAGCACATACATGACACGTCCAGCATCGCACAGGTCATATGTGTCAGAGGCAAGATTTGAATCCTGATTCTCAGGAGGTAGGGACCTCTATCTACCAGGCCTACTTTTCTGTAAATGAAATAAGCTTGCTTAGCGTTTATATTTGCTCTGCCTAAGCTGTGAAAGAAAAAACTCCAATACACTAATTTCCTACAGAAACAGAAGCAAAGTTCAAAATTTTGGAGATTATAATTGAATTAAGGCTCGGTAAGAAAGTAGAGTGGTTGGTTGCCTTTTGCAGGGGAAGAGGACCAAAATGACACCACTATCTCAATGAGGAATTTTCTTTTTAAATGAGGCAAAGCCTTCAAAATTCATGATCCATGAATTTTAGAAAATACTTTGTTATAAAGCTGTCTTTTTTTTAAACCTCAATGGCTAACAGATGCAAATCACAGAAAGCTTAACTAAAGGCAAAGCACAATTGTGCCGAATAACTTGCCAAGGTTTTGTAAATTATGGAAGATACACGTTAAATAAGAGATTTTTAAGCAGTATAACAAAAAACTCAAGTCAAGAAAGCATGCTGAATCTGGTTTGATTAGGATACAGAAGTGAGACAGTCATTATCTTTTCTCACCAGAAACAGAAGTAACCATATAAAAACCAACTAGCATTTTGAGAGTGTCCAATGAAGAAAAGCAGCTGCTTATAGCTTTAAGGGGGGGGTGGGAAGAAATCTGCTGAGCAGGGATTAGGAGAAGGAGACACATGAAACAAGGACATGCCAAAAGCATTTTCTATTGCAATACTGGGTGTAGCCAGTGAAATTTGAGAAAAACATGGGCATAAGCAAAGAAGAAAGTCCACATCTGCAAACTGAAATGTGATTTATATGCGTGTTAGCTATATAATAAAGGCAATCATTCACTCACTCAACAGATAAACAGAAGCATTTCCTAGTGAACTCGCCCAGAAAAATGTTTAGTGCATGCCCTCTAGTGGACGTGAAAGAGAACAACGCAATTCAGTATGCAGGATGTTTCTCAAGTTTATTTCTGATAAGGAAACAGCACATTCCTTATTCAAAATGCATCCTATGATGTGCAGTGGTCAATCTACCTATTAAGCGATTTTTATATATTTGTATTTGTAACTATAAAAATAACTCTCTAGGGAGGGAAAGAATACGAATCATGTAACCATGGGAAAATATTTTAAATGAATTAATTAAATCAATGAATTTTAAAAATAAAAAATTTAAAAAAGAACCCTCTATCTGATCACTGTTATTATGGCCTAATGAAGCATATTGGGTTTTCCCAATCACTTTAAAGGAAACAAAAAACAATTAATAGAAAAGAAGCTAGTTTAGCAGAATCAAAGATACACGTGAGTGTACAGCACTCTTATTTTAGCAACACCTTAAAGAAAAAGTAAATTTGGGTTACCATAGCAACCAAAGTCCTTATATGATGCCTGTCACATGGCCAAAGGCAGTATGATCAAGACATTATAAAAAATGGATGGAGCACTGCAGAAAATGGGATTTCCTGATCTTTATGCTTTTTAAAACAGCAGCCTTAATGACAGACAGAAGTTTAAAATGTTATGTTTTCTTTCCTTTTAAAAAGTTAAACTGAATAAAAATGCTAAAAAAGAAAGGAACAGCCAAGAAGGAGCACTGTACCTCACATTTATATCATGTTATAATGATTGTAAGGCATTTTAAAGTTGTAGTGAGTCCACCCAGATTCCTGGAAATAAGAGAAGGAGGTCGGTTAATTTCTATGATATTAAAAACACAATCACCACCTCTGAGAGGTTAAATGATTGTTCTAGGGCCAGTATATAAATAGGTGGGATAGGATTATAATTTCAGACCTGTTCCACTTTTAATTCTATTTGCAAAAGACCCAAGTGGATTTACAGAAAGACACCTAAAGGGAAGAAATTAGAATTAGCCCTCAAAGGTTTCATGGTAAGACCAAACTTTTGGTGGTCTTTTTGAGATTAGGAAGTATATCAAAATCTCGTTTCTAAAAGGTGACTATGTCTACCTGACATAAAAATTTATATGAATGATTATGTACTTTTGACTTAATCTCTTCACTTAAAATTCTCATAATGGAAACATTGTTTAAAATTTCCATAATGGAAATATAGAGAAATCAGGTGGAAAAATTTAAAGCTTAACAGGATAAAAAAATTCTTTTTTCAGATTTATCTAAGAATTTAAATCAACAGCTGATTACGGTGAAATTAGGCTAGCTATTTTATTTACAAATATGATTTCCACTGCCCCTGAAATATTTTAAAGCTAAAAGATCACTGACCAAAACTGTCCCTAAACCAAAGCCATCATTCCAAACAAGGACACTTATTGTATTTGAGGAATATTTCTGGAAATAGCAAAAATATTTTGTTTTCAAAAGGTACCACAGCTTTGAAGATGAACAATTTGTGAAATAAGAAAATGATTTTGATATGATAGAAAATGCTTCTGGTCTACTGCTCTTGGTATCTGATCCTATAATCATTCACCATCAGCTCACAAATTAATCTAGTCTGGGTAATGGGGGTAACTAAGAACAAGTGTTTTCACTTAACGATGAATAGAGAAGATTTGGAATCACATGTTAATCACAATGAATGATTTTCTTAAAAAGCACATTCATAATTATTGTCTCTCAAGCAATACCTCTGTGAGCCAATTATCACTGCCATTTTATAGAAGAAGACTCAAGCACAAAGAGATTAAGTAAGTGGCTTTTTGTAGCACTCTGGTGACTGGTGAATGCCAATATCTTGAAATGATCTCTGACACACTCATCAGGAATCTAAACAGTACCCCTGTTCCCTAATTTCTTGATAGTATGGGGGAAAGGCTTTCCATCTGGATTTTTCACAGTTCTGTATCTTTTTTCTTTCTTTCTTAAGAATAGGTAATAGGAAAGCCTTGATCTAGCTTTGTTACTGGTTCAGCAAAAAAATGATGTTTGGTAAAAATATTATAGAGGCAGACAGGTTCATGTAAACACAATAAGCATGCCTCAATAGATAAAAAGAGCTGTTGTTATTGTTGCTCTACTGACATTACGGTTAGGATTTTGTGACATTATTTTATGGTGGGGTACAATGTAATAATTGCATCATCGCAAAAACAGCATTGATCAAGGCAACATTGTGCATTTAATAAAATGTTATAACATAATTATTAAATGTGATTTATGCTTTATTATACATTTTAAATAAAAATGTAATAAAAGAAGCTAGATCTGGGTCTTGGTTTTTCTAGACTATAGGAATGGTCTGCTCATGTATCCTTTGAGAAATGAATCTTCCTTAAGAACCCAAAGTTCTTTTATCCAGCTTTGTTGGATGCCTCATATAAGTGAAAGTATATGGGGAGAGGAACAATGTTTTAATGAGTTCCAAGAGCTAAATGAAAACTTGCTTCACAGTGGATTAAAGTAGTCATTGTGGCCACTGATCACTCCACAAACATTTATCAAAGGTATGGTATGCCCATTCTTTCTTAAACAAAAGGTAAAGATAGTCATGAGTTGCTTATCTGCATTTATGCAGTATGAAGTTTCTTTTAAAAACACACTAAGGGGGGTAACTAGGTAGCTCAGTGGATTGAGAGCCGGGCCTAGAGACAGGAGGTCCTAGGTTCAAATCCGGCCTCAGACACTTCCCAGCTGTGTGACCCTGGGCAAGTCACTTGACCCCCATTGCCTACCCTTACCAATCTTCCACCTATAAGTCAATACACAGAAGTTAAGGGTTTGAAATTAAAAAACAAACAAAAAAAACCCAACAAAAACACACTAAGCAAGACCAGAATCTTGGGTGAGGGAAGAACCATCAACCATCTTTTGGTCTCAGAATACAAACTGACCCTTGTCATCTAGGCAAAATCCTCAAGGAAATGGCCCTGATTCAACCATAGTCTTGGCAAACACATTCCAGCTTTGCGGAGACCACGACATGTGGGCAACCTACCTGGTGGCCTTAAATCATGAAAAAGTGAATGGGAATGTGAAGATAACTTTTGTCCCTGTGGCACTACAGGATTTGATTTCATTATTCATGGAATATCAGAGCTGAAAGAAAACAGGTCATTTTCTAGTCTAAACTCCTTCATTTTACATATGAGGACACTGAGACCTAGACTTAAAATAACATTAAATGTCAACCAGTTAGTAAGTAAAAAGCAAAAAATGGGCCTAGAACTCAGGCTTTGATTCCCAAGCCCAATAAACAATCTTTCTAGTAGATCATCTTGTGTGCCAAGCATATGCCCTACTCCCTTTATGTACTTTTGGATTTCATCTGACAAACTAAAATATTAGAAATATATAGTGTGCTTTACATATCTAGCACGATGTCATACTTCACTTTTCTCCATTAACAAGTCATTTAGAGAAATAGTCCCCAAATTGGGGAAAAAATTCTGAGATTAAAGGAAATAAATGTTTGTGAAGTTACCTATACAACAATATAAACTATGCCCACTTTTTTTCAATCTCCCTATGGCTTAGGTACTATCTGATCTTGTACCCTACCATATTACATTCCACAATATGAACACCAGCTTCTTGCAATTCCTTTTCCCCAAAGGTTCCCAGGTCTCTCTTTTCTGCCCTATCTGCAACACCCCAGGGTTTCACTTTCAACAATGTGAAGCCAGCCTTTATGCAAACTAAATGTAGAAGATGAAAACTCTCCTTATTTCACTTTTCCACATATTCTTTTGGTCTGAGAATTAATCGTGCTTCTCAGATGGGTGTAATCTGAACTGAAACAATTTAAATCAACCATGATAAACGCATGAACTATACACCAAAGGCAGAAGTAGTCTCCCCAGTCTTATTTTAAATATTCTGTTTAAAAATGCCCTCGTGTAGCATTACACACACTGGCCTCTACTCCTTCAATGATCCCAGTTGTTGTTTTGCACATCCTGAGCATTTCCTGGATGGACATTCCAGCCACCCTAGAGGAGTTCCAGCTGCTGAATTTTGTCACATAAATGTCTCTCCAGCCTCCCAAACCCAAAGTAGCTACATAGTTGAGAACTAAGAAAGAAGAAGCTTTTGGCAATTTTTTTTCACTGCTGGTCAGGATTGGGCTTCATTGGGATTGGAAACTTTCAGTGTGACCCTCTACCAGAGCAGATGAGGCAATATCTTAGGTCCTAAGGTGTTGTTTGGGGACAGTGAGAGGTTAAGAGAATGTTATATAGTCAGGAGGTTTTAGAGATTTCTTCTTGACTTTGAGGCTAGTTCCATACCCTCTTCCAGGCTACCTCTCTTATTACAATATGGAGACTTAACAGCAAAAGGTATGCCAAAATGCAAAATGTAGCAGAGTCCTATTTTCAAGTATGTTTATATCTATAATTGTATAATGAAATTCTTGTATCTAACTTAATAAACAGGCCAGCTACTACAGAAAAATTAGATTGAACTGTTCTAATCATAACTTTGACCTATGATATTCTAGCATTGTTTCTGATAGAGGCCAGTGGAATTAACACAGTTCGGGGTCTATGAAGATACTAGAACTATTTACTATCTGGAAAGATTATTCTAAATGTTAAATTATAATTATAACAAAATATAGGAATTTTGGTGTTCATCCATACATGCACATCAAAGAATGTATTAGAAGTCTGGGAAAATGGGTAAATTAGCAAGAGAGGTTTAATTATAGTTCCCAAGAGAAATAATGGTCAGTTATTTATTCACACTAAAACAAGAAGAAAAATGTGCATTTCTGATACAACTGAAGATTATGGTATGGAGAGGAATGACATCAGCCTTTTTACATAATATATTTTTGGAGTACTCATGGATAGTTTTTTGTTTATACCAAACGTAATAAATATATCCTTATAGTAAATATTACAATGTTATCTTGGTATGCACCCTCTCCAGATGGTGCCCTCTTTTGATAATGGACAAGCTATAACTGTAGGGGGAGGAAGATCATCTGAAGCTATTTATAGTTATCTGTCTGGTCACTGAAGATCATAGAATAAGACCTCGAGGGACCTTTACAAGACATCTAGTCCAACACCCTCAATTTATAGGTGAGGAAACTGAGAGCTTGGGAAATTAAGTAATTTGCTCAATGTTACATAGACATAAGATCTTCAGTAAAAAAAAAAAAGAATTTCTTCTCATTCATTCTCTAGGATACAAAGTATGATCTGCGAAGGAACTCTGTGCATTCTGGTATGTAGCACTTGCTTTTTTCCTCCTAGACATTCCTGTGCTCATTAAGAAAAGGCCATCACTACACAACCCACAAGCATTTAAATACATATCAGAAACAGAGGCAATAATATACTATGTGTAGCTTTCTGTGAAAAACCACTCTGTTTTCCTCAGCATATTAGAAGTAAACACAAAACCAGTCTTTGGATCCTTATATATGGTTCCTCCTGAGTATAAAAAAGTGGGAAAACTGACAAGAAGGGTCCCCAGTTTCTAGGGCTCACTTCTGAGTGCTTGAGTTTTCAGAAGTGTTAGCAAACTCCACTGTGCCATTTTGTGGATCTGGACTGAGTTTTTCCTTTTTTTTTTTTTTCTTTTTAAAAAGGGAAAGTACAGTTACTCCTCCTCTTCCACAATAAATATTAACAGGCATTTGTTTCCATTTCAGTTTGCACTTGGGTGTGCTGAACAAATGATAAATGCAGCAAAATCACAGCAGCTTAGGGCACTGACCAGCAGAGCTTTCAAGCACAGGCAAGAAGATATGACATTCAAATAAGATTTTCAAGCAGCTCGGATTCTTTTATGGGAAACCTTGCAAGCCCATAACAGAATCATCCTAGTGGATATGTGTATATTCCCACACATTCAAAACCATGAGTGTATATGCAATAATTGCACTGTGTACATATACAGTCTTATACATATGCTGATAAACTTCACTAAATTGATTACTAGATATTCATATTCAGATCAAGGGAGGTCAACATCTAGGTCATAATGTAAAGATTATAACTCAAAGAAATTACAGGCTTCTTAATAATTTAAGAGTGTCCCTGGACTGTTTTGCTAGTCTTCTTCCTTTCTTCAAACTACAGGTAGCATTAAACATCTTTGAACAACTTCAGCAATAGACTCCCACTGTTGGGCACAATTACATCATAGGGTAGACCTTAAGAACTGAACTGAATGCTGGACCTTTAGAACCCTTGTTTCTAGGTCCAGAGGTGAGGATAGGAGCCACAGGGTACAATGCCGTATGCCTTTCCACATTATATCTGCCTCCCACCCTCAACTCCCTGATTCCTTCTCTTCTTTTTTTCTCTTTGATTCTAGGTGGTATGTAGAATCACTTTGTGCTGCCCAGTATTAAACTCTTCCCAAAGTGCATCTGAAAAGAATTACACCAAAAACTGGCTAGGAATTGGAGAAGGGGAGGTGCTGAATGCCTGGGGGAGGAGGAATAGAGAGTAGCCTCATCCAGGTTCCCTCTGATTCATCTATTTTTACACTTTATCCATCTCCAACCTACTCTAGAAAACTCAATTCTGGTGGTCAATTTACATTACTTGTGAACCTGGGGAAGTCAGTAAAGTTATCTTTCCTCTAATGATCCTCCCTTGGGAAAACCAATTTCTGCTTATGGAATTGGACAATAAACTCACTTAAAGTATTTCTCCCTAAGTTTTGAAGTCTATGTTTTCTTTGAAAAACTTATAGGAACAATTTTCTTCACCTTCATTCTAAAATGAGTAACATTCCCAAAAGACTTTTTTAATGGCACTTCTTCATAAAGTTTTATCCTACAAACTCAGTGTTTTTCCTCTAGAAAGCTTAAGACTGGAAAATGATTCTACAAGGAGCCTGCTTTTATAAATATTATGTTTTCAGTTGTGAAATGGATACACTAAACAAATTGATGGTCTTTTGGACCAAGTTAGGAATTACCTCTGGAACTCCTAATTTTCGGCATGCTTCCAGAAAGTTTTCCACATTTCTTCTGCATTTGGCCATGCTGAGTTTGGGCTGTAAATGTAAGATAATGTGTTATTAAGAAAAAAACCAGCTCTAACATATTACAGGCTAAATTTTACATGCCAGCTAAGCTACTTCCCATCAAAGCCTATGGCTTAATTATATAAGCTACATGAAAGTAAATAGTATTAAGAGTTGTGGGAAATTCTTTACTAAACCTAGAATCACTCAAAACTGGTTTGAGAGTAACACATGACATGAACAGCAGGCGTATTCCAGATGTGGCATTTTCAGTTGTAATTAGAAAGTTTTAAATGCCCTATTATTATGTTTTAATGCTAGATTTCAGGTTTAATGCTGCTCTCTGGAAAAGAATGACACTTCTAATTCCATGTTTTAAAATCCTGAACTAAATAATACATACCATACACACATATATACATGCGCCTATTACACACACACACACACATATATATATATATTTATTTATAGAAGGTACTGGCATCTTCACGTGGCTAGTAAAGCAAGGAGAAGGCCATAGAACAATTTAGTTTGGGAGTTTTAATGAAATTATTCCAACATAAGGAAGTATTCTGATAAGGCAGACTATTCCTTGAAGCAAGCCCTTCAATGGGATTCTAAAAACTTGTTTTTCAAGTTCTGCTGTGCTTTTATTCCATAAATGGGAAGTTGCTACAAGTGATTACAACATGGCAGGAATAAAAGTATATTCAACTGATATGTCACTGCTGAGTTTGATGCTATTTTGCCAGAACCTGTAAGAGACAAGCTCTGTCTATACACCCAGAATTACAGGGCTGGAAGGGACCACAGAGGGTCACTAATCCTAATTCTCATCTTTGGCAAGGGGATTTCTCGCCTTTTTTCTAAAGTCCTAAGTAATGTGGAACTTTCTGCATCCAAAGCAGACCATTCCATTTTGAGATACTCCTAACTGTTAGCAAGTTTCTCCTTTTTTTCAAGATTAAGTACTTCTTTCTTCTTTGTTCCTATTTCTTCTTTATGAGGCCAAAAAGAACATGTTTAATCCGACGTCAGAAATTTGGAGGACTGGTGTAGCCAAAACGAATTCAAATCACTTAAAAGTGGCATCAATCAAATAAAATAATAATCAATAAAATAAAACATCTACAGCATTTTATAAAGCTGGAGGTACTATATACATTTTTATTATTAGAAATAAATAAACTAGGAGGCCAAGGCTGGTGAACTGCTTAAGATTAGGTGTTTTGAGTTAGTTGTATGTAATGAGGTCAAAGTTAAGCAGGTGTCTACATTAAGTCTGACGCCAATATAGTGAGTCCTGGGCTCTGGAGGGCTACCATGCGAACTAAGGAGAAGCGAATCAACTAACTCTCTCTCTCTCTCTCTCTCTCTCTCTCTCTCTCTCTCTCTCTCTCATAAAGAAAACAAAACATCAATGGAAAATGGGAGGAATGTATTAATTTTGAAAAAAGGATACTTAGGCTATTCTAGGATACATTCATTTCAATTTAATTTATTGCTATGCAATGGCAGTACTTGAAATTAAAATTCAGGCATTGAACCACATTAGCAAAGAAAAATGGTGAAAATATACTACATCATATCATACTTTAAAATACTTTGAAAAGGTATTTCAAATGCACCACTTTAATGGAGCAGGACTGCGACTGATATTACTACGACAGAGAATAAAGTGGGAGTATATTTTGAAAGAAAAAGTTGTATCAGATATAAGATGGACCTTATTTGTATTTTTAAATTATTGCATTAGTAAGACAGATATAAGCTGTGTAATAAAGTTCTTAAAAAATTAAACAATAAAAACAAACCAATGAACATATGGAATGGGTTATACTTTGTTTTGTTCAATATTTTAAGCAATTACTAGAAACAAGATACAGACGGCATTATCAAATTTGTGGATGACATGGGATTAGAAAAGAGAGCACTATGTCCACAGCCTATAAACTCCACAGGGGAAGGAACCAACTCTTGGATAAATTTTGCATTTTTTTCTATTACTAGTTCCAGAATTAGGAATTCTTATATATAAGAAAAATGCTTTTAGGGAAAGAGAACCTTGTAGTAAGGCACAGGGTATATATGGAAGTATATATGGCATATATATGGCAGATACAGATGGGCTAGAAAAAGAATAGATCTTAACTCCTCAGAGAAGAAGGGATGAAGGCACTTAGAAGTGCCCTAAGAATGGAAGCCTAGGAATAGTCCATGACACCTAGTAGCAGTGGTCAATGGAGGGTTACAGGGTGAGGGCTGGGATCTCTGTGTATTTTCATATGACTT
Organism: Gracilinanus agilis; assembly: GCF_016433145.1. Lineage (NCBI taxonomy): Eukaryota > Metazoa > Chordata > Mammalia > Didelphimorphia > Didelphidae > Gracilinanus > Gracilinanus agilis. The sequence goes on along the minus strand of NC_058132.1, from coordinate 117,129,099 downwards.
CTAGCTAAAACCTCCTATAGTTCCCCTAATTAGATGAGAACTCTTTGAAGGCAAAGGCCATCTTGTTTTTCTATTTGTATCCCTAAGGCTTGGCACAAAGTGGGTTCATATAAATGCTATTGCATTCTATTTTACTGCATTATCATTCATTAATGTTAATAATTACACAATCAGTGATTCCTTGATACTTCTAGGATAAAATACCCAAACTAGCCTGACACTTAAGTCTTCCACAATCTTGTCTCAACCTACCGTTCTAGCCTTTCCAGATTTCACATCATTTCCCTTTAGGCACTCTGTTTTTCAGCTAACCTGGAATATGAGCTAGTTAATTCCTTTTCTTGCCTTTAGGCATTTATAGGTGTCTTCTTTGCCTACAAATTATGTCCTCTGTATATTCCTGCTTTTTTGGAATCCTTGTTTTCCTTTGAGGCTCAGGTTAGGTGTTGCTGTGAAACACCTTCCCTGACATATCTTCATTTGTTAGTATTCTTCCTCTTCTCGAATTAACTTATATACTTATATAACTTATAACTTATATAACTTATATACTTGTCTGTATACATGCTGTATCTCCTCAATAAAATATAAGTTCCCTGAGAACAGGCTTTTTATTTTTTGTATTCCTATTTTCCTGGTGAAAGACTTTTACCACTTGATGCCTGAATTATTGTGAAAGTCTGTTGGTGGGTCTTCCTGCTTCAAGTCTCTCCCAACTAGAATCAATCTTTGAACCAGATGCCAAAGCAATCTTCCTAAAATACAGGTCTTACCCTATCTATTGTATTTTATTCAATAAATTACTCCAGTGGCTCCCAATTATCTCAAATATCAAATTCTCTGCTTGGCTTTTTAAAATACCTTCATAATCTGGTCCCTTCTTACCTTTCCAGGCTTCTTACATCCTACTTCCCTCTATGTACTCTTTTTTTTTTTAAACCTTTACTTTTTGTCTTAGAACTAACACTAGGAATCCATTTGTTTTCTTTTTTTTTTAAAACCCTTACCTTCCATCTTAGAATCAATACTGTGTGTTGGTTCCAAGGCAGAAGAGTGGTAAGGCCTAGGCAATGGGGGTTAGGTGACTTGCCCAGGGTCACACAGCTGGGAAGTGTCTGAGGCCACATTTGAACCCAGGAAGCACTCTGAACACTGAGCCACCTAGCTGCCTCCTCCAGTCACTCTTTAATCCAGTGACATTAGTCTCCTTTCTTTATCTCAAACAAGACATACCATCTCAGCTCTGGGCATTTTCTCTGGCTGAACCCCAGACCTGGAACGCTCTCTTTCCTCATCTCCACATTCTGTATTTTCTGGCTTCCTCCGAGAAGTCTTTCCCAATCTTTCTTATTCTTGGTGCTATTCCTCTGAGACTGACCCTAATTTATCCTGGATATATCCTGTTTATATACAGCTATTTGAATGTTTTCTTTCATTAGTCTGTGAGCTCCATGAGAGTAGAGCCTATTGTTTGCCTTTCTTTGTATACTCTGACTGTCCTGCATGTTAGGATGTCCTTAATAAATGTTTACTGACTGCTGAACTAAAGCTAGAGAGCAATCAGAAATTTGGCCATGGTATGCTTTATTAAATAATACTAAAGTGAACTCATGCTGGTTAAAATTTTATACTTACCACTGCTGGTGAGGGGACATGAATACTTGCTACGGATCGAGGACGGATATGATTAACAAGGTGACAGAGGACCACGCCATCCATCAGAGCTGCTCCTAGGTCTTCATGTAAGCTGACCTTTAGTCTCATCTCAATGCTCTGTTGAGAAAAAAATGGCAAGTTATTATTAATTACTTTTAAAAATCACATTAACAAAGAGTTGGAAGGGAAAATACATAGAATCCAGGTATTTAAATATTTTTGCACGAATTTTATTCTGAGCGAAAGCATGATATCTGGAAAAGGTTTAAAATATTAATATCATTAAAAATTATAAACAATAATCAAAATACTACATCTCTTACTCAGGTTAATCTCAAAGAAAAAACTCGTACAGGATAAAAAAAAACCTTTTGTAGCAAATGTGAACTAAAAGAAGTGATAGAGCAATTCCTAACCATTAATATTTCCTCCCAAATTTGGTGATATGAATGGGATGAGCCAATGAAGCAAAAGAATTAGGTGGGGTTAGGTCCCTAAAAAAAGCAAAAGGGGACCAAGAAGGGGGCTGTTAGATTGCCTTTCAGCTCAGAAATCAGGTTTTTAAAACCTCAGGCATTATTTCTTGCTTCATTTAAGTATGTAGGACTCTCATTTTGCAAAAGGCAGAAGAAACACTTAGATTTGTCTCCCTAATTTTTGGAGCTAAGAATCATCAACTTGATTTTGCCAGTTCAAGGACATGTTTAAAGTGCATCAGTGTACCATGACTCAGGAGTTCACTCTAATAAGTCTTCTTTAATACGTTCAGTGTTTGGACACTTCATCCCTTCAGAGTCAGGAAGTCACAGCCCAAAATGGCCTCAAGTTTCTAATTTCATATGGCAAAGGAAGAATTTATCTTTATTTAACAATCAAGAGGTCAGACTTAAAATGAACCATATTGAAGGGCCCGACTCAGAGTGCTGTCTGGTGCTCATCACTACATTTCCCACTGCAATCAAAAGGGGAACCAGACAGGGCTTACATTCCCACTTGACCTCTAATTCAAAGAACCTTAAAGTTTGGGCAAATGAAGGCTCTTACAAACAACAGTGATTAGAGAGTGAATCAAAGGTGGAAAACGGCTCCTTCATCTGCCCTCACGCCAAAGCCCCAACATTACATGTCAGGCAGATGAGAGCCTGGAGTTTATTTTGGTCCTTTCCCTTTCAAAAATCTATGTTAGTGTCTAAATAAGCTCATGCTTGGAAATTTTTATTTTTCTGTTCTCAATGAAACTAGATTTAAGCCCAGTCACTACTTTTATAAAATGAACTTTTTTATTCTTGAAGAGAATTACTTACATGCGTCTTCTTTGACCTTTTAATGTACAGGGAAAATAACCCCAATTCCTTTGGCCTCTTCCCATACATCCTATTGTGCAGTTTTTGGATTAGAAGAGCTGCTTCCCAAATTTCCCTAAGTAATGCTCTGAAACTGGTTCTCTCCAGTGAAGAAGCCTTAACTTGTACTTTCTTCTCTCTAGGTTTTTGCTCACACTGCAATGTGTGATCATCACCTCCATTTCTAATGAAATCCCTTTCAAGACTTGAAAAGGTAAAAAATTAAAAATAAATAAGGCTCAGCATATTTTTATTTTAAAACAAATCATCAAGGCAGGTAGTTGGTTCAGTGAATAGAGAACCAGGCCTGGATGAGAGGTCCTGGGTTCAATTCTGGTCTCATACATGTCCTTGCTGTGTGACCCTGGGCAAGTCACTTTAACCCCTTGCCTATCCTTTAGTCCTCTTTTGCCTAGGAACTGATATTTAGCATTGATTCTAAGACAGAAAGATTAAATAAATAAATGAAACGAGCTACAGAAATGATACCAGAGATCTAGTTGACCTAGGATGGATGCTATGTCATCTTTTTCATTTTTATTTATTTTTTTAGAATATTTTTCTATAGTTACATGATTCATATTCTTTCCCTTCCCCCAAATCCTCGCCCCCTCCCTGTAGCTGACACGCAATTCGCTGGGTTATGTTGTCTTTTTCAAAGCTTTACCCAGTTTAATTCTTATCTCATCTATGAAGTAATTAATTACTCTGCCCTGGCAGCATCTTTCTGTCTGTCCTCTGAACTCCTTCTGTTCACTGTCCATACCACAATTTATCATGCACTTCTTTGTCACATTTCATTTTTAGAATAGGATGCTTTATATTTTATCTCCCCCAACATGATTATGGCAGGGACTGCATTTCATATAGCACCCGTTTATACTCTCGTCACTCATTGAATCTATCATTGATCAAGTGAATCATTATAACAGTTTGAATGGTTTTTAGTATAAAGGAAGATAACTGTCATGACTTTTCTGATATGATCTACATTGTGAAAGTTTACATTTTCTTTTTATTTCTTCCTCCCTAAAGTTTAGAACCTCTTTAGGATGATCATATGATTTTTCCTTGCTTTGCAAATATAAACAATCTATACTTTTTGTGAAAATGACCTACAGGGGGAAAGATGTGGGTCACTGCTGGAATCCATCTTTGCTACTTTTCCAATTGCTGTTTTCCCCTCTTATTTTCACATGCCTTCCATTCAACATGTTTGCTTCCAATGAACTATCTCAGGGTATCAGCAAATGTCACATCTGCAAAATGGGAGTGTGGGGGTAGATGAAATACTTTGCATGCTAAGATCTAGTTCATCTCTCCACCTACAATCTCAGGACCTGTGACTTGGAGCATTCTACACCCAAGATAAGTCACAACACATTGCTGCTCAGTGAAATGTCCGAGGTCCTGAATCCTCACATCTGAGCCTCTTCACTTACCTCCCGAAGCTGCTCCACAAGCTCTTTCTCTTCTCTCATTTGTTCCATTTTCCTCCGAATTGTAAACTGAGGATCTATGGATTCCAAATTCCGCTGTGGTCTCATGAACACTGGAAAGGAAATAAAACAGACCCCTTACAGAGGGCTTTTTCACATGTTGCCACTGGAAGTGTTCAGGTGCCAAACAAATAAGACAAAGTTATTTATTCGCTATTGAAGGCACACATTTGCCCATCTTGAGAGCTCAAGTTTTCTTCCACCCCCTCCCTATGGATTAAAGTCTCTCTAAGATGACTGTATCATTTTCCTTCGTTTTACAGACATTTCATAAGAATGACCTAGGATAAGGGGAAAGCTTTGGGCTACGGCTAGAACCCATCAATGCCACTTTTTGACTACCTTTCATTTTCACATGGGTTCCTTTTATTCAAAGATTTTGCTCCTATCGATGGCTTGAATTTTAGGTTTAATAGCCTGTGTGCAATCATTTGTATTTAATCAATAAGTTGTTTTAAATAAAAAGACAATGGCATTTATATTTTAAAGACTTAAAAATAAGCATAAACTAATGTTTTATTTGGCTCATATTGCTTGATATGTCTTTAAAACTTTGTGATAACCATAATATACATATTTTTAATGTGTTGGGAAAGAACCCTGCCTTTTTGAGTGCTGATTACTATATAAAAGATTCCTTTCCTTCCCTTTGGTGAAGAGCATTCCTGTACTTTCAAAAGTGAGATAACTAGGATGGCTAGGTGACTCAATGAATAGAGAGCAAGACCTGGAGCTGGGGGGATCCTAGGTTCAAACCCATCCTCAGACACTTCTAGCTGTGTGACTCTGGACAAGTCACTGTCCCCCAACTGCCTAGCTCTTACTGCTCTTCTGCTTGGTACATATACTGAGTATTGATTCTAAGATGGAAGGTAAGGATTAAAAAGAAAAAGTGAGATGACCTTGACTGTAACATAATGATTAGTTTCAAATATGACTGAAAAAGTATCATCTATAAAAACTTTATTAAGGAACGCTTTCAAAGAGAAAGTGTGGCATCTACAAGTAACTACAACTTGCTTGCCTTGTTTTATCATGCCAATTTTAATTCTCCTTTAGTATCCTAACACATAACAAATAACGTCTCTCTCTGGTGATGCTTCTCTCCTGCCTTCAGTAAATTCTAAGTTATTTGTATCAGCATTCTCATCTTTGCCAGAGAAAGTGCCTGCCTCAGAGTTTAGGATTTTCATTGTGAAAAGACTGATAGGTATGTACAAGTCAGAAGATCCAAGGTGTTCCAATAGCCACTCAGGCCCTGGACTCCTGTGCAGAGGAGGGTAAGTCCTTCAGTCTCTCTAAACACTGTTTTCCAAAATGATAGGAAATATATTTGTCTGGTCTACCTCTCAGGGCAGTGCTGTAAAAGTTTATTTATAATAATTATTCTTTCTTATAATATCACCCCCTGCAAACTATAATAATGAAGAATGGCGACACAGAGAAAATAAAAAGCAAATGACTCATCTAAGATCACACCGAGTCTTAGAAATTAGCCAAATACTGGTCTGAACTTTATTAGGAATTTAGTATAATTTCTAAATGAATACATGAAGTTTATATATGAGTAAATAAGCTTGAGGTAAGAAAAAGCTTTTTTATTTTTAGTAAAAAATCACCCTTAACAGTCACCAATGATTCCTTTTTTAAAAGTTTATGGTATTTGGGGAGATCAATTTAATCAACTACATTTGATTTGAATTTTCGCATATGGAAGTTTGTGGATATTTTTAATTTAAAGTAAAACTTCAATTTCACTGTACTTAAATAATCATAACCCTCAAAAAACCCAGTCCTATACTTAAGTCAAGAAATTGTAGGGAAAGGCAATACCATGAAGAAACAAAAACAAATCAACAAAAATCAACTATTGCTTATGAAAATGACCAAGAAATTAGAAAAGCCAAATCACAGAAATGCCACAAGAACAGTAAATTGGGGTAAAGAATAATAGCGAAAGAAGGCAGAGGTTGAATTAAAGCTGAGCTAGGGCAAGAAAGGAAGATATTGACAGACAAGAGAAAATTGATGTATATTTTGACAAATTCTAGGAGATGGAAGGAAAAAAGGGAACTATATGTCTAATCCTCAGTAACTTGGAAATACCCCCTTTCTTAGACTTACTGATGCTGGTTAACTAAAGTTTTACTGAAACTACATTTCGAATGGTCAAGAATTCTTTTTGATAGATATACTGCAAATGTCAAAAAGTTCACTGAGCTTAGCAAACTTTCAAATACTAACTTATCCAAATAACTGTAAGATTCAAAAGATGTTGGCTTCCGAGATAGACAAGTTGATATATAATGAGTTGATTTACTGATGAGCTGACTCATTGTATGCCTTGGAGTAATAACCTAATCAGAGGAAGAAATCTCCTTAAGGAAGCAAAATGCATGTTAAATCTGAACAAATTCAGAGGAAAAGGAAGTTTTCCAGTTTAAACCAAGTTCATAAAGTTAGGTATTACTCAATTTGACCACAAGAGGGTGGCGCAGCAATACTGTTTACTGTAAATTCCTCTGCTTTTCTGCAGGATATTTTTAGTCAATGGATTATGTTTTAATACTTCCAAGAGATTTTTTTAAATTGGGAAATTGTACACTGCACAAGTAGTAGAGGATGAAGTTAAATGAATCCTGTACTTATGTCTAACCCAAAAAGAACAATTCAAAGACTCGGATCTTATTAGGAGCACATGTGAGGTTGGAAATTAATGGTATATGTAAGCATGTGAAATAATAATAAAAAAGATAATAGCTAGCATCTATATCATGCATCTATGTGCCAGGTACTTTACACATTTTATCTCACGTGATCCTCACAACAATCCTGGTGCTATTATCCTCATATAATCGCTGAATAAACTGAAGCAAACAGGTTAAGTGATTTGCACAAGGTCACAGCGAATAAGAGAATGAGGCTCGACTTGAAGTCAGGTTTTCCTGACTGCTGGCCCAACACTCTATCTCTGGTGCCAATCAGCTGCCTCGGCATCTATCTTTGATTACCTTTTCCATTTTTTTCATTATTATTTTTCTTTTTAAACTTCTTTCCATCATAATGATAACATGGGCCTTTTGAATCTCTGGATGCAATGACTACTTATTTGTTATATTGAAGATCATGCCACCATGTGATTTTTTTTTCCAAAAAAATAACTAGGCTTTATATAGTGTTTTAAGGTTTACAAAATACTTTACATCTTGAGATCCTTAGAAAAAATTCTGAGTTAGATGCTATCCTCATTTTGTGGATGAAGTAACTGAGGTTTAGAGAGATTAAGTAAATTTTCCAGGGTGATACAGCTTGTGTTTGAAGAGGGTTCCTAACTCATATCTGCTGACTCTATATCTAACACTTTCAAATATTCATGAGGTTAGTAATATTATGGTTGTAATAAATTAATTTTAGATGCATATTTCATTATTATGAGATACTAGCGAAAAGAGTGTTAGTAGCTCTGAGATAACAATACTAACTTTTGTATTTCATTTGTACTATACCCAGTGTGGAAAGTCTTTAGATAATTATGCTGCAATTTCCACACTTTACTCTCTTTCATGACATGCTGATAATCTCAATGACAGCTCTGATCATAACGCTTAGTATTTTTCTTTCAAATTATATTAAACAGTAAACAAAGAGTCCAAATTAGCCCAAAAGCTTCAGAAAATTGGACTATGTAAGTCCCATTCATTGTACTAAAGTAAAGTTTTAAGAACTTTATCAGATCTGGCAATTATCATTTATTTTTTCTTCTCACACCCTCCATATCTGATCAGTTGCCAAATCTCTCACATTTCATCGCTTCTCACTCAATAGGGTCACCACCCTCTAAGTTCAGATCCTTGTGACCTTTCCTTTGGACTACTGAAATAGTCTTCTAATTGTTTTCCCTGCTTAGGGCTTCTCCTCTCTCTAAATTTTCTCACGTTGCTGCTACCTTGATTTTCTTAAGTATGCAATAAACTTTAATGGAGCTCTAGTTTCTCTTGGATGAAACATAAAGGTCTCTGGCACATAAACTCCATCAAAACTTGGCCACAACCTACCTTTTTAGCCTTATTATATATTATTCTGTTCTATGTACCCTTTGCCAAACTGACCTTCTTATTCCTTGCATGTCTCATCCTTTCTTCTCTCTCCTGGACAAAGCCCAAGTTACCAAGGGAAGATATTCTTCCTGTGCACGGGGACATGTTTTATCTCTCCATCTCAACTTACTTGGGCTATTCCATCACACCTAGAATTTATTGCTCTTCAACTTTGTCTCTGGGAACCCTTTAATTTATTCAAGGAATAACTCAACTAAGAAAGATTTCTTCCTTAATGAAGAGCATAACAATACTTTAGAAAGTAATGATAAGACTAAACTTCAGTTAAAGAATAATTTCAAATATAATTAATCTCTCTTCACTGCTAGTGTCCTCTCTTCTCAAATTAACTTGCAATCATTTTGTATGTTATTATATATATATATAATATGTATATATAAAATATATAGTTACATGTTTTCTCCTCAAAGGAATGAAAACTCCTTGAGGGCAGAGGCTACTTAATTTTTGTCTTTGTAACTCTAAAAGTTCACATAGGAAGCATTTCATAAATGTCTGCTGATTAAATGATCTTTAGCAACTGTATCACGTGTGCCCACAAAATGATACGTGATAGCAAATTTATATACAACTACTGTTAAAATTTTTTTTAAATTTACTGGTTTTAAAATCATGTCTGCTAAATTCAAATTTAAATTGCCTCACATTAATAAGGCTACTTTTAATTTTTTAAAATTCAAGTTTAAATATGAGAATCCTCTGCATATGTTGGTTGGGGAATCAGTAGTTTAAAAAATATTATATAATAGGGGGCAGCTGCGTAGCTCAGTGGATTGAGAGTCAGGCCTAGAGACGGGAGGTTCTAGGTTCAAATCCAGCCTCAGCCACTTCCCAGCTGTGTGACCCTGGGCAAGTCACTTGACCCCCATTGCCCACTCTTCCACCTATGAGACAATACACCGAAGTTAAGGGTTTTAAAAAATATTGTATAATAGTTTTAACTGCTAATTTTAAATGAGGGATGAGGAAGGTTCCTACTGTGGGAACCTTGACTATCAAAAGGAAGAAAAAAAGTTGGTTTTGATTGGGCCCTGATCAGTAGGAAGATCCTGATCAGTAGGAAAGGAGCTATCCAAAAAAGCAGTGGGCTATGTTAGGAGGGAGTTTCCCTTCAAAGAAAGATTTTCAAGAAAAAGCTAGAGATCTACTTGTTAAGGATGTTGCCAAAGGGATTTCTAATTAGTCACAAGATGGACTCTTGAGGCTCCAATGTTTATACCTTTGAAAGAGCTATCTATCTACTGGATTGAAATTCTTCAGCCTTATCTCTTGGTATAAGCACTATATACATGAATTAAGATTGTGCCACACTTAAGCACAAAATAATCACTTAAATAAGAAACTTCATAACTGGCAAGACAGAAAAATGATTCAAAGGAGATAGGAAGATGCTTTCTTCTTGAAAATGATGCAAAAAATGGAAAGCCATAGAATGTTAAGCATCTCAGGAAACTGGGTAAAATGTCTAAGCCTCAGGGTGTTCCAATGGAAAACTGAAGGATTGTTCTTTCTAAGGCATAGCTCTCCTCCTTCATTCTGTCCCTTCATCTACTTCCTCCCATCATCTCCCACAGGAAATAGCTTTAAGAATTATATGAATTTAAATTCTTGTTGTTACTATTACCCAAGGTGGGTGAATGACTATCACTTTTGGAGAATAAATTTTAGAAATACTGGAGTTTAAATAATAGCAAAAAAGTGGAACTAGTGAGGAAGTTACATTCTTGTCAAATTAAAAGCTAAAGATGTTCCTGAAAGTCATTACCAGAGCAGATTGAAAAAATCCCTAATTTTGGATTTTTGCTTTCATCCAGGTTCAGACACTTACCATCTCTTGCTAGGACTATGATAAAAGTCTCTTAAATGGATCTCTCTGCTTCTAGTCTCTCCCAGACCTAATTCACTCTTAATTCAGCTGCTAAATTCATCTTTTTAATTTACAAGCTTTGCCAGGTCACTGTTCTGCTCAAATACTTTCAATGGCGATAGAATAATGTACAAAGCCCTTATCCTAGAATTTAACTCCTATAATCTGACCTCAGTTAATCCTTCCAATCTCATTTCATTTGGTTCCTTTAGTTTTCAGAACTTTCCTTTAGGGGCAATTTAGATTGCTAGTCTCTTCTGAGTTCTCTGATTTCATCTACTTTTTCTTGCATCCGTATGTTAGCTCAGAATGACTCCCATGCTCTCCGAATCTTCACATTCTGAAATCTTGGTTTTCAAAAGACCCAACTCAAAAGGCTCTTTCTTCCTGGAACTTTCTATGTTCTCCCAGATTTCTTCTACTTCAAATTTTCTCACAGCAGTGTCTTAATTTTACTTTTGCTCCAACCACATTCTACCTTGGAGCATCTTTATTATATATTGTATGTTATACTTCCCATTAGGCTATCAGCTCCTAAAAGACAAGGTATCATATTTTTTTCATTTTACATTTCCAGTGACTAGCATAATATCTTTTACAGAGATAGAATCTCATTGCTATATTTGAATTGGTTAATTTGAGCCAAAAATTTTAGAAAGAGAAGCCTGAATGCAAAGGAGAATTTAGATTTAAAGTGAGAAAGAATATGAAATGACAAAATTGGCAACATTAGTAAAATCAACAAAGATGGGAAGAGCAAAAATGAAAGACAAGTTTACCTTCATGCTAAGCTGAGTCAATAATGAAATAACCACTTAGACACATTTGAATGACAGATAGCTAGAGGTAAGAGTGAATGAAGGAGGAAGATATCATTAAAGAAGATTCAGCTAGAAATATGTAGTTTGTTTTATTTTCATTTTGATGAAACAGGTGATGCATTGAGGATAGCTGGACTTTCTTAGCATTTAGATCCCATTAGTATTATGGGTTAGCAGTATGCCCTTGACTTACAGTAGAAACCAACAATGATCCTTGTTGCTTGTGATAAGGTATTTATCTAAAAAATACACAAGAAAATTGTATTTGCACATCGCAGGGCAAAATATAGTCCATGAAGGATAAAGACTGACATCAAGATAAAATTGGATATCAGCCCAAATATTTAGCAAGGATATTTTAGAACATACAGGAGAGTCCCTTCCTTGAGGCATTTTACAGAAATGTCACCTAATAAAACATCAAGCTATTTTATGTCACTGAAAGAATAACTAAAAAAATCCTTCATTAAGTACATTGGGATATGCAATTTTAAAAAATGATTTGTTTACTACAAAAGATAAATAAGCAAATGTAAAAGCTTCCTTTCTGGATAAAAATTTTAGATTGCTTTGTTTTTTAGCAGAATTCTGCTGAGTTTGATTTAAAATGAAGCAATATGGTACAGGACCTTGCCCCCAGTGAGCAATCAGTGTTTGTTGAGTATTTCTAATGAAAGCACATTGGTGAGTCTGGAGTCCTAATTTCTAGTCTTGATTCAGTTATCATGTGACCTAAGGGAAACTCCCTGGGAATCAATTTCTTATTTATGAAAAAATAGTTTTATTAAATGCTTTTCAAAATTCTTTCCAACTCTGAACTACTATAAATCTGATACCAGTTAACATAGCCACTTAATATCTCTAATTTCCAATTCCTTTAATCAACATTTGATTTTTAGTTGAACAGTTCTGCTTTCTGAAAATCTCAAATTTAAGTGCTCTTTTAAAGGAAGAGGTTAGCAAGAAAGTTTACAGCTAATGTTTTTCAACTATCCATAATAAAGATAGGAGCTTCGCATCAGGTTTTAGAAGAAGGACTTCAAAAGAGGTTTTTACTGTGGAATTTTAAAATTCTTTTTGAATAGGACCAAACTTTCCTTCTTCTCCCACAAAAGTCATCTCACTATTCCACATATGGGACTAATCTATATATTCAAGAGGACATACTTATTCAGGGAGAAATATATTCTATTGGATATCTTCCCTTTTTATTGGCAAAGTGGTTACATATTTTTAATCTCACTCTTTCCCACCTCCCAAACATATTATAGCCTCTTAATCATCTAAAATATCTTTAGTAATCTTTATTCTTTCTCATCTTAATCATCAGCTTACTCCAAAAGAAATTCAAATATGAACAGTATTTGCATGCTTATTCCATTGCTTTCTTTTCTTCTCCTTGCTTCTGACATATAATAGGCATCAAAATAAGAGATGTCTATATTAACAAAGGATGGCAAATTCATATTCTTGAAAAGTCATTGACATCATATTTCTAGATATTTAGAGTTAAGATGGATAGATAATTCATTTTCTTCATGATCATTGTCCTTTGTAAAGAAAAACCATACAAAATCATGGAATCTTTCAAAAGAATCTAGCCCTTGAGTCTTCTGAGGAAGCTATTAGGAGTTGAACTGACATTTCCTCAATTGATGAAGTGTCAAAGGATATGAACAGGTAGTTTTCAGAGGAGGAAATCCAAGGGTCATATGAAAAAATGCTTTTATAAGCATAGAGGTATAAATTAAAATAACTCTGAGGTATTATCTTATAGGCATCAGATTTGGTTAAGATGACAAGAAAAATGGAAAATGACAAATGCTGGAGAGAATGTGGGAAAATAAGTACACTAATGTACTATTAGTGAACCTGTGAACTATTCTGGAAAGCAATTTGGAACTACAAGCAAAAAGCAATTTAAACTCTACACACTCTTTGATGCAACAATACTGCTATTAGGTATAGAAAGCAAAGAAAGGTAAATGATCCATCCATACAAAAATATTTATAGCAGCTCTTTATATGGAGAAAGAGAACTGGAAATTTAGAGGATGCTCGTCAATTGTGGAATGTCTGAATAAGTTATGATATATTATGAACGTGTTGGAATTTTATAATGCTGTAAGAAACAGGGAAAGATTTTAGAAAGAAGCTTTAAATTTAGAAACATTTAGAAAGAAGCATGGAAAGATTTTAGACAAACCTGGGAAGACCTATATGGATTGATGAACAAAGAAGTGAGCAGAATCAGGAGAACAATATTGTAAAGATAATCAACTTTGAAACACTTAGTAATTCTGAGAAATATAATGACCAACTGCAGTTTCAAGAGCTCATGATGAAACATACTATTCAGCTCTGGATAGACAACTTATGGACCCAGAATGTAGACTGAAGCAGATTTTTATTTTCTTCTTTTTTCTTTTCCTACTTATATATAATGTGTATATATATATATATACACACACACACATACATATATATATATATTTGCAATGGATTCTATTTTTCTTGCTTTCTCAGTGAGTGGGAAGGTAAAAAAAGAAGGGTGAGAATTTGGAACTGAATAAATGAATGAAAAAATATATCTTCTTTTTATCTAACACAGAGAGGAGCTTAAAAGATATCTGTTGAATGGGTTAAAAAAGTTGAAAGGATTCAAAAATCCCCTACATGCAGAGAAAGCAGAGGGTTTATACAAACTCAGATTTCTTTCAGATCATAAAACCCAGATCCTTGTAAATTTGAAGACAATTAGGAAAATACTAGAGGTGAAACTACTCTATGGGTTATTTTATTTTACATGTCCAGGATTTTTACTTGGTTAAATTGTATTTGAAAACATGCTATAGAACATTTAACATGCACTTTTCATGATTCTCCAGCATTTTCTTTTTTCACAAGCATGCATTTGAATAGGCTGTATTTTTAGCTGCCATGAGGTCCAAGTTAAATATTCAGTATGTTCACTGGCATTTTAATGTACGATTGAACAAATATGTACAAAACCACCTACCATTGTCACTGTCTCCTTCTGATGGAATATTGTAGCTATAGTTGTCCCATGTTTGTGCCTGTGTAAGTTTGTTGAAGGAGATAGGAGGAAGAGTGAGGGATGGGTCTGCAGGAGAGGAGCGAGAGAATTGGTCCACATATAGTTGCACAGGGACCAGGAAAAACCAAAGGGGCAGCAGCATTTCATAAATGGCATTAGGAATGCATGGAAATGAAAAGGATTTAATTTATATGACATTAATTAAAATGTATAATATTGGAGGAGGAAGATGAAAGATGGTACATGAAATAAAAAGAATGAATAAAAACTGTGTGTTAGTAATTACCATAGATTTTTACATGCAGTTAATATTGTTAACATTACCATAAATCTACAGCTTTAGAGCAGATATCTTCATCAAGAGTAAGTTGCAAGAAAGAGTACCCACAGATTATATACCAACAAACCAAAGGATGCATTTATCAGAAGTCATTCCAAATACTTGATGCTTGCAGAAGAGAAAATATGAGCCCCACAAAAACTAGTTATGTAGTATAGTACCTGTGTCCACGTGATTGTTTCCCCCCTCCAAAATATTTACTTACAGAAGCAGTATTAATAACACACCAAAATTCTACAAGGTAATATGTTACTTGACTTCTCCAAAATAAGACAATACTGAAATCCAAGTTATTTGTGAATTAATCATTTGGCAACTAAGAAAATAATTTTGTCTTATTCATCTACATACTTGATTCATGTGATAAATATCATTCAAAGTTTTTATTTTATGGGCCATGGGAAACTATTGGATCAAAAGAAGTGGTGTGGTCTTAGTGACAAATCTATTTGGTTGCAAATCATCTTTGAAAATACACACAAGATAGGGGACAGCTAGATGACTCAGTGGATCGAGAGCCAGGTCCAGAGATAAGAGGTCCTGGATTCAAATCTGGCTTCAGACACTTCCTAGCTATGTGACTGGGTGAGTTACTTAATCCTTAATGCCTAGTCTTTACTGCTCTACAGTATTGATTCTAAGATGGAAGGTAAGGGTTTTAAGAAGAAAAATATATATAGATACATAAACACACATATACACAAGATATAAAGAAAAATGTCTTGGGGAAAAACAGTAGCACCAAAGGAAGAATTCAGATACCACTCAAATTCATTGATTCTTTTTTTTTTTTAAACCCTTACCTTCTGTCTTGGAGTCAATACTGTGTATTGGCTCCAAAGCAGAAGAGTGGTAAGGGTAGGCAATGGAGGTCAAGTGACTTGCCCAGGGTCAGACAGCTGTGAAGTGCCTGAGGCCAGATTTGAACCTAGGACCTCTCATCTCTAGGCCTGGTTCTCAATGCACTGAGCTACCCAGCTGCCCCCAAATTCATTGATTCTTGACAGCACTTTAGCCTCTGAGAAACCATATTTAAACTCTATTGCCAATCCTGATAGAATAAACTGGTTTAATTAAACAATAAAAATTGACATATGATCCAAAAGTGTGTGTACCAAATTTTAATTCATGCTTCTTTGAAGATTAGGTAGTATCTTGGAAAAAAACAAACATCTGATGTAATTAAAAATAAGATTAAGTATGCTGAAAAAATCCATCATGTAAGATTCAGTTGAGCCACCTGGTACTATTCCTCAGGATGGTAGTGTTAATGTATAGCAATTAAATGCCATGGGGTTTTGACAATTCTCATGCTTTCTGCATAAACTATTCTGAAATCTAGAATACAGAGAGATTCAAAAATCCAAGGGAAAAATCATTATGTCTATACATCAGGTTTCTGATAGATAAATGTCTTATTCGTGTTTTATCAATACAAAGACTTTGAAATGGGTGGCAGGTTTAGTATTTTAGGCCCTTCTTCAATCTGTTAAGTGAGAATTTTAAAGAGCCAAAAAAATTAAATAATTTAAAAAGCAATCTGCTAGAGAGGAAGTTAGTTAATGTAGTAGACAGGACACAAAAGAGAAAAAGTGTACTGTAAAGGTACGGGTACCAATCTAATATTTCATCCTTCAAATACAGAGAATAATTATGGACTCATCAAAAGGCCAGCAATGTGCACTGGTTTTTTTCCAGGGGTGGGACTAGGTTTTCATTCATCTGCTGATACTTTCATATCCAGCCTCCTCAGTAACTATGGGCACACATTGTAAAACAGTAGACTGAGACCGAGGCAAAGATGTGGTATATGTCCATGGAAGTGGTCCCACACAGCTTATGAGCGTCAAATAAATAGCATGATGCTTTAACCACTTGAACTATCATATAGTTTATTCTTTCTATATATAACTATAACTATTATATACAGATCCATGTGTGTATGTATATTCATTTCAGGGTTATAAAACACCTGAGAAATTCTTGGCACATTTCAGCTTGAGAAAATGGCTTTGCTTTATAGGGCACATATGCACAGTGCAATAATTTTACACTTAGCCATATGTTGCCCATCATGCAACATGCCCCAGAAAGAAGGGGTTTTTAAGTCCAAAAATTGTAATCATTTTCTGCAAAATAAATTTTCTGTTAAAAATCATATTTGATTCTTATCTATGGGTACCTTTCTTTTAAAAAGCAAATTATTTCCTGTGACTTCTAAAATTCTGAATATTAAAAGAAGCTTCTACTAGCTGTTTACTGGTATTTGGTTAAAAAGACATTTAGAATTAGTGTTTTTGTTCTAAAATCCAAGGAAAACAAGAATATCAGTGAAATTTTAATGAGACTAAAAAAGAGGGTGCAATTTCAGAAATTTATATGAACAGAGAAATTAATAGCATTGACTTCCTACTGACAAGTTCTACTTATGCGAGTGGATAATTTCTCCTGCATATAGTTGTAATTTATTCATGTGACTATTCTGGTATTAAACAAAGCACTCCATTCAATCATTTTCTTAAAGACAAAGGGATCTCACTGCGTTTCTCTCCAGGCTGCAAGGCTCTGCTATAACAAGCTCCCCTTCCAGAAGTCCTAGTAAATGGACTCTTGGAGGGGGTCCAAAACAGACTTTTGTCATGCAGAGTCCTGTAATGAGGGAGCTGTCATGGTGCAAATGTAACTATGGCACCGTTACTCTTTTTCTTTAGTGCATGGCATCTAAATATTTACTGAAAGTCACTTTGCTATGGTGTCCCAAAGAAGCCCTCCAAAGAAGCCTTGCTCTAAAAATAAATCTTTAACATCCAACAAATACAAAAAAGAAGTGAGAGAAGACCTCAATAAAAGACTTTCTCTATCCTATCTGCTGCTTTAGATGCCAATATTAAGTTCATTATGAATCCCCAAGAGAAGAGGAAAGCACTATAACTCCTTTGATATGTTAGGTTATTTCTAGTGGGTATTATCACATATTAAATATCCTGGCAGGTTATTTCTTCCCCATGTTCTCTCTTATTTCTCGCATTTGCTATACCATTCGAAAAGGAGATGGGGCAAAATCCAAACAAAAATGCTCATTCACTAAAAATAGAATAAATAGAATAAAATCTGCAATTCCAAAATCTTATCGGAGTTGGAGTACCGAGGTTATGTGCCTCTATTACTAATGAGGATAATTAATGACTAAAATTGCACATTTCAAAGCCTAAAGGGAAACAGTTGAGTTCTTTACATGTAATATGTGAGAATGAATTTAGTTTGTTTTGAATAGGGAATTTCCCCCCTCTCTCATTTTAACTCACCTGATCGAGGTTTCAGTCCAAATGGGGCTGTGCTATTTGCAGTAGGTGAGATGGCAGGGGAGTTCTCTTTACTCTGTTACAAGGAAGATGAAGTTCAAGAAATTGAAACATAACCAAGCATACTGATTTCCCTAAAAGGATCCCCCCAATTATGCAGCCCCGCTGTCTCAATTAGCTTTCACACGATTGCTACATTTATGACAAGAGGGAAGACAGAGCTATGCTTGATAGGCAAACATCTGCAGGACTGAATTTAAGTGTCTATATTAAGAAATAAAGTCTTCCTTGATCACTAATTTGATTTTTGTGACTTTTTAATGAAAACTGAAACGAGAACCCTCTTCTCCCTCACTGTACAACACAACTACACATAGAAATTTAGCACATCTTTGATAGAGGATTTCATAATACAGCAGGGTTGGGAAAAGAAAGATGAAACTGAACAGATGCACAGTCTATAGGGAAACAACATATTGAATCATTTATGGATAACAAGATCTTTGAAATGTCAGCCATTTGTGTACTATTTTCACCCTGTTCTTAGAACTGTCTAACAAATAACAATACTCTATACAATGTTTCCATGACTGTTTCCAAGAATAGAAATTGTATTTTATTCTCAAAAATTAAACTTTAATAATGAATGGGACGGGTGAGCTATATGGTAGCAGATGAGAATGAGAGGGATTCCCCTGAGAGCCTATCACACTCAATTCAGTCATTAATCACTATAGACTTGCATAATGTTTTTTGTAGGATATGTGCCAATTCAGAGCATAGCAATCAACTTATTCTGCCCCTAGGCAGCTTACCTCATTTTGAGAACATCGGATCCCTATACTTCCTAAAGCCAGATCATTTTGCACCTGAAAGAAAAAAAAATTAGTAGTTTAATAGACCCAGTCCCATTTGGCCCCATCAGTATTGCGCATATACTTCATAACAACATGAAATACCACAAATGTATATAGTCAGGCAGATAGGCAGCAGAGTGGAAAGAATGCTGGGCTTACGACAAGGAAGACTCATCTTCCTGGGTTCAAATCTGATCTTAGACGCTTACTAGCTGTAAGACCCTGAGCAAGTCGCTTAGTCTTGTTTGCCTCAGTCTCTTTATCTGTAAAATGAGCTGGAGAAGGAATGGCAAACTGTTCCAGTATCTTTGCCAAGAAAAGCCCATATGGGGTCATTAAGAGTTGGATGTGATGGAACAACAACTGTAGTCACATAAGCTGATAAAAAAGCCCACTGGTTCATACTAATGCAAAAAGAATACAAGAAATTATATAATACAGAAATCTCATCTGTCTTGGATTTGAGATAAACTCAGAGATTCACAATACAGAAAGAACCAAGAAGAAAAAGGGAGAAAAAGGTGTCTGGCCAGTCAAACGGATGCCACATCCATTATATCCATAACAGATCTATATAAGAAATCACAGGTGCTATGCTGTTAGGAGACACTCATATCCTATTTATTCTTAATTTGTAGACCATCTTGTTTGGAAGACCACAGCATATTATGGGCAGCTGAATGAAATGGGGGAGGTCTGCTAAGGGGAGGCATATTGACAACACAGGGAAGCAAGTGCCAGCTCACAGCCTGAGAGCAACAGAAAAGGTCAAAACCCCCAAGATCAAAGAATCAGATTCTTCCAGCTGACTCTCCTGCTGGTTAGTGTTCTCTGGCCTCAGATTATCTTGTACTTACTAATCTGCTTACATCTTCTACTTGCCTATTAGACTACAAACTCCTTGAGCCCATTTTTCCTTTTATTTGCACTCTCTAGCATCCATGGGTGCTTTGCATCTAGAGGGAATGCTTGCTGGATTCAAGTGAAATGGATAAAATCTACTGAAAACAATCCCTTATTTTATAGATGAGAAAAATAAAGCTATGAAAAGTCCCACACACCTAGATTTAAATCCTGGTTCTCACCCTTATTATGTGGCTACTGGCAAATCATTTAACCTCTGAGACACTTATTCCTGGAACTCTATGTCAAAATTCATTTGTCCATTGTAAAGACTTCAATAGTCTTGCAATACAACTAAAATGAAGAAGCCAGCTTTGGTGGGACAGGGGAGAGGAGTTGAAATATCAACTAGCTGCCAATTTCTCAGGTTACCACTCTATCTGGAAAGAATCAGCAGTAGCCCTTGAACTTTAACCTACCCCCAGGTTTAAGTTCCCTGATTCCTCACTACAATTTTCAGTCCTACTTGTCCTAGATAAGAATGCTATGGAAAATTTTCTGGACCTTCCTACTTGTAAATAGTAAACAAACCCTTCCAACAACAACCTTAGCAGGCTCTGATCTGTTTCTGTCCTTGATTGCCCCTCTGATGATATAGCCCTTCAATAAAGCCAACTTGCTTTCTGAAACGCAAGGAGGACCAGTATCAGTAAATTGTTAAGTTCATGGGGAACAGGATGTAGGATATAAGAATGTTAAAAAGAAAGTAAGAATCCAGGCTTACAAAGGATTCAAAAAGCAAACAGGTTTCCATATTTGACCTCAGAGGCAAAAAGATGACAGGGAGCCACTAATTTTTATTGAATGAGGGTCCAAGGTTGACATGGATCAGACTTAGGCTTCAGAAAGATCAATTGAATCAATGAAGGAGGGATGAATTGGTGTGAGGAAAATTTTGATGCATTGAGCCCAACTAGATGGTAACTATAATAGTTCAGGAGTGAGGTGGGACGGCTCATACCAGGTGGTGGCAGTGTCAGAGGACAGAAGCAGTTTTGGTGTTTTGAAGGCAGAATTGATAGGATTTGGCAACTGAATATGGAAGTATGCATGTGAACAGAATGAGAAGTAGAGGATTATAGCCAGGTTGAAAGTCTGGGTGATTGGGAAGATGATAGTGCTCTTAATAATAAAAATAAAGTTAGAAAGAAGGGTGGAGTAAGAATTCAGTATGGATCTATCATATATATGTGTATATATATGACAGTCTGAGGGGTAGTTGGAAATTAGAAACTCCAAATCAAGAGAGAGGTTATATCCATGGGAGCTTATGAGTTCATCAGGTGAAACAGTATAGAGGGAAAAGAGAGGAGGGCCAAGGATAGAATCTTGGGAGCCACTATTAATGGGCACGACTTGGATGAAGACTGAGAAGTCAGACATATAGATAATAGGAGAAACAAGACTTCAGTATCAGAAAAACCTAGAAAGAAGAGAATAGCAAGAAAATGTTGGCTGACAAGTGACAAAGCCTATAGAGAGGTCAAGAAGGATGCAGATTGAGAAAAGATCATTAGCTCTGTTGATTAAAAGCTAAAATATTCTACAACCTCTAAAAAAACCTCATAAACTTTGAATAAAAGTATATTTCTTCCATGTAAAGCTTGAAACATGGTGAATTCTAGTTAAAGCTATTCTTTTTCTTTGATCAATTGCTAAGGATTTCAATACAAAAGCGTTTAAGTCTGACATAAGACTATTAGGAGAAAATTAATCTTGAGAACATACTATCAGTGCCTTGCCACTTCATGAAAGAATGGCTGTTTTTCTAATTGCTGACATGTATTTTTGGCCTCAGATGTGGTCCACCCTCTAAGTAATTCCTTCCTTTAGTTCCTCCTCTGAATATTCATTCTGTAACATACGAGATTAGACTGGTGAGATCATATATTAAGTATCATGCTCTGAGCATATACAATTCCAAATACAATGAAATCTTATCCCACATCAGCAAGTAAAGTGATCATGGCCAACATCAGGTAACACAAGATAATACAATACTTCTGATTTCCAAGCAGTCACTTCATAATGACCTCATCCCCACAATCCCATTTCTTACTATATTCCCACAAGAACCCAGCTTCAAATCATGCTGTTTTCCTTACTGCCCTCCACATATTCATTTTTATCTCTGTGCTTTCTTGTTTATGCTCTGCTCAGAATGTCCTTCTTCCTCTTCCTGCCTTTTTTTTTTAAACCCTTAACTTCTGTGTACTGGCTCCTAGGTGGAAGAGTGGTAAGGATGGGCAATGGGGGTCAAGTGACTTGCCCAGGGTCACACAGCTGGGAAGTGTCTGAGGCCGGATTTGAACCTAGGAAATCCCATCTCTACGCCTGACTCTCAATCCACTGAGCTACCCAGCTGCCCCATCCCTGCCTTTTAAAAACATTATTATCCTTCAAAATCTAGCTTGATTTCTCTCTTTCCTCTTGGTCTTTCAGCAAATTCATATTGACTTCTCCCTTTCTTTTTAAATTATGAACTTAACAGACTTGAAAATTTTAATATCCAGAGAAGAATAGGAAAAAAAAAGTGGATCTCTATAATATACCAGATGGTTTAAAAAAAATATATATATATATTAAATTTAACATGGTAATAGCAATATTGCCTTGTTTGGATCCCCTTCTGAACTTTCTAAGGCTTTCTTCTGTACATTAAAAAAATGTTTTACTAAAAGCAATTTTCATTTTCTGCATCATCTCTCCTTTTTAAAATTCCTGGTGCACTTAAATCACATAATGTTGTCCTTGATTACATATTATATTGCTTTCATTCTCTATTTGAGATGCACAGACTTCATATCCTAAATCAGCCACTTAGATTTCTTCCTCAAGAGCAAGAGGGAGGGCTGCCTTGGCTTATACTTCTCAGTTCCAAACCTCCCCCCTTCCCCCAATTCCCATCTGAGAACCCAGCAGAGTAGGAGGCATTTATATACTCCTTAGATTTAAGATTAGATCAAAAAAGATTGTTCTACATCTGAATGGGAGTAGAGAGAAACATACAAATAGAAAGAAGTCATAAAAATCAGGTATTGGCTCTCTGCAACTCTGGGCACCAACTTTTTAATATTTTTTTTTTCCTTTTTTCTTTCTTTTAGGTCATGACCAGGCTCACCAGCTACTTCTCTCATCTCCTGGAGGAATGCTTTATAGACAAGGACAGAGAATCAGATTTGAGCAAGGGCACAAAAGGTGGAGACAAATGAGCAAATCTCATAATTTAAATTTTTTTTCTTTTTAAGGCAGAGGATCCACCTTCCAACCCCTCCCCTTTTAATGCCTCCATTTTTTCTTCTTATAGCACCAGAGCCTACGATGCAGGAAGCTCTTTTCTTGCCACTTTCTCAAGCCTTTATATACTACATTTGCTAAGATGGCCTCTCCATTTAACCTACAGATCCTGGTCCTACAGTGACATCAAAACTTTTGGGGTATATCCTACTGAGTCAGTTTAGGTGTACCTGGAACTTTCTAAAGTTAGGACAAGATAGATCAGCTGAAGCCTACATATTTTCATTTTAGAAACTTTTAGTTTTCAGTTTGAACACTTTTTCCTGACACTTGTTATCTATACTATCAACAGCTAGAAAATTAAATTGTATCTTATTCCTGGCAATGTGACATAGTAGCCCAGAGACCTGGGTTCAAGCCCTGTTCCTAATACATAATGATTCTAACCTCAGGTAAGTCATCACTGAATCACTTCTCTAGGCTAGTGGGGTGAAACTTGAATAAAAAAGGAACCACTAAATCCAACATAAGGATCCCTGAGTGCTGTATATTGACTTAGAAAAATCACATATTGACATTATTTTTTGTTTTATTGAATTTTTTTAAATTTCCTAATTAAAATCTGATCTGATTAGGGCACTTGAGAGTGATGCCAGGTATGTTTGCCCCCCCTGCTCTAGGCAGACTATAATAATATGACTGCCTAATCTGCATTAGGAAAAGAAAGTTACCCTTCTTGGAGCCACTTAGGCAAACTAAATCACTGGTCCAAATTTTCTCTTAATCCACTTCTAATTCCAGGTGAAAGTGGACAAAATTCCAAGATAAAGAGAAAAGAAAAAGAAAACAAAGAATGTGAAGAACTCATTTTCAACTGGATAATCCAGGACTGATTTCAGAAATTAAAACTATATCCCCAAGATAGGGATACATCAGAGCTTTAAACACATCAAACATTACTTTTTAGACAACCAAAACTCTTTGTAATCAAAGGAGCAATTTCACAAACATGGGATAGGAAAACTCTTGTTAAATCACTTTAACAAACCACTCTACTGCATACTACTTGGACACTTTACATACTGATATATTCATCCAGCCCTATCGGTCAAACATCATGATAACACTTTAATAGGAGGCAGGATGGGTATTATTATTAGTTCCATTTTATAGATAAGGAAACAGACAGTGAGAAGTTAAGCAGTTTTCCAAAGTCATAAGACTAGTAAGTGCCAGTCAGGACTAGAACCCAGGCAGGCCTTCAGGAGAGAATATTCAGAAGAATTAAATAAAAATGGTAAGGGGGCATCTAGGTGGCTAGGAGCAGTCAGATCTGGAAATGGGAGGTCTTGTGTTCAAATCTGTTCTCAGACACTTCCTAGCTATGTGACCCTGGGCAAATCATTTAATTCCAATTGCCTAGCCCAGTGATGGGCAAACTACTGCCCACAGGCCAGGTGTGCCCCCTGAAATGTTCTATCTGGAAGAGGGACATTATTTCTAATCTGATGAATACAATGAGTAAGATACAATACAATGAAATTTCGAAAGTGTTGCCTTAGAAACACACTGACAGATGAACATTTCCTTTCCTTTGGCCCCCTCTTTAAAAAGTTTGGACATCATTGCCCTAGCCCATACCACTCTTCTGCCTTGGAACCAAGATTAGAATGATTCTAAAACAAAAGGGTTTAAAAAAAGAAAGAAAGCAAGATTCTATGATAACAGTGCCAGCCTTTGGCTTGAACTGGAAAATAAGTAAAGTTTATCTCTTCTAATCCATTTTTTCCCCTTTCTGTGACCCTTCTTCTCTCTGGCACCCAAGGCCCTCAGCATCTTATTCCCTATAAAAACTTGTTCTAGTGAAAAAAAATCTGTCCAAGTCTTCTATAATACTCCTTATTTGTAAAACGCCCCATGGATTGCAAAGAGATTTCCACACAACAATCTTCTGAGATAGGGAGTGCATGTTATCCTTATCCTCATTTTACAGATGAGGAAACTGAGACTTTGAGAGATTAAGTGACTTGATGCCGATTACCCAACTAGTGAGGTGGGATCTGAACCCCAATGTCAGGATTCCTAAGTCCCCCCTCCCCACTAGCCATTATGATCTTCTGACTTTTTAATAATAACATACGTCACCGATAAGACTTAGCACACTGCCTCAAGGAGGGGCATATATCTTTTAAGAGGCAAAGTTGAAGAGTTAAAGGAATGAAACTAACTATAGAAATTTGTGGACCATCATCTAAGCAAAAGAGGTTTTGTTATTATTTTGTTTTAGTCTGGAAGGTCCACAAATTTCTATAGTAAGGGTCCATCTCAGGGCTGCTGAAATGTATGTGGCCATATACTCTGCCTGTATCAAACTGGCACTATGTAAACTCTGACTGAGTGTTTCTCAATCTTAGAGTATAACCAAATAGACTCAAGGCAGCCCCATGCAGAAGATTTGATGCTGCTCAGTGACCTGCCATCCTCCCCCTCTCCCCAAGGATACAGGAGTTGGAAGGGGTTGGGGGAGTGGGGGAGTCCTTCCAAACCACAACCTTTGCATCCACAATATTCCTCTGTCACTTTTCTTCTAAGCTTCCTTAAATTTAGTCATTCTGTTAGAGTACAAAACAAATTTACTGGAGGGTTGAGAGGGGGCTCAAAGGGAAAACACATACAAGCAAGTAAATTATAGGCTAAGAATGTCCATTACTGCATTAGCTAGTTACTCATTTGTCAGGCCCCCAGGCTGTTGTTATTCTAATTCCTAAGTAACCAGTTCAAACGAGTAGCCCCAATCATTGGGCTACTTGGTCCTGGTTTGCTGGGCATCTATCTGTAATTTGGGAGGAAGGTTTTTGCCTCAGGGGATCTTGGTGCTGGGTGATTCAAACTGGTATTAGTGTTCATTCATCCTAAGCCATCTCTGATTCACAGGTGGCCTCAGCTTCTCCTAAAAAAAATCATCTTCTGCAATACCCATTTCTCTGTCTACCTTGTCCTGTGTTCATTTCTCTTCCACGCAGCCTAAACCTTAGACAAATAGATCACTTTCAAAATAAGGGTCTTTTATTTTTAGTAGCAGGTGGGTTATGCTGGATGTATAAGATGCTTGAGAAGGGTGAGAGCAGGAAAAAGTTTAAGATTTACTGAGCTAGAATACATTCAAACAGCTGGTCTCAAATTTTACCTTTTTTTAACATTTTAGTTGTCAATATTTCTCAAAGTGCTACACACACACACACACACACACACACACACACACACACACACACACACACGGAGAGACAGACAGACAGGAAATTTGTTTTGTTACCTGACAATCAGGAGATGATTCTAGCTGTATCTGACCACTGTGAAGAGAAAAGGGGGAAAAAAACCATACCGAGCAATGAAAAATCAACAATAAAATCTCCAATTTGAAAAATAGAAATATATGTTAATAAATGAAAGCTAAACATACTTTATTGTAGAATCCTGTAATTCTAAGGTTGTTGCTGAGTCCATGGGATAGAGGTTCATGACACTTCTCTCTGTAATATCTGTAGCTAATCTATAAAGTTTGAAAACAAAAGAAGGAATAGTTTTGTGAGTTATTTCACTGGACTTTTTTTATTCATATTTCAGTATGTTTTCTTCATTGCCTTCTTAAATAATATAACTATCAAAGAGCAGACCATCCAAATACTTGACTCCTTTGAAAAATTTGGTACAAAACTCACTATTAAGGAGGAGGCATTTTATTATAGCCAATGGAAGGTCATTTAATAAATTCACTCTTCTAGGATGTAGCTTGCTGACCAAAGAGATAATGAAAGGAAATTTAATACAGTGTTTATGTTTAGCTTAAAATGTCAATAATGTGAAAAGAGGAGTCTTTCTTCACCTTTTGAAATGCCAGACGTGCTGAAAGAGTTATGATAATTCTCCTAGTTACAAATTATCTTTTCAACAACCTCAAATATAACATTTTACCAGTGGCCACTACTGCTGCTAAGTGGTGCTCTGGATAAAATGCTGGGCCTGAAATCAGGAAGACTCAAGTTCAAATATAGCCTAAGACACTTACCAGGTGAACCTGGTTAGTCATTTAACCCTGTTCGCCTTGTTTCCTCACTGTAAAATGAGCCAGAAAAGGAAATGGCAAACCATTCCAGTATCTTAGCTAAAAAAAAAACATCAAATAGGGTCCCAAAGAATTAGGACTGAATATCAGTGATGCTACTACAATTCTACTTTCTTATTTTGCTGTAGCAATTTTCTGATGAAGTCAAAAGGATCACACATTAAAATACATTCTTGTGTCTTGTTCGCTTTCTGAACTAGATCAATTACTGAGAGCAGCACAGGTAACATGGTAGTATTTGGGTCTTTAGAGTAAGAACTGTCAACCAGCATTCCATCTTTATTTTTTTAAATGGAAATTTAGTGCAAAATTTGGCACATAATTTAATTTTTTAAAATTGTTATATATGTTACAGCAAGAAATTTGAAAAATCACCTATTATATAAAAGATAAATATGAAGGGGAAGTTAACACTAGCTAACCAGAAACCATTTAAGGTTGGGGAAAAGTTCATATTACAATTATTTATGGAAAATGCTGTACAAATAGCCAATAGATCTAGGAGAATGAACCAAGACAAATACTAAAATTGCAATTCACCAAATTTGAATGAGAAATACAAATTTCAAGTAGTTTTCTGGTATTAAAGTGATCTTTATCATAAATCTCTGACATTTTTCATTTTATCAGAAATTAAATTTTTAAAAACTATTTTTATTGGTTCTAAAATATATAGGAAGGAAAACAGTAATATTAAAAAGCACTGGATTTAATAGTCAACATTTGAAGAATGGGAAAGATAGACACACTAATGCATGATTGTTGAAGCTATGAATTGGTATAACCATTCTAGACAGCAATTTGGAATTATGCAAATAAAGTGACTGAACTATCCATATCTTTAAAGCCAGAGATTCCATTGAGACAAAAAAAATTGGCTCCATAAACATTCAAATACTACTTTTTTTGTGATTAAAATAACTAAAATTCAAGTTTGTGAGCAAAATTATTAGAGTAAAATTATTGGAGATATGCTTCACTAGGATAATGGAGCAGTAATGCACAGAATGCACTAAAAAGGGAGAAAGCTGAGATGGATTTCCATGAGTTAGGAGCAAATTATTTGTTTATATATATTTTTTGTTCTTCACAAAGGTAGGTAGCACATTGAGGATATGTGTTTAGATTTTCAGAGCAGTGACCTCTTCTCAGGGAATACTTTAGAGACAGACAGCATCATTTGCTTCAAAAATGGTCAATAATATATGCAAAAATTTAATTTTAATTTATTAAATTTTATTATGAATTAATTTTAATTAATCAGTTTAAAATTAACTATTACTTAGACAAGATACTTAGGATCGGCTAAAACAAACATACCTGTTGGGATCCTGTAACAAATCTACTGCTTCTCTAAGTTGGTCTATCATTGCTATATCCACATCTTGGTTATCTGATAAGTTGTTCCTGTCATAAAGTCAAGAAAGAGCAACAAAACTATCATCATTACTATTGCACCAAGGACTTGGGAAGAAGAATCTCCTGCATGTGGAACATATTACCCCGACTTTTATTTGCCAAAATCCAACTAGCTTTCAAGGGAGAAGAGCTGGTACTAGATCAGTTATTTCATGAGTATAGTTAATTCTTACAAGAGGAAAAAGTCTTTATTAATATAGGTAGGCACCTCTACAACATCTACTCTTTGAGATTTGTCTAAGGTTTTCCTGGCTGCAAGACCAGGTCTCTATCCACTATGCTATATTCTCTCCTTCAATACCTTTCAGAGAGCTTTCCCCATTCTTGTAGGCAGGAATGACTTTCTTTGGAATCACCATAGAAGCTCAGTTATATGTTCTTGTATACCTATGTCTATTCTATTTCAGAGATATCAGTATATATTTTCATCTTCCCTCCTTGGGGTCACCTAGGTGGTCTAGTGGATAGGTAGCTAGATCTGAAATCATGAAGACCTGAGTTCAAATCTCACCTCAAACACTTACTAGTTGTGACCCTGGGCAAGGCTCTCTTAACTATGTTTGCCTCAGTTTTCTCATTTGTAAAATGAGCTGGAGAAGGAAGTGGCAAACCACTCCAAAATCTTTGCAAATAAAATCCCCAAAGGGGTCAACAAACAGTTGGACATGAATAAAAAAAATTAAACAACAAACAACACCTAGAGAGAAGGTAAGTTCCTTGGGTGTCATGTATAGTCATTGCTAATTAATTATTATTATTATTATTAATTAATAATTCTAACTTTCATGTTGAAGATTTTATAAAACATACTTAGCTTTAAATATTGCTGGATGTAGTACAGCTAATTATGGTTAATTGGCCTCTCCATTCTCATTTTAAGGAAGAAATGGAAATTTAAATTTTTAGTTTAAATTTTAATTTAATTAAAATTAAAAAAAATTAAAACCATATATATATTGGAATTAGGAATTCTGTGTTCTAATTCTATCTCTGCCACTAACTAGCTGTATGACTTCAGAGAGTTAACAAAATTCCTTTGGGCCTGCCTCAGTTTTATCTATAAAACTAATGCCTTAGAGATAGCTAAGTGACTCAGAAGATTGAGCACCGGACCAGAAGTCAGAAATACTTGAGTTCAAATCTATCCTGAGATGTTTATTAGTTATATGATCCCAGATAAGTCACTTAACCTGCCAGACTCAATTTCTTCATCTGCAAAATGGAAATTGTAATATATGGCTCCCAGAGTTGTTGTAGTCAGGATAAAAATGAAGTAAATTTTGTAAATCACTTTGTAAAAGTTAAAGTTTTACATAAATCTAGTTATTATTATTATTGTTATTGTTACTGTTATTCCTATCAGTGCTAATAATCTTATGATTTTAGAATCAAACTGAACCTCTTGGCTTCCAGGAAAAAAAGCCCACTGAACAGTTAAACATGTGTGTTGGTGACCTTACAAGAATTCCTCCACTCTCTCATGAAAGTTAAGGTGAAATTCTTTTTTTATCCTAAAATTTAAGTCAATGTCATTCTGCAGGTAGAAAAGCTTATGAATCATTTCCTGAAACATATTGTGAAATCATCCCTTTGAGAGGAGAAGGAAAAGTGATAAGGCGCATCCACAATGTAACACGTAGAAAGAGAACTCATTTTGGGGAAAAATACAGTCTTATAAAGACTATATAAATACCATGTGGACTCAAACTCCATTTTTGGAATTATTAGTAAAAAAAGGACCTATCAATATTTTCTCTCTTAGTCCTTCAAGTTAAACTTAGAAAAGGGGTGATATGTGTTGGCTATTCTTATTAAAATTTTATTTTTAAATGTCTCACTGATGATCAGACTCACTGATGTCCTCTAGTTACCATCTTCAGGGGAATCATAAAATATAAGGAATCTAGAACTGGAACCAAGAATCTAGAGATTATCTTGTCTCAAATACAACTGAATATAACCATGAAAGCCCCTAGACCAGTGATTCCCAAAGTGGGCACTACCGCCCCCTATTGGGTGCTGCAGCGATCCAGGGAAGTGGTGATGGCCACAGGTGCATTTATCTTTCCTATTAATTGTTATTAAAATAAAAAAATTAATTTCCAGGGGTGCTAAGTAATATTTTTTTCTG
Source organism: Gracilinanus agilis (assembly GCF_016433145.1). Classification (NCBI taxonomy): domain Eukaryota; kingdom Metazoa; phylum Chordata; class Mammalia; order Didelphimorphia; family Didelphidae; genus Gracilinanus; species Gracilinanus agilis. Next base: position 117,098,425 of record NC_058132.1, on the reverse strand, counting down.
GAAAGGGGACAGTAGGCCAAAAAAGTTTGGGAACCACTGCACTAGACAGTTGATGAAAGTGGTTTATTAATCTAACCCAATATTCTTTTAAAAAATTATTTTTAATTCTTACCTTCAGCCTTAGAAGCAATACTGTGTATTGGCTCCAAGGCAGAAGAGGGGTAAGGGTGGGCAATGGGGGTCAAGTGACTTGCCCAGGTCACACAGCTAGGAAGTGTCTGAGACCAGATTTGAACTTAGGACCTCCTGTTTCTAGGCCTGGTTCTCGATCCACTGAGCCACCCAGCTGTCCCCTGTAAACCCACTATTAATGATAATGAATATTAGAAATGGATGTATTTTGCGCTTTTGTCAATGTAAATGGGTTGTTTTTTTAAAAAGAGATGTCCAAAGGAAAACTGGCTAAAATGTTACCATGACACGCTATCATTCCACCTGAAAAAAGAAGGAAGAAAAATAGCTAATACTAGATCTTATGTTTAACATAAGCCAGGACTCACATTCGCTCTGTTTGCCAGTGTGTGTCCTCTTCTATCCGTAACAATTCATCACAGTCGTCTGTTCTGCCCTGTGAACAAGCAACATACAGGTCCTCTGAGAAAAGAGCTTTGTTATTCAATCGCCAGAGCCTGTGCCAAACCTGTTTCATCTATCAGCTTGAGGTCAGTAATTACAGTAGTTAAAAAGCTGGGCTTTTATTTCCCCCTGCTCCCTCGATTCCCCACACCCCCTAACCCCCCGACGGCGATCAGATCGCTTTCATGGGCTTGCCAGAGTCTCGGGTGGTCCTTCGCCTTGGCCAGCAGGAGGGGAGAGAGATGTTTATAAGCAGGGGTGAAGGAGTACAAAAACTTACTTACTTAAAGGAAAATGCCAATTTTCTAATCTATTATTTTAATATTCTATTATCTAATCTAATATTTTATTATTATTATTTTTAATTTTTATGCATTATAAACATACATTTATAGAATATTTATATATTATTAATAATAATCTAAAATATCTAATCTAATAATCTAATATTTTAAATGTGTAAAACAGGTGGGAGGCCCTTTAAGGCGTTTTTCCTGCGGAGAGATTCTGCCTTGCTAGTTAATTTGGAAAGGTGTGTCCCACATTTGTCCTTCCATTTGGTAGACCATGTGTTTCCTTCCACTTTCATCTCTGACATAGAGAAATGCTGCTTTAACTCAACTGACAGCGAGAACGGAAACCACCCCTGAATGGGTGTACGCTTCCCCCAGCGAGGAAGGAACAGAAGACAAAAGGACTGCTTTCTGTGTCCTGGTTTTGGCACATCATTAACTAGGTTCAAGAGTACCAGCCAATTCTGCCAGATGTACCAGTAAGGAGTGTGCTAGCCTTTTTCCTGGGAAGGTGGCTGACTGCCCAAAGTTGGCCTCTAACTGGAAAAGAATTTCTCTTTTTTTGTTTAACTTCTTACTCAATGAAGAAAGTAGACTTTATTAGTTTTCTAGCATAGTAAACTGAATGCACTTTTAAAAGAACAAACCATTCATTTTCACATGTATGTCCGGCAAAAATAATGAAGAAGGGAGGTTCTCTTCTCAGTGTTAGCTTTCAAGTATGGCAGCTATAGAAAGCCCCTTTTTTTGTTTTTATTTAGAGGCTCAAAAGATTACATGATCGTCACTTGGGTACAGTTTTTGTCCTTTCCAGATGAAAAGGGGGGGATGCCTGGCTTTCTACAAAGTTACATACTGCTATGATCACTGAGGTATGTCTTCAAAGATAATCACTAGAAAAGTTTTCCCTTTAATATATGTTCATATTTTGTAACAAAGAAGCTTATTTTTAATAATTCACATTTATGTAGTACTCTGTAGTTTTCTAAGTACTTTCCTCATAACAATTGCAAGAATTAATATCTCTTTTTCAGATGAGCAAACAAACTCAGAGAGATCAAGTGATTTTCTCCCGGTCACAATGCCAGTAAGTGAAGGGGCTGAGAAATTAATCCCTGACTGACTCCAAGGCCAGAATTCTTTCCAAAGAATAGTTCACACTTATAAAGCACTTCATAATTTCCAAAAGAGTAAACAATATGGCAGTTTTTAGCTGCTAAGCAATACACCATAAACTTTTAATGTTAAGTATGTGTCCCAAAACCAGAGGCAAATTTGGCTTAATTTCCACTTTTTTGTGACTTTCCTTCAAATCTACAGAGTTGGGGGGGTTTAACCTATTTGGCTTTGTTCCAGTATTTCCTTTTTTACAAAGCACAGGGCCTTTGTCATAGCAGACACCTGATAAATATTTGGTGACTTAATTTGATTTCTAGACATTAGAATTTGTTCTTGAATCCACAGAACAGTTTTGTTACTAGATGCCAGCTTTTAAGACTTGTTTATTAACATTTCTTTTCTATTAGACCATAAATCAGAAGAAACTTGATCTAAGTTTCACTCTTAAAATTTTTATTGGATTTTGTTAGCCTCTTTTCTTTGAATTTCTCCATCTTATGGTCACTTTCTCCTCAGATTCATAAATAATTAATCTAATTAGGGGTATCTCTCTCTCTACATCTTGGAGACAAAGCTCTTATTTTCTGTGGATCGCAACAATAGAATGCCAGAGTAATTCTAATTCTTTGAGCCATTAGACTGTGAAGCACTAATAATCAGGATCTTTTCACTAAGAAACTTTATGATAGAGAAGAATATTTAAACTGTCAGCAAGTGCTTCCTGACATTTGGAAGTACTATGGAAAACCTCTCCTACCAGCAGAACAGATGAGAATAGTGAAGTAAACAAGAAAGGAAAAGAAAAGAAAAGAAAAGAAAAGAAAAGAAAAGAAAAGAAAAGAAAAGAAAAGAAAAGAA
>NC_058132.1:117058350-117095238 GCF_016433145.1 Gracilinanus agilis | reverse complement strand
ACCTATATCTATATCTATCTATCTATCTATCTATCTATCTATCTATATATATATATATATATATATATATATATATATATATATAGGTTTTGATGCAGAGGAGCCAGAGAAGGCAATTGCTGACAGCTGAGACACAGAGGATTCTGGGAATTTCTCCAGGGGAAGAGGAGAGTAGGAGAGGTCTTGGGGCAAAGGACTGGGAAGAGGGAGGAGGAGGACATCCCAGCTTGGATCCAGTCCTGAGGGCTTCCTGAGGATCTTGCTTTTGGAAATTGAAATCCTGATTCCGTGGTCAAAGCCATTCCATCACATCTCACCCATCAAGACTTCAACCATCGATTCAGCTAAGTTTGGACTCCATTTTGGGAGCAATCACTTAGTCTCCTTCACCCATTTACCCAACCTTGCTGAGAGACCCCTTTCAGTCAAAACTTATAATTATAGAAAAGGATAGAGACAGTAAAATAGAAATAGAAGGAGAAGGGGTGAGGGGAGATGCTTAGGAGTGGGAACCACTATGGTTCCCACCTAAGTGATGGACCCCATAGGAACAGTGAAGAGGGCACCCCAAAATCCCTCTGCCCTTTACCCTTTTCCCCAATCCCTGATTTTGCAAATAATAAAAAGCCATTCAACAGTAGTGTTCCAGAGTGCCTAAGAGACAAGGGAGAGGGGAACCACAGCTTGGTTTGGCTGCCTCCATCTTGAAGCCAGACCACCCGTTGTGAAATTAACTGATTGGGGGGAGGTTTGTGTGAACCTCGTCTTTATTCAGGATCAGATTAGGGTACCACATACCTCCTCTTATAGGGAAGCCTTGCCCCAACTCCTGAGGAGCACCATGACCATCCAGGTTACACATTTTTGGGGTGACACCCCCTGAAAGTCTCCCAGTGTATACTCGGCCCCAGGGGAGAACTGGAAGAAAGACTCATCACATAGACTTTCTCTATCTCCCTTCTATGTAACATCCACTTCTGGCCCTTTTTTATTATTACAGTTTCAGATCCAGTAGTGGTGTTGTTGGGTCAAAGGTATGCTCTTTTGTCTTGGAACAAATATTTAATATTTATTCTAAGACAGAAGGCAAGGACTTAAAAAAAAAGAATGTGGGAGTTACCTCACTTCATACTGGTTCACAATAACTAATTGCTAAATTTTTAGAGTGAACATTTTCACTTTGGAATTCAGCAAACCTACAAATCAGGGTTTGATTTATTCTTTTGTCAATTAGTTGGACTTAAGAAAATAATGGAGAAAATATGAAAAATGCAGATTAAACATAAAAGTGGAATTTTTTTTCCTGGTAAGCCAATTACCAGCACATTCCTGGTTTTAGCCTGTTACAATAATCCTGCCTTGTTTTTTATGTTCAGTTGACTATTTTTGTTGACAATTAAGTTTATTAGAATGATTTTAAAACCTGCCTTGATATAGCTAATAAATTTAGTAGACAGGGCATCAGTTTCATCTGTGAACTGTTCTCTTTCTTCTCCTGAGTTATTATTGTCAGTCAAAAGGGAAGGCTCTTGATGAAATTCCTGATGAAATTCCCCTGATGAGAAAATAAAGAGAAAAGATAAAAAAAATTATCAGACACAGGACCACTACTAAGACAATTCACATTTATCTAAAAACTTGGCTTCTAAAATTCAAAGGATATAGTGGCTAAAATAGACAACAGAAAAGAGAAGTAGAGAGCTGTAAATTGGATTTTAAAATGATGCCTGTGTCTCTACTTCTTGCATGGCTGAATGGCAGAGAAGGAAACAGGGGAGTTAAAGGGAACAGTGTTTGGAGCTTATCCAAAGAGTAACAGAAAATGAAGGCCATTTTTAATGAACTGAAAGATGGATGAATAGAATGTGTGTGGTTTTCTGGAGAAAATTCATTTTTTAAATGCAAAATTAGGCTAGAGTCTTGAGCTACATACTAATTAATTAATTCTAAAGGAATCTGACTGTAAGACAGAAATCAGTGAGTGAAAAAGAACACTCTCAGTAGGTTTAAGGAATGATACTAAGGTTGTAATTAATAACAATAAATGAATGAGAAAGATATCAAACCATTCCTTACTTGTCAGAAATTTTGTTTGATAAGATTATCTACTTTTCTATTTAGTTGTTTTATAGTAACATTTTTATCAGGATGTGCAAAATTCATATTTCTAACTGGAATGTCAAGAAAATGGGGTTAAATGTTAATTATTCAGACAAAATGAAGGATGTGCCATTGCCACTTGAAGGCAGAATACATTAATTGCAGCAAGTAAAGTGGATAAATCAATCTTTTGGGTACTTGCAAACTAAATTTATGAAGTGACACCACAGAATAAGTCATGGAGGATTCTGGCCTAAATGAATGTCCCATTTTGGACACCTTTTAGAAGTGCTAAAGAAATTGAGTGCCGATCAAAATTATATATTAATCAGCTCATGCTAACTCATGCTATAAACTGATATATTCCAAGTAATTACTTAGCCATATAAAAACTGAAAAGCATCTATTTTAGTATGTCTATTTGAAAGTCATTAATTAGAAGAGCAAAAATCCAAATACTTCCATCTGAAACTTGTGTAAAATTCCTATCCAGGTCAGGAATGGATTCTAGGACACTAAGCATCTAAATTTATGTGTCCCCAAAGAGGTCACTCATATCCAATGATAATAATAGTATCAAAGAAATTTAGAGCTATAAGGGCATTTATTCCAATCCCCTCACCTTGCAGATAAGGAAGCTAAGGCTCAGATAGTTTGAGTGATTTGTCAAATGACAGATAGGTAATTAATGGCTGAGCTGGGACTGGAACTCACACTTCATTGATTCAAGAAATATTGATTAACCTTGCACTCTTGTGTAGTAACAGCATTAGGTGCCAGGGAAATATAGTTCAGGTCAGTCCAGCAGGGAAAAGAATTATTCATTTGGAGAGACTATTTATTGTAAGCCACATCACCCGTTATTGAGAGCCAATTAAGGAATATGGGAAGAGGCAGGAAATACTAAATTACATAAATCTGTATGATGTTCCAGTCTGACCTGGAAATTAGAGCAAAAGGAAATCTAAAGTTCTCCTATAACCCCACTCCTCTCACTTGCAAGATTTAAAGCCAGGAACCACTAGAAATAACTAAAAACCAAAGGATTTGTCACAAATTGGGTGCTATTTACAAATACAGGCTAGATGCAACAGTCTTAAGATTCCCCAAATGTATGTGTCAGGGTCATCTCCATTGAATCATTCCTCAAATTCTCTATTAAAGAGGTGTTTCTCTTCAAGACAAGCAAGATCCAAAGAAATTTGGCTTTGGAGTAAAAGGACCTACATTCAAATATCTCTGTCACTTCTTAGTTGTGTGAGCTTGATAAGTCACCTCTCTGGGCCTCAGTTTTCTTATCTATAAATGAAGGGACTGGAGTAGATGGACTTCGCATCTTTGATCCTTTGTGCAATGGTCATCTGTACAAGCACTTCTTCTATGTCTAGACTATGGAGCATAAAGGGGTAGAGACAGGCAAATGACAAGCACGAATCCAGGTAAAAGTGGACATCCTTAAAACTAGTCTTCTTTTGAGTAGTTTTGGGTCATTCCATGAGGCACTATAACCAAAAAACCCCCTTCATCTCCCCAACCCTGTTCACTCACATAAAGATGATCAGCTTGGATCCAGTCATAAATTCAAGGATTTGGAAGTAAGCAAAATGAAACATTCTCTGACTCTAACTAAAAAAGCTTGAATCCTTTTTGTAAGTTGGCTTTTTCCTCAGAGAAAACTGGTAGTAAAAATGAAGGGAACTGACACACTTTTAGATTAGTAGCTGCTTATAAGAAACATTTATAAGAAACAAGAAATATTTAAAAATATTTATCTATATTTAAGACAGAAAACTACACTTTGTCTTCTCGGTTTAAAAAATTTAACCCCTGATTTAAGTGGTGTAGGAAACTCCTAGTAAAGAAACTTCTACCAATGCAGATCAGTACCTTCTCTTCAATTTATAGACTTATCCTGAGTCTCAAGAGATTGACTGACTAGCTGAGGGCTCTCAACCCTTTTGGGTCTGAGGTGGGATTTCAACTGCAGTCATCTGATTCATGAACCAGACTCTTCTTTCACTGGCACCTGCCTGTCCTTGGATTCCTCCTTGTTTTCCCCCTTCATCCTCTCATACCTTTGACTGGGCTAAGGCGATGACATGAATCTTCCTTTACAATCTGCTCTTCTTCCATGATATTTGACATTGGTGCATTAAGGCTGACAGTATCTTCATCAGAAGGCTAAAAAAGAGTAGTTTAACTATGTCATTTGTGGAAAAATATTAAAATCATTCAAGAGGTAGTTATAGAAAATTTGCCACTTTAAATGAGGCACTTTGATAAAATGGAAGAAAGAACCGAATTAGGAAGAGAATGAATTAAATCCTAGTTTTGCCACTTAGCAGCTGTTATGTAGCAACCATAATTATTCAGATCAAACCTTAGGTTGGCATGTGTTTCTTTATTGATTGGGTGAACTCTAAACTAAAAAATTACAAGCAGTAGGAGAGTAATGGTTGTCTTGTATTTAAAGGGTAGAACCGACCCATCTGATTTTGGAATACTTTGTAATGAACAACCTGCAATTGAGCTTTACAATAGTTTCCTGCTAGCATAAAATCATGTGAAGGTAATTTAAAAAACCAACAGAAACCAAACAGTGTGGTTCTTTAGAGAGGAAATATCCTGTCTTCTTTGGAAAAAAGCAAAATTCTTTTCTTCCCTTTCTTATACTGACATTCTATCCTAATGCTATAATTGTCATAAAGGTGAAACTGGGCTGTCAAAGGCTAAGACAGAAGTCTATAAGGTATTACCATGCTAGAGAGGCTTAAGTTAGAGCAGTGATTCCCAAAGTGGGCACCACTGCCCCCTGGTGGGTGCTGCAGTGATCCAGGTGAGTGGTGATGGCCACAGGTGCATTTATCTTTCCTATTAATTGCTATTAAAATTAAAAAAACTTAATTTCCAAGGATGCTAAGTAATATTTTTTCTGGAAAGGGGGCAGTAAGCCAAAAAAGTTTGGGAACCACTGGCTTAGAGTATGGTCCTAGCAACAGACTACACATTTCTCATCATCCAAGGATCCACCTTGCCTTACGTGAAGGGGATCATCACCAGAAGCTTGCCTACCAGGACACAGCAATTTACGCTATCTACTTGGCATGGTGGTGATATGAGATCCTTGCAAAAACAGAATAGGCTTATTTTTTTAAAGTTAAAGAATGGATTGACAAATTCTTGGGAAATAGCAACCATACTGGTTTTCAAATCCAAGTTTTCAAATAGAAACAAAAATTAACTATGGCATGAACTTAATTCTTGCAAATTATTTTTGGCTATTGTGATTTAATGGTTTTAAAAAAACAACAAAACTCTTACTTTCTGTCTTAGAATCACTAATAAATATCTGTTCTAAGGCAGAAGAGTGGGGGTTAAGTGACTTTCCCAGGGTCACAGAGCTAGGATGTGACTTGGGTCAGAATTGAACTAGGGACCACCCCTCTCCAGGCTTGGCTTTCTATCTACTGAACCATCTAGCTGCCTCCATTTTATTAATTTTTAAAATTTGTATTACTAGTTATTGTAAAAAATCATCATTTAAAAATATGACTCATTCATCAAATATTTATTGAACATTTAATATGTGCACAGTATCAATTTGGAAAGAATTAGTTTTCATTTCCTTAAAGCAAGGTATTAAACCAATAACTAGAAAGCACAGCCAAAGTAAGAGAATAAGGAGTTATTCTTCAAACAACAAGACAAGAGAGATGACTAGAGAGCAATTTCCTTTCTAGATAACATGGGAGAAGTCTGTAAACTTTATTATTATAAAACTAAGTTCTGCAGTACTGCCAAGGTTATTGAGACCCAGTGAATGGTGAGCAGCAGAAGTAGGAAGGTGTCTGTATGTTTTTTTTGGGGGGAGAAAAACCTCTCCATTTCCTCCACTTGGCCTTACATTTTTAGTAAAGTTGACAAGATACACATATAAGAAAATAGTCACTGCATTAGAATAAGACAGTCGCTTTTCTTTTAAAATTGCAGATTGATTTACAATAAGCAAATTCTAAAATTTAATTTGGCATTTTGAATAATATTTTATGAACAAATTTAAATACAAATATGACTTTAGAAAGCATAATCTAGATGCTTCCTAATGCTTTCTAAATGCATTTCTACATGACTAGAGATTATAGTTCTTTTTATAGGCAGGTATATAATAATTAGTAACAGTTAATTCTGAAGCAAAAGCACAATTAAAATTTTTAAGGACATTTCAGAAAATTATATTATACATGATAACACATTATTCCTTAAACATGTAAGAAATATATTTCTTATAATTTCAAGAGGAGGGATGAAAGTTTAAAAGAAAAAAACAACTAGAGGAAGACTACCCACTATGTTAAATAGGAATTTAAATGGAAAAAAATGAAAGTAAGGAGAAGTCAATCAATTAAGGATTGAGTTGGGGGGTTACCCAAATAGTCAAGAGTATATAACTAATTACACAACCTTAAACATCTGCAAGAGAACAAGAAAAGTTAACTAGGAAAGAAAGTATGATAATAGGGTCTGAAACTATAAGGAATTTTAAATGGTTTGGGTTAATAAAAAGAAGCTAACTTAAAATGTTTCCCAAAGAGGGGTGTAAAGTAGTTATAAAATTGTGCAATCAAAAAGTAGGACTGCCATCATTAGAGGTCCTCAGTACAGTGCTTTTAAAAAACTGAACTGCTGTCCCATATAGACTTTCCAAGTCCATATACATGATAAAGCAACAAGCTGGTTAATATCATCAGCAAACAATAATTGCAAAGGACCTAATATTATATGGCAGTGTACCGGGTACCACTTAAAATGCTTTCTAAATAGAGCACAACTTTAAAAAAAAACACCAACATTTAGAGAATTACACCAAACAATAATCTATAGTCATTTTATAAAAGAATGGCTTAGATAGCATCAATCCAAGATTTAAGGCCAATTTCTTATTGGGGAAAATGTGAAAAACAGCATAATTTTGAGAAGCAAAAATTCATGCCAAATTGAAATGGGAGAAAGAAAGTATAGCAGACACCCTATAGGTCAGCAGAATTCATGAATAAGGCAGATATCTTACAAAGTAAAACTTAAATGGTATGTAAATTTGACATTCATTTGAACTTCTAAATGTCAGGTCTGTTATACTGAATATAGATATTTACCTTTGTACACAGTATTTCTGAAAAAAATTGATACTGTTATAATTAAGCAAGAGAGTTGAGAGAAAACACAATTTTTAAAAGTCCTTTTGTAGTGTTTGCAAATATATATATATATATTGCAAATAGTTCATTAAAGCATATCCAATTGAAATATAAAAATAACCTTTGGGACATTTGAAAGCTATAAAACTATATTTCTTTAAAATATTAAACTTCAGAAATTTTCCTAATTCAGCTTCACCACATACCCTATTAGCTTTTTCTTTTGCCTACTACCCTTTTCCAATGAGTCTAAACTAGTAAAGTTTTATTATGTCTTAACTTAGTAAAGAATGGCATCTTATAAAACCTTTTCTGCAGAATTAAATCTAAAACCCTATCTGGATTAAAACTCAAGAATAAAGAAATGCAGAAAAGACGCTTTCACTGAATGCCACAGGTATTTAAAAATGAAAGAAAAGAGAAAACAGTAGAGAGAGAGTGAAGAAAGGGACTGGGAGGGAGAGAGGAGGGGAGGGAGAGGAAGTAAATAAGAAGAGAAGAGGGAGGGAGGGGAGAGAGACAGGGGGAAAAAGAAGAGAGAGAGAGGGGAAAAAGGGAGAGAACAGCAAGAGCTGATGGGAGTGGGAATAAAACATAAATGCATCATTTCACAAGATGTAATAATATGTCCTTTCTATATGACTCAAAAGAAACTGCCTCAAAAATCATATGCTCCATCCTGGCCTTGGTATTACTCAAAAAGTCTCACCATATTGAGGAAGTTCAAAGTTAAGAAATAAAAATGATAAAAGTGTTGGGAGATCACTTTATGAAGGATTTCCCCCCTAGGGATGGAACAGTAGAGATCTACTTTTATCGTATTTTACTAAAAGCTTTTCCAGATGCTAACAGATTATAAATAAGATAATAAAATGTGTCAATGGAAGGCTATATATAACTATTAGAGGAGGCTACAGTATTAATATCGCTTCTTTTATAAAACTTTAATATTTTATCATGATATTTTAAAGGAACCCAATCCCAAGATCACAGGAAATAAAAATTTGGTCTTAAATCATGATTAATTAAGATGCATTATGAGTAAACTGCAATAGCATGCACATTCCATGAATCAGTCTCAATCAATCTCTCTCTCTCCTCTCTCCTAATGCTTTTTTAAATCTTTTAAGTTTTTATATACCTTTTGGTCAAATGTCAACAAGTATTAAGCATCACGGTGCCTAGAACAAAGTAGACTTTGTTCTTAACTTTTTCTGATCTATTATTGTTTTATCTATGTACAGGGCATATATTGGGCATGGAAGGAAATGTAGAAGAGAATGTAAAACAGAAGTCAGAGTGTCTGTACTTAAAAATTTCACACTATGGTCAAGGAAATAACATACGGATACGTGTGAAACAAATAAGTTGTACTGTAACTGAAAGTATAATCCCCCCAAAGCAGCAGTTAACTGAATTACCTCAGTGGCAGATAAACGTTTATCTCCATTATCACTTCCAACTCCTGAATCAGAATCTTTCTTGCTGGTATAGATGTCATCAATATTGAATTGAAATAAAACATACCACAAAATTCATGTCAAAAAATACATCAACTTTCAGTGTGATTATGATTTGTCTTAAATATGTTATCTTAAGAAATTACTTGGGAACTAACATTCTATCCAATAAATATTTATCTAACACACAATACCTATACAGTTTACAAAGCAATATGCTTGGTGGCCAAGAGAGATATAATTATTAAGATACTGTCCTTTTATGGATGGAGCTTAATCAATTGGACTAGAATTAATGAAATTGGGACATGAATCTAATTAAAATTTTAATTGGGGCTGATAGGAGAAAAATAATGGCTTGCCAATTCTTCTAGTTAGCTTTTCAGGGATTTTCACTATTGTCTAAGGACATGATATTAGACTCAGTACAGTTTCCTTTTTAAGGTTATAAATTTTATCATTTTTATGTTCCAATAAAGTGGTATATACCAAAGAGGCTATTTCCCCATGCCATCCACAATTTGGAGTTATAAAATAATTACTTTAAACAATTCTATAACCATATGTCCAGACTTGGTAAAAATCAATGACCTATTTTTTTTAGGGTGAATAGATTTTTTAAATCTTCAAATTAATTAATTAATTTAGAATGTTTTTCCATGGTTACATGATTCATGTTCTTTATCTCTCTTTTTCCCTCTCCCCTCCTGGAGCTGATGAGCAATTCCACTGGGTTATACCCATGCCATTATTCAAAACCTAATATCATATTATTAATATTTGCAATAGAGTGATCATTTAAAGTCAAAATCTCCAATTATATACCCATTGAACCATGTGATCAATCATATGTTTTTCTTCTACTTTTTTCTAAATGAGATCTGAGTAATGAAAGCAGTTTAAAAAACATTTATTGGAAAAATTGAGAAAAACTGAAGGTAAAAGTATTTCTAAGAGGAAGTCTAAAGATTTTTCAATGAGTTAAGCAAAAGATTACAAATGTTTCCTTTCTAAAAAGGAAAATTTCTAAGTTTTAAAAAGGACTTTTAAAATACAATAAACTACCCATTGTATATTATATGCTACAGCCTAGAAAGCCTACCATTTTTTCTTAACGATTTTCACTCACTCATTTGCTATATTAGTTTATCTGAAAAACAAATTACGGGGGCAGCTAGATATACTGAGTAGATTGAGAGCCAGGCCTCAAGATGGAGGGTGGGGGTGGGGGGTGTCCTGGGTTCAAATCTGGCCTCAAATACTTCCTAGCTGTGTGATCCTGGGCAAGTCACTTGACCCCCATTACCTAGCCCTTACCACTCTTCTGCCTTGGAGCCAATACACAGTACCGATTCTAAGATGGAAGGTAAGGGCTTAAAAATTATATATATATGTGTATATTATATATCTTAGCCCAGATCTCTAATAACTTCAAAAAAGTTATTGTATTTTCATAACCTTTCTATGCTGTACTTCCAAAACTACTGAATATTCAAAATTACAAATGTAAAACAGCCAAGGGAAGAGAATAAATTGCATGGAGGTCACTTAAAGTTGGGAACGACATTTACGTAGCTTAGATAAAGAGGCTTTAAGTGCCTCTTTGAACAAGAGTCAAAAGCTTGTAGGACTCACCTTTCTTCCACATGCTGTTGTAAATTTGGTCTTTCCATAGTATGAAGATAAAGTGAGTCTGTTGATTTAATCTGACAGGCCTGTATGCTCAGATACTTGAATATGTGCACTTTTCCCTTTGTACAAATCTATTAAGAAATTAATAAACTTTTAAATGGAAAAATGTGAAGATACATTCATATGTTTTATTTTCTGGAACTAAGTACTTCTACTTGCATTTCATTCTAAATATCACCAATCCTATGGACTCCAAATGTGACCCCTGTAAAATCCATTACAATTCCATAAAATGGTCTCCTAAATAATTGCTAAAGAAAATCAAGTCCAAATAATGTCTGAGTTTTCCCATGATGATTTGCAAACCTCTAAAAAAGCAGCACTCTGAAAAATGCATATAAATGTCAAAAAGAAAGCTTAGCATGATATTTCTAGTTAAAAAGAGGGTCAAAGATTATTTGAAAACTTGCTAAGACAGTATAATAAAATCCTGAAGACTGGGAGTTTGCGGGAGAGGAATCTTGACAAGGTATAGAATCCCTTTAAAAAGATTAAATTGCAACTGTTTCCTTGGTTACTTATCTGAAGGTAAATGGACATTCTTCATCCTGTTCTCATGCACACTTTTCAATATCTGAGCTTTATTCTCTCCAAGTCTAAGGCCATAAATTTGAATCGAGGTTCTGTTACTCCCTAACCTAAGTGACTTTTTCAGCCCTCAGTTTCCTTATTTCCAAATCCCAATTTAGATGAGATGATTCTAGTCTAATTTCCATTATGTTGAAGTAGCTAACATTATACCCATTTCCAGAGAGCTACTTAAAAGTTTGCTTTGTAGTTCATAGAAAACAAGAAATGGGTTAATTCTCTTGAAAGACAAAAATAAAGAAAAAGGTTTGAGAATGACATTATTGCCAAAGAGCTTTACTTCCCCATCTATATACTATAAGCCATCTCACCTGTGCTGGAGGGGACTGAAGGGGATTATTCTCAAGCAATAACACTTGCAGCTGCTTCATTTCTCTAAAACAAATCGGAATCACGAGCACTTTATTGCAGGAAAAGTCAAATTTTACCAAGGGAAGATCTACAAGTTCTAAAAACAAAGAGACCAACAAACAAGAACAAAAGAATTGTATGATTAAAAGTCAAGAATATTTGTCTTTGGAGGAAGAAAAATGATTTCACAACATAACCAAATTTTTAAGTTTCTTTTCAAAGTCGATAGTACACAAAACCTGTAACATGTATGAACACTATCTGAATAAAGTAGAAACCTCATTAGTTTAAAGTTGACTAATTTAGAACTGTGGCAGATGGACAAGTAACAGATTATAACTTACCTCTGTACTACTCCCCCAAAAAGGTTTGCTCCACAAAAATATCATATAAAAAAGATTAGAAGATGACTATTTTTATTTCCGTGTTTAAGCAACAGGATGACATATAAATAAAGTGCTAATTAGAGACAAATTTTCTCTATTAATTAAATTGGGTTTGGCAGAGTCAAAAGTGGGCAATACAGTGGCAATTAGTTTGTGACAGTACACAACATTAAAATGTAATAAAACTGTATTTTTTCACATTGTATATTTCATAATTTTAAACCTGCTCCCCTCCTTCAATCCCATGTAATTTTAAATTAGTGAGGTTTTCTCGTTTTACTTTTGGGAACTCCTTCTATAGCAATATAAGGAAGCATAACCTTATATTTAGCTTATAATTCCCACCAAGTGATATAGTAAACACTCAGTAATTTCAAGTATTCAAGCCAACTGGACTACTAACATTGGCAGCTGCTGGGAACAACATCAAATCTATTTCGTATAAGAAAAAGATGGCTAAGTAATGTCAGGCTTCTAAGAATTACAACAGGTGATGTTTGGGAACTAACACCCATGGAGCTAACACAAATCATAACCATCACATGAAAAGGAAGTACAAATGAGATGCATGTTTGACACGTATTGCTTTTGCCTTGAGAACTGATGAAATGAAGCAAAGGGATAATTCAGAGAAGATCTTTTTATATTAAAATAGTAAGAAGATGTCAAAATGAAGGAATTTGTTTTCAGAAGCCTAAAAACTAACATATATATTTGCATAGATAAGCTTTTCAGCTATTTGGAGGTGACAAGACTAACACACAAAATAGCAATAAACAATATAATTTTTATTTAATTGCAGGAGTGTGGTTAAAAAACTTAGGAACTCAAGGAAGATAGAGATCAGTTAGGGTAGGAACACTCAGAGAAGGTTTTATTATAGTCAACAGTCAATAAATATTTATTAATCACCTACTTTATATGTCACTTCTTCTGGGGATACAAATAAAGGGAAAAAGGAGAATTCCTGCGAAATTTCAAGGCGCTTACAATCTAATGGTGGGAAATAATACAGAAGCTAAAAAGATGTTCCTTTGTCCCCATAATATTTCATGCAGTTAAAATCCAAGCACAGCACCTAATGGAAAATGAAGAGTTTATTGAGACATTGGGAAGAGGAGGGGTAACTAAAGATATAGAAGTTAAGGATAATAAAAAGACTACCCTGACCAAAGTGAAAGTTGTGTGTTAAATTAGTTGTGCTGCCTATAAATCATGAGGGTAGCTTAAAAGAGGTCCTTGAAGTCAGGCAAAGAAATCTGGACTTGATGTGATAAGAACTAGGAAGTCATTAAAAGTTTCTCAACAAAAGAGTAGTAAGGAGATGAAAAACGATTTTAAAAAAGATTAGTTTGCCAGCATGCATGCCCTATGAATTCAAAGGAGAAAAAAACTAGAACAAGGTAGATAGGGTTTTTTTTAATTAAAACATTTTTTAGCCTTAAATAACAAATAAAATGGACTATTCCATATACATAATAGAATAGAAAAAGAGGATTATATATGAAATTGCAGATTCTATTACGAATAGCTTGTTTTTCTTTTTAAACATAAAATAAGTTTAACATGTAATTTTCAATGCTGTTTTGATTGCCCATAATTATCCCATATTCATTCTGGCATTCCTTCTTATGTTTTTAAAAATGCTTCAATTATCTCTTTTCTTTTTCTTCTTTTTTATGTTTTGCTTTCCCTATCTAGGTTCTCTCATCTACAAGTACCACTACCTACTAAATGAAAAGGAAAGAAAAGCCCTCATTAACATGTATACAAAAGTCAAGCAAACCAAATTCCCCCAAACTCAGTATCTGAAAATGTAGCCTTTTATATCTTCAGTCCATTACCGTATAAATTTGAATCAATCAGAAATAATACTTATCGGAGAAACCTGTGAAGACTTTCCCCCTTAGAAATGTGTTTCCTTTCTAATTTTAACTCAGTTTTGTTTTGCAAATTTTTTCAAATTTTACATATCTCCAAATTATCCAATTTATCTTTATGCGATCTTCTCTATCCCTCATTTGGGAATGGAATCTTCTCTTATTCATACATCTTAAATCTATTTCTTATGTGATGTGGTTCACAGGGAAGCAAGAACAGACATTTCTAGTGTTTCTTGTCTACACTCTTCTTGAGGGGGACTTTAATTCCTGCCATTAGGAGAAGCAGAAGATTAGGACCAAAGGCTGGCCACTCTGCTCTCCTTAAAGAAAGGAGGTACTGGGCTATCTATATGCTCTCTTAAATAGTGTTAAGACTAGGGAATGTAGTTTGGGTTTAAGCTAAACTCCAGATCACCATTCAAAATGGGGAAAGGAGGGACTCCAAACTTTACTCAAATTAAAAGGTTTGACTCCCTTCCTATTGAAAACAACTCCACAATGAACACACACAACAAAATAGCAAAGAAATTCATTTACCTTAGTAACAAAACAGAAATCAGAGAAACTATACCTATGAAGATATATGCCAAGCAATACAGACTGAATGAGTGCTCCCTTTGGGAATGAAATAGTTCCACTTAATCAAAGAGAGAAGCCTAGATCTCACTCAAAGGGGAAATTTGACCTGAAGTTCTCTAGTGTGGATAATGGGGATAGGGCTATGAAAGAGACTGTAAAGTGCCTTTATGTCATCTTCTTCCCAAAATCTTTCTCTTCTTTCAACTATCTGAAGAGAGGTTGGCACTGCCAGTCTTGCTTGAAACTGGAAGCTAGAAGAACCCAGAGTTTCTCAACCCTCCTTGCTCTTTATGCAAGCTCAGAGCATTCATCTCCATCACTGAGGAGAGAGTCCTATACAATGGGCTTTGGGGCTCAAATTACATTTCTTGGCTTCTTTATTTTATTTATGATATTGCTCTTTGATCTAAGTAATTTATCCATTTGGGTTTATGGTGATATTGGTGTGAGATATTAGTTTAAACATAACTTCTGCCAAACTAGACTATTTTCCAGTTTTTTTTCAGTACTTCAAAAAAATTGGTCTTTCTCTCCTAGCTGGAGCCTTTGAATTAATACACATAGTGCTGCTATCTTTGGTTTGGTTGAGTTGTGTACCTAGTTTTCTATCCTTGCCAAATCTCTTGTGCTTTGGTTGGCAGACAAGAGTTATATGAGTGTAACCATAAGGATAATACAAGAGAGTACATCATTACATACCAAATTTTGTGGTTCTGTTTGTTAAGTAACTAATTTCAGCGAGTATATTTTTAAAATTTCAAATTTAACAACACAAAATAAAATGAGTATTTTCATAATCATTATAGAACAGAAAGAAGGCATTTTACTTGAAACTGTATTTCTATTACATAGATCTTGCTTTTTAAAAAAAGTTTTAAGTTCAACATGTAACTTTCAAAGATGTTTTTGCTTGCCTATTATTTCTACTGTTCTCTTCTCATTTTTCTTTTGTAACCCTATACCTAGTCTCACTCTTTGTACCACTCTTCTCACCTTCCCCAAGTGAAAAGTGTAAGGGGAAAAGAGCAAAATCTTGGTGTCGAATATACATTATCAAGAAAAACAAATTTCAATGTGTTGGTCCAATCTAAAAACATTATGTGTCTTTCTATATCTTCAGTCTATTATCTCTCCATCAAGAGCTGGGTAGAAAGGCAACTGGAAGGCAGGAAGATGGTTACACTTAATGGAGATAAGTTATTCAAAGTTGCTTTTATTTACATTACTGATTTTTTTTTGGGTCTGTGCATTTCCCTCAACATTACATGTGTCTTTCCAGGCTTCTCTGAAAACGGCCCTTTTAAATTTACTGCTTAATATTCCATTGTATTCACACATAATAATTTGTTCAGTCACCTGCAATGGATAAACACTGGTCAGAGGCTTTTAGCTAGGCAACAGTGTGGTACTGTGGAAAAAGTACTGGATTTGGAGTCAAAAGGCTTGAGTTCCAAGTCCCACCTCGGTTACTTAGTACTTATTTGGCTTCTGGCAAGTTAACTTCACCCTCCTGGTTCTCAGTTTCCATATCTATAAACAAAGAAGTGGGACCAAAGATCCCTTCCAAATCTTAAAAATCAAATCTGTACTAGGGTGCAAAAAGTGCGAACAGAAAGAAATAGGAGAAATTTCAAAGGAAGTGAGGTGAAGGAGAGAGAATCTGACATAGTTTCAGGACCGACTGAGGAGAGTAAAGTGCCACTTATAGGAAGAGGGAGTTCAGAGTGAGAAGTTGGTTTTAGTGGGGAAGAATGAAGTTCATTTGTGGATTTCTGCTGAGTTTGAGATGAAAAAATAACAATTAAATGAAAAATTAGATATTTGAAGCTAGAAATGATTATTCCAGATTCATCAGCTTAAAGGAGAAAGAAGCCACAAAACTGATCATTTTTTTCTGAAGGAGTATTTATAAATGGAAGACAGGAAGACAAAGGACTCTGCCTGAAATGCACACACAGTAAAGTATGAAATGAGATAAAGGAGCCAACAAACAAAACAGGGGAATGGGTGGGGTGGTACCAGCATGGTGGCTAAGTGGATTGAAAGCCAAGTCTAGAAATGGGAGGTCCTAAGTTTGAATCTGACCTCAGATACTTCCTAGGTGGGTGACCCTGGGCAAAAGTCACTTAATCTCCATTAACTAGCCCTTACCACTCTTCTGTCAATACTTGGCATTGAGTCTAAGACAGAAATTAAGGATAAAAAAAGAAAGAAAGAAACAAGGAAGTGATCAGGTAGGTAGGAGGAGAATCAGCAGAGCTTAGTGTAACAAAAATGAAGTTAGGAAAGAGATTGAATAAATAAGAATATGGTCAATAAAATCAAGAGCTCCTAATTTCCCTCCCTTTTCAAAATCCTGATAATTTCACTATGAAAAAGATTTAAGAAAAAAGCCATGTGTGAGAAGGTGGGGGGGGGTAGGTAATTGTGAGTCATGGTCTCCTGTTACTCTTAGCAACCTTTATTAACATTCAGTGTCCTCCCTTTTACTTAAAAACTTAATTTACACACAGAAATCATATACAAAATTAAAGGTGTATTTCCTCTAGAGGGAGTAAGAATGGCTTGGATCAGCATAGTCTATTGGAATTTGTGGTCTTTTTGCTCATCTCAAAGGGCAAAGAAATATCTCATGGTTTGGGATGTGGTGGGACTGAAAAAGGAGAGAATACGCAAATGACAAAGGGGGTTGGCTTTCCTCGGACATATATATATATATATATACACATATATATATGCCTCTGGGAAGGCTGCAGAGGAAGCTGGAGGGGCACTCAGGAAGATTTTTTAAAATCTTGGGCACTCTCTTAGGTGGCTGAGAAAGAAACAGATACAGAGGAATTGTCAGCTGTTCTTATTCTTTTCCTCTGACTTAATTTAGCTGAGTGTGACAGTCACCCATTTCTAACCATGTCCTTTTATTCTTCTGTTAAAGACTACATCTGACTGATGTAATCTCATTTCACATAAACATTTGTCATTGACCCTATCCTGTAAATTTCCTTTGTTATGGCAGGACAAGTCTGGGAAGCGTGATCTTCCCAGGGCCAGAATCCCAATGTCATTACGTTGTTAAGAGAATTTTTTCTCCAACAAGGGGCATAATCATGAACCATTCATATGTTTTATAATCATATTTCCATGTATATATCATGAATTTAGGTCTATAAATCTGCCATATCCCACCTTAAGCCTAGCCTGATGACCTCTAAGGCTACAGAGGAATCAGGACTTTTAAATTTCTTATTCAGAATAAAGTGATGTTAAAAATGTGTGTACTGATGTTAAAAAAAATGTGTATATTTGTGAGAGACATGAGAAATTGGTAGAAAGAAGAGAACTGAATATCCAGTGAATAGAGTCCTTTTAGGATTTCCTTTCAAGCTTCAGAGTTTAAGTACCTTTGGTGCTTATGAGAATAAAGGACTAGGCAACTGCTCATTATGTAAGTCTCTCTGCAGGATGGAAAGGGTAAAGAAAGGGAGAAAAGGAGATGAGAGTCCTATACTCTATTGAGGAAACACAAGACAGGAATAGAGGAAAAAATGCAAAAGGGAGAATTACCTCCTCCCTCCCTTGCCAAGCTATCCTTGCTTATGGCAAAGCCTAGGAAGGACAAAGTATATATTCAGAACAGATGGATTTAAAAGCAAAAATTAAAATAATCCCACAGAACACTGTATGGGGTAAAGTAAATTGATAAGACTTTTTTCTTTTCAAAATACTGGGAGATGGGTAGTACTAAAAATGTGTAAGCAAATATGGTAAGTACTGCCCAAGAGAATTATCAATGCTCTTTTGTTAAACAATTTTTTCAGAAACTTGATATTCAGGAAATTGGGCAAAAAAGCTTTTACTGTAAATTGAAGCATTTCATTTTTAAGTGTACAAAAAAAATCTTTGCTGAGAAAATATAGTAACAAAGACTACAGCTACCCATAAAATATCTTTTAGGAAAAGAAATAACAATAGAGACTTAGTGACAAAGAGAGAATTAGCTAGGTTTTTAAGGATTAAAACTTGAATGAAAGTTTATAAAAAATGTCAATGCCTTGAAGTCATTCCCTTCTCGCAGGTGACCCCCTCCTCTGACCACGCCAGAGATTATACATAGAGAATATTTACTGAGATTTGAACTCAGGCCCTCTGACTTCATTGGATCATAATGTCAAGAATCAAAGCTGGCAGAGATCTCAGAACTAAACTAGTCCAACAGTATTATTTTCTAAGAGGAGGAAACTGAAGTCCAATGACTTCAAATTCTTTCTATTATATTCAAATGCCTACCATGATGAACGTGCCCCAGGAGCAGCCCTAAGGCTCCAGAACAACAATTGTTGGAGTCAATTATCATTACAACCAATGGTAAAAAAGACATAGATGCTTCCAGTATAAATCCAGAGACCCTCAAGGGCACTTCCCACAGAACTGACTATACCTTTCCTGTGGAACATAGTAGGTTCACATGACTCAGACATACATTAAGGGGATTAAAATGAAAATTAAAAAATTAAAATGAAATTAAAACTTAAAAAATTATTTTAAAAAATTAAAATTAAAAAACTAAAATGAAAGTCAAAGGTTGTAAACTCCAAGATGAGAAAACATTTAACCTCTATACACAGTACTAGATTCATCCCACCCCGTCTTATAATTCAGTTTAGTTGTTGTTACTTTTTAGAATTTACTTGTACTTTGAACCTAAAATCTGAACTGAACCTTAGATGTTAAAGTCATAAGTTCATTTAATTTAAGAGAAAAATGCAAAAATCCTAAAGTAATCAACTTAGAAAATTAATCTCATGAAAAGCTAAGAATTTTCTATTTTGTTTCCTTTTATTTTTATTGCACTTAACTTACTTTCTTACCTGGTGGTAAAACTTTAAGGTAATTTCTTCTGATGTTCAGTTCTCTTAGAGATTTCAGTTGTCCTATCTGCTGAGGCAAAGCTGTGATCTCATTGCAGCTGACATCCTGTGGCAAAAGCAACAGGAAATTCACGTATTATTTTTTCCAAGGGATTAAGCATTTGAAACTAGATTTTCATGAAGGAATTTGATATTAAGACAGTAGTAAATTTTTCATCTTGTCTTCAATAAATCAGTCAACCAACAAAACACTAATCACCTACTATGTGTCAGGCATTATGCCGAATGTTGGAGATGCAAAGCTAAAAGAAAAACAGTCCCTATTCTCAAGGAGGAGACAACAGGCAAATATATAGGTATGTGTAAAATACATACAAAGTAACTTTGACCAGGAATGGTGTTCGGCAGAAGATGAGCTTGAGATGAGTCTAAAGGAAACCAGGGATTCCAAGAGTATCAATGAGGGAATGCATTCAAGGCATAGGAAAGAGCCAGCATAAAAGCATGGAGAAGAGAGATGGAGGTGCTAAATAGCAAGAATTTCAGTTTGGTTGGTCCGTAGAGTTCATAAAGGACGGTAATGGGTACTGGCCAGATTCTAAAAGACTTTAAATGACAAACCAAGCAGTTCATTATTTGATATTAGGCAGACATTAGAGTAAAATCAGTGGGGAGATGGTATGGGTAACAAAGTCAGACCAGAACTTAAGTAATCATTTTGGTGAATGGGTAGAGAGTGCATTGGAACAGGAAGACTTGAAGCATGAAAACCAATTAGGAGATTATTGCAAAAGTCTGGGTGAGGGTAGTGAAAACCTTGACTGGTGAGGCAGCTGTGTGAATTAAAAAGAAAGAAATGGATGGAAAGAAGTGGTGATAGAAATGATGAGACTTGGTAACTGAGTGGGAAAAGAGGGGCAATTTAGAGTGAAGTGTTGAGGACCACATTTCAGTTGCAAAATCATCTAATTGGAAGGAAGATGGCATCCTCAAGTGGGATAAGGAATTTTAATGGAAAGGTGTTTTTTTGGGGGGAGGGAGGGAGGGACAGATGAATTCTACTTTGAACATGAGAAATTAGATATACCTATGCCATCCAGTTTGAAATGTCTAATAGGCAGTTGGAGAGAGATTGAATATATGTGTATATATATATATATTGTATATATGATTTGAGAATTATCTGCATTGTAGTGATAATTAAACCCATGGAAGTTGTTATGGCTACCAAGTAAAAGTATTTAGAATAGAGATTCTTAAATTTTTTGGACAATGGACCCCTTTGGTAGACTTGTAAAGTGTATGGATCCCTTCTTTTTTTTTTAAAATAATTTTTATTTTTTTAGAAAAGTTAACATGGTTACATGATTCATGCTCTTACTTTCCCCTTCACCCCCCCTGACCTCCCCCACCCCCCCATAGCCGATGTGCATTTCCACTGGTTTTAACATGTGTCATCAATCAAGACCTATTTCCAAATTGTTGATAGTTGCATTGGTGTGGTAGATTCAAGTCTACATCCCCAATCATGTCTGCCTCAACCCATGTGTTCAAGCAGTTGTTTTTCTTCTATGTTTCTACTCCTGCACTTCTTCCTCTGAATGTGGGTATCGTTCTTTTCCATAAATCCCTCAGAATTGTCCTGGGTCATCGCATTGCTGCTAGTACAGAAGTCCATTACATTCGATTTTACCATAGTATATCAGTCTCTGTGTACAATGTTCTTCTGGCTCTGCTCCTTTCACTCTGCATCAGTTCCTGGAGGTCTCTCCAGTTCACATGGAATTCCTCCAGTTTATTATTCCTTTGAGCACAATAGTATTCCATCACCACCATATACCACAATTTGTTCAGCCATTCCCCAATTGAAGGACATACCTTCCTTTTCCTGTTTGTTGCCACCACAAAAAGCGTAGCTATAAATATTTTCGTACAAGTCTGTTTATCTATGATCTCTTTGGGGTACAAACCCAACAATGCTATGGCTGGATCAAAGGGCAGGCATTCTTTCATAGCCCTTTGAGCATAGTTCCAAATTGCCATCCAGAATGGTTGGATCAGTTCACAACTCCACCAACAATGCATTAATGTCCCAATTTGGTCACATTTTTCTTTCTTGCTTTCTAAAGAAGCAAGAAAGACTGAAACCTTGCCCAAACTTGGTCCCTCTTTCAAAGAGGGGTGTGTGTGTGTGTGTGTGTGTGTGTGTGTGTAGAGAGAGATTATATAGGTAGCCTTTATACCTTTGGAATGAGGAAAATATGTGTATGCAAGGGTGTTTGTATATGGAAGGTAAGGGTTTAAAAAAATTAAATCAGCACTCTATATTACTTGGTTAACAATTACTGGGTTGGGGGTGGGGGAAAAGTTGGCAGAACCGTTATTCATAAGGCTCAAATTCCTTTGTATCTGTAGCCTTTAGCAAAGTACCTAGCACTTCATAAATGCTTGTTGACTGACTTCCTGTTTTTAAAAACATTCACATGATGTATTTAGCCTTTTAAAATATTATTCTATCAGGAGAAAGAAATGATATGAACTATTTAAAAATCAGGCCACATCTATAGATAGCTTTTTACAGTTAATGAAGGAGCCTAGTTTTCTATAAACTCTAAAAATTAAAATTTTCAGTAGTCAACAATACAATATTCTTCTGACCTTTTAAAAATGTAAGAATAAAATGACTGAACTATTTGGACAGCATATTTCTAGGAATAAGATCTCTAGAGGTATCTATTTTTACCCTACTGCAAAGCACAACTGATATTTACTTTGTACTCAGTATGCATTTTAGCAGAAAATGATTGAATAGGATACACATTCTTAAATCATACCATGACATTTTTCAAAAAAGTTTTTAAATGAATGAATTATTTTAACTTAAAAACCAGAAATATCCAGATAGAAAGATGAAATTGCTTATTTACAAATGAGGACAATTTTATTTTCAGCAATTATTCTCAGAAATGTATTAAGTTAAACTCCAACAATTTATGCAAGGGAAGCAAGTTTTTCCTTCTGACTTACAGGACGTCTGCAGACAATTAGAAACACATAGTTCAATTGTCCATTCAAATTCTGAAGGTATTTGGTGAAGGTCAAATTTGTTAATAATACTCTGAACTGTTGTCAGTTACTTCCTGTCCTAACAAAATAATGGAAAAAAAAGCTGTCAGACTTAATATATTTAAATTAAGGATATATCCAAAATGTATTAACATTTCTGTAGACACCAATTTAATGCTACATTTCCAAACTTTGTTATAATCCCATCAGATTACTAAAGAGGTTATATGAATTTTGTGATAAAAAAGATTTCACGTGGAAAAATTGTGTCTTAATTCAGCTAGGAAGTTGAGTGGAATTGATGGATAAAAATCTAAATGTTATTGAGCCTGACAGTTCAGCATAGAAAATATGAAGACAACTGCTCCCTAACTAACTTTTATAGAACTATTGAAATTCAAATTAAGATATAGCTTATTTTTTCCTTAGTAGATTTCAAAAAAAGCTTAAAAACTAAAAATTAAAGTACTATATATTTATCCATAAGGTATATTGGAGTCAGCACAAACCAGCTCACCAACCAATTGTTAATTTTTTTCAGCGTGAGCATTTACATGTTGGAATTTGGCAAATAATGCAATCAGGGTTTGATTTATTATTTTGTTTGTTTACATTTAAGAAAGTGATGGAAAATGTTAATAATGCAGAGAAAACTTAAGAGTAGGTATATTTGATTGTACTTTTTTTTTCCTCCAGAGAAATGGTTGTTAAACATTTTCCAACACACTGCTGCATTTCACTCATTTCTGGAATGGATATGAATTTCCAATATTCTCAATTTTAAATGGTATTTTTACTTTATCACTATAAATGCTAGCATAATCTCCTCTGAAATTCCAGAAGTCTAAACCTATTTCTCAGATAATACACAAGAATTGCAATGATGTGAAGTTACTTAGCCAAGGTTATTACTTAAAAGAAAAAAAAATCCCAGAACACTCAGAATGCCAAGAAATATCATCATAAATAAATTAAATTAAACTACAGCTTTAAAAGTTTCCTTGGGTAAATCTGCAAGTATTAAAAATATGATGCACTTAATTTCATCACTAGTAAAGCATTCTCCAACACTACAGCTAATAATAATGTAATTATACCTCAAATTTATACAATGTATTCCACCAGTCTTGGGGCCTCAATAAATAGAACACAGTTTTTCAACGATTGTATGGAAATTTAATGATTTAAGGAATATTTCTAGGAATTATTTGAAAGGAAGTATGATAATAACCCTTCACCAAAGAATTATTCTAACTGCCACCTTATCTTTTACCACATTGAAGGAAGCCAGGAAAGCAGGAGCTATGGAACCAGCAAGCAATAATTGCTGACAGTAATGCTGAGGACAGCATCCATCTCCCTTGCACTTCGGAGGCTGGCTGCAGGCAACAGATAAAAAAACAGGAAGAGCCATAACCTTTGGAGTGGTGTTTACTGTAGGCTTGGAGTTGCAGTCCTGACTTTTATATATGGAAGAAGAGGGCAAGAGAGGAAAAAAAAAGAGGAGAGAAGGGGAGGGAGGGAGAGGCAGACAGATAGAGAGAGAGAGAGAGAGAGTGAGAGAGAGAGAGAGAGAGAGAGCATAAATACTATGTGAGACTGTATTGTTAGAACAATGTATCTCTGGAAGTTTTGTGTTTTGCTTGGGTGATTTTTCCATGTCTCAGAGTTCCATAGGTGTACAGTGAATGAGTGAGTGAGAGAGAAGGAGAGGAGAGGGAAAAGGAGAGGGAGAGGGAAAAGGAGAGGAGGAGAGGAGGAGAAAAGAGAGAGAGAGAGGAAGAGAGAGGGGGAGGGGGAGAGGGAGAAGGAGATGGGGAGAGAGAGGGAGGGAGGGAAGGAAGAAGGGAGAGAGAGAGAGAGACAGACAGACAGACAGACAGACAGAGAGAGTCTTTTGTGCAGAAGAGCCATGATGTGGCCTGCCCAATGTCTTCACCAAAGAGTCCACCAGAGGTTTTTTACAATGATAGCTATGTGTCAAATGTCCCAAGACAACTTCACCCTTGATTTGTTAAAGTCTTTTCTTATTTTCTTTGGAATATCTGTTTTTGAAACCATCGCTGTGGCATAGACATAAAGTAGTCAAATATTATGCCAGAAGAACATAGTCCCAGATAGGTTCAGATAAACTATATACCTGGTGTCGTAGGAACAATATCTTAATCCCTACCTCCATGCAAGTGAGACTAGTTTTTCTTTTTTCAAAAAGGTACTGAAACTAATCTTAAGACTTTTTTTGGTCTACAACTAAAGATTTTTGGTAAAGTTGTTTGGTAAACAACTAAAGGCTGGGGCCTTGGACATCATTTCCTGGTCTGAGTTTAGCCAAAATGAGTTTTGGGAACTCTCTAATGTTAATCTGGTATATCACGATGGGCAACTTGGGCAAAGGAGCCTCTCTCACCTACATAAACTTGAGCATCTTCATTGCATATCTTTGTTGAAGAATCTTCTACTATGGCTAATAAATTCCTTTTTTTTGCCAATTAATTAATGATCTTATAAAGTACCTTTTGTCATTCTAATACAGAATATAAACTACCAAAGGGCCTGAGTCAGGCCCATCCCAGAAGATCTAAGACACTGAAAAAACTATCTCATTCCTTCCTTTTTGATTCAGTAAGGTTTCCCCTACTGATACCTAGGGTTTCCTTCCTTATGACTTTGTAGATAAAAGCCATTTTGATTTGTCTGAATAAAAACTGGTCTCTTTTTTGGTATGAAAAGTGTTTGGCATACCAGGTATTCCAGACTATGCAGGAAAGGTAATGGAGAACTTGGTGGAACTGGGTATTCTGAGGCAAAAGGCAGCTTTCTGAAGGGCAATTAGTTGATACCTTCCCCCACTTTGTATTGTGTGATCCAAAGATCAGCTCATTTTCGGTCCCTTAAACCACTTTGGTTGTATCATTTCCTCACTGACCCTGCTCTGCCATTCTTCTATCACTGTATATTTCATTTTAGATCTTCCATTTGTATGAGTTAAAACAAGGAAAAAATAAAAAAGGTATTACTCTATATATCCTAGTTTGTATGATGCTTTATGAAAAACTTCCTAGCATGTCAGTGCCAAGAAATATAAGCATTCAGAAAGAAAGACTTCAAATATTTAAGAACCATAATCATGATCACATAAGACTTAGCAGTTCTCACCTCAAAAGAGAGGAGAACATGGAATGAGAATGTCCAAAATGCAAAAAGCAAAAGAATAATTTACTTGAGAAAACTGAGTATAATTCTAAAAGTGGAATACATGGATCTTGCATAAAATAGATTTTCAAATATTCCTGATTTAAAAAAACAGAGCTGAAAAGGAACTTGCAAATATAAATATGGGAGTTGAGAAAAGATTAAATAGTATAAAATAGTAGCTTAAGCTATCTTTGAATGACTTTTATTAGCCAAAACTCAACTTATGGAACCTAAGGCTCTAGGGTTGAGTAGGATGCATGGTACATTTGTAGCCCTGCATATTTTGCTCCCCTTTGGTTCACAGGGGATGATGTTAGTCAGGACTGCCCCTATGGCACTGTGAATGGACTCATGATCCTTCTCAGTCCCTGAGCCCCTATGTTTACATACTGGCTTGGAAGGGGAGATAGTACTTATAGAATACTGAGTTTGTGCCATCAAACCAGCTGAAAAGGACATTTCTCAGCCTCATGCAGTTGGGGACTCTACAGACAGTGAGTATATAAGCTGCCACATTTGCTAGCTGATACATAATCCTATTGCCCTAAGAGATGAGAATGTGTAATATCTAAGGATACCAAATTAATCTTGTTTTCTAGTAAAAGAAGCTCTTTCATTTTCAGTTATATCCAAGTTCTCATAACCCCATTTGGGGTTTTCTTGGCAAAGACACTGGAGTGGTTTGCCATTTTCTTCTCCAGCTCAATTTACAGATGAGGAAAACTGAGCCAAACAGGCTTAAGTGACTTGCCCAAGGTCACACAGCTACTAAGTGTCTGAAGTCAGATTTGAACTCAGAAAGATGAGTCTTCCTGACTTCAGGCTGGGTACTCTATCTACTGTGCAACCTAGCAGCCCTAATAGTGGAAGTGTACCACCTTAGATTAGCAGGAGAATCTAGCCTATCAATCCTCTTAGATCATTTTACAACTACTTTTTGACATCAAGTCTTATGGATTGTTTGTTAATTTCTTAGAAATGACATCCCTACTGGGTTCAATTAAGGATGCTTCTCAATTTCTTCAAATAAATGAATTGAGTTCTAATGTTTTTATTTGTTTGATTTAAAAAAAACTCTCATCTTCTGCCTTAAAGCAGAAATGTATTGCTGTGTATTGGTTGCAAGGGTGAAGAATGATAAAGGATAGGCAAGGGAGGTTAAATTATTTGCCCAGGGTCACATAGCTAGAAAGTCTAAGGCCAGATTTGAACTGAAGGCCTTCTGTCTTTAGGTTTAGGTGACTCAGTCACCTGAGTCACTCAGCTGCCCCCTTGTTTGTTTTTAAGGTAAAAAGAGTAAATTATTTAGTAAACTTGGAAATAATTATGATTCAAAGTAAAGTTCATTCTCTGGCTATTCATTCACTTGAATTAGCCCATGATCAAACTTAGAGCTGAAAAGGACCTCTGAAGTCATATAGTACAAGTCTTTATGTTTATAGATGAGGAAACTGAGGTACAGGGATTAAGTAACTTGTACAAGGTCACAAATTTAAGTGGCAGATTGGATTCTTAGAAAAGAATCCAAGTTCTTTAATTACCCAGCTAGCATTGTTTCTACTGTATCTTGCTGCCTGATTCAGATGAGTCTCTTCCCCTGGAAGAGGCTTGGACTTTTTTTTTTGCCTTGTATTATTATTATTTTTCAAACTTCTTTTTTCTCAGTTATATGAAAAAAAAACAAATTTAACCTTTGTTTTTTTTTAAAGTTTGAGCCAAATTCTTATCCTCCCTTCTTACTTCCTTTCCATCCTCCCTCAATCTGATTTAAATTTTACATGTGTAATAGTGTAAAACATCTTCTTTGAACACTGTTTTAAAAAAAGTAGAGTAGAGAAGTAATAAAATTGCTGTTATAGGACTACACTTCTGACCTGGCCTTGGACTCTGATAGTCTATTTCTATCCATTGGCTCTAGTTTTAATTAATTAGTACCTTGTATTTTAGACCCTTTGTTAAGAACTATGATTTTAAAAAATTTGATGGTAATATCATTTGTCCTTTTTGCCACTTGGCATAATTATATGTTAACAAGATATAACCTTGATTTGTATTTTTATGAAGAAGAGACTGTTTGTATTTAAATGATTTGTAAGCTATTTTGATCTTCAAAATAATCTCAAAAACTCATAAGCTACTTTTATAAATGTCAAAGGCAAAGATATGATTTAAATTTAATATCTGCTCTCTGGAGGAACTCAAGAAATTCAAGGTCCAAAGAGAAGAGAATATCTGATTTTAACAAAAATAACTCTTGTATTCTTGTTTGGACTGTAATTAGTAAAAACAACAATCACTAAATATTACAATGTTCAAATCAGTAACGTACCAATTCCATTAACTGTTTGAGTTGACCTATCTCTTCTGGAAGAGATCCAAGCTTGTTGTTACTTGCAATTAAGACTTTGAGAGGGAGACCACACAGGCAGGCTGGCAATGACGACAGCTGATTTCGACTACAACAAAAAACAGAATAATACAAATAAAAAAGACGGGTCATATTACGCTTTATGTTTATGCAAGTTATTATCTGGAAATGAAAACAGCAGTTTATAAAATTAAAAGTTTATTTTTCCTAGATATGCTATAGCTATTCAAATGGCAAGAATTCAAGTCTAAGCTGTTTATTTTTTAAAGTTTTATTTTAAAAAAAAGCAAAAACAAATAAATGCACATTAGATGTATGTGGCACACTGGATAGACTTGAGACCCTGGAGTCAAAAAGACCCGTGTTCAAATCAGATGCAACTGTGTGGCCCTGTATAAGTCACTTAACTTTTTTTTTTCCATCAGGCTCTCCCTCAGGAAAATGAGGATAATAACAGCCCCTCCCTCACAGGGTTGTTGTGAGGATCATAGGAAATAATAATTGTATAGCACTTAGCACATGATCGTCATCATCATCAATTCTTCTTCCCACACTGAAAAAAACGACACTATCATTCTTAAAGACACAAAACTCATTTTATCAGCCTGTATCTATTTTTGACAGTACAGGTAAACAACTAAGACTAACAAGAAGGTAGCATAAACTGTTTTTTCCCTAATAACATACATTGGAAATTCAAGTTAGGGCAAATATATTCAGTAAAAATGAAAATTGACATAGTTTTTCATCTAAGTCATAAATAGTGAGGAAAGGACCATAGGTTATTGAAAATTGGGCCAATTTCTGACAGGCCATGTACAGCTAAGTGGCTCAGTGGACAGAGCCAGGCCTAGAGATGGGAGGCCCTGAGTTCAAATCTGACCTCAGACATCACTGCCCTTTCACAGCAGGAAGATCTTGTGTCAATCAAATCCTATTTTGTTGCCATTCTGTGGTGTGGCAATAACTCTGGGAACTCAAAGGCCACATACACCATTGCATCAGGATCTCTAGAAGATCTTGAGAATGCTAGAGTATTAATATAATTTAATTTAATTACTATAATAATGAGTATGCTAGAGAAATTCTGAAGAATGCTTAGACAACAAGCTGGGTCTGCTTCCTAATAACCAGCATTCTCGAGTACAGAGAAGCTAATCCCCTTAGAGGCTGGACATTTCCTTCAACCAGAGTCTAGGAAACAAGAAAAATACAAAATCACCTTCGGACCTTCATTTTGATTTTGCAGGATGGTAGCAAAAAGATGGAAAGAAGAATGAAAGGGACTGAGAAACACAGTTCTTAGAGGATTCCCAAGTTCTAAGAGCTTAGACTTACCAGGGGGACAAAACAAGGTATATAAAAAAGATATAAGGCAGAATGGAATAAAGGCAAATAAGAGACTGACAAAATGTTCTAAGAAAATTTGAGGAAGAAGAGACCTCTCACTTGGATGAATCACAGAGGGCTTTATGGAAGAGTCCAGTTTTTAGCCAACAAACAATCATATATAAAACAAAATACATGAAAAATATTTTTGCCTGTCTCATTTCCACTCCCCCCCCCCCCCATTAGCCTTGAAACCTAACAATGGTATTGCTGGGTCAAAAAGTATACAGTTTTATAACTCTTTGAGCAGAATTCTGAAGAGTGTCCCAAAATGGTTGGATCAGTTCACAGTTTCACCAATAGTCTCAATTGATTAAAAACAACAACAAAAACAAATTTTCCAATATGGTCACTTGGAGGAAGAAAAGGGGCAGAAACTTTCAGGTTCCTAAGTATTCCCTCTCCTTTCCTAGCCCCTACCATCTAGCAAGTTGTGTGTATGATCTGCCACAAGGAAAAATAATCCCATCAGTACTGATAGTGCCAGACCCAGGCCCTCTTCTCACTTCTTTTTACATTCTCTCACCTGGTAACATTCGTAGTTTCAATAGTTTCCACAGCTCTCCTTGTTTCAAGGATCATATCTATCCTGGTGACTCCCCGATGAATACACTGGACCCAGATATCCCTCTCGAGTTCCCACCTTCTCTGATTAGACTGCTGATTAGGCATATCAAACTGGATTGTACATAAGCCTCTCAAATTTTACATCCAAAATAAAACTCATTATCTTTGCCTTCAAAGCCACCTTCCAGACTTTCTTATTCCTGTCTGGGTACTGTCCTTGTGATTCATAATCTTGGTGTCTCCTTAACTCCTAATCTTTGCTTGTCCCCTATATCCAAACAATTGCCAAAGCTTATCATTTCTACTTCTACTATATCCCTTGCATGTGTGCTATTCTCTACTCACAAAATCACTATTCTCACTCATCACATTTTCTCTAGACTGTTATAGTTTTTTTAATCACCCTGGCTCAAATATCAAACTTCCATTAGATTGAGAACTCCTTGAGAGCAGGGATTATTTTTAGCCTTTCTTTGAATACCCAGATGTTAGCCTGGCACATATTTAGTAAAATACTTATTGACTGAACTCTTCCCTCTTCAATTCACCTTCCATTACCCCAAATAATATTTTCCTCAAGTATAATTAGGATCATATCACTTCCCTATTCAATAAGCTCCATTGTCTTTCAATTATGTCTAAGATTAAATATTAATTTTTCTGGCATTTAAAGCTCCTTAAAACCTGGCTCTTTGCCACCTTTCCAGTCTTCTTACACATTATTCCCACCCATATAATCTGTGAATTAAGTTTTCTTTGTTTACTTGCTGTCCTATACTAATGAAATGCCATCTCCCACCCCTGCATGTTTGCAGTGCCTATTCCCTATACCTGGAATTTATTTCCTCACCTCTACCTCTTGGAAACTTTGATTTTCTTCAAGATCCAGCTCAAGCACTATTTTCTAAGTGAAACTTTTGCTGATTACCTCAATTGCTAGAGCATGCCCATCCCAAATGACACTGTATTTATTTTACATTTATTATGTATATACTTATACATCTTCGTATTATCTCTTCTGGTAGAATGTAAACTCCTTGAGGGCAAAGTGCCTAACATATAGTTATTTCTTAATAAATGCTTGTTGATGGCTTGACTCAAGTCTGCCATGCAGCTAACCTTGAAGCACTTCCCCAGATGTAGCTCTCTGCCAGAGAAGGGGCAGGGGAGAGTAGAGGCTCTCATATCTGGCCAGGAAAGTGATTGAGGGGAGCCAGATGTCTTTTCAGGTGGGATGATCAGACTCTAGGGCTAAAAAGGCAGACCATATTGGAGAGTCCCTTTACTACTGGGGTAGGATAATGTAGGGTAGGCAAGAATTCCATGGAGTCATACTTCTTGGACCTTATTTTCCAAAGAGAAGCCAAGTTCCATCTGGCTCAAAGAGGCAGAGAAAAGGTCAGTAGTAGGCAAATTTCTAATATAGTGAGATCTCTCTCAGTATGTCTCCCTGAACTATTCTAAAGGTAACAGAGAACTAAAGTTGGGCGATCATTATTATAATGAGATGAATGATATTCTAAAAAAATACAAAAATTAAAGTGTAAACATTTATTAATTGCCCTTTATGTACAAAGACATTACCAAACTAAACCTTGCATACAAAGAGCCTACTTTCTAAAAGAGAAATACAGCTTGTACACAGATAAATAGAAAAGAAGGTTTTTAACTCTCTATTTCTTCTGACATCCATGATTCAAGTTCAAATCCATTTCACCCATGATCTATACTTGCAAAATGGCTTCCTAATGGCCTCCATGCCTCCTGTCTCTCTCCCACTTTAATCTATTTTCAACAAGGCCACCAAGATGAGTATCCTAAAGCATAGGTAGGATCAAATATAAACTGTTCTGCTTGGCAATGAAAATAAAATGGAAAACAGTTCATTTAAAAGAAATTCATTTGGGCATGAAAAAATTAAAGAAATTCATTATAGTTCCAGAAAGCAAAAGGTAACTATGTTTGATCTTTATCTACCACAAGCAAAAGAGGTGAAAACATCAGTAAGATAAACAAAAATAATTACACTTATTAAATAATTGAGCTTTACAATGTATTATGTAATTTTAGGGGACAGATATCCTTTACTAATTATGTAACATGTGGTCTATTGTTGAAATTAGTTTGAATTTCCTAAAAATGTTCAATTAACATGAAATTAAATACTAACCACAATGTCTTCCTTCTGTACTAGGGGATAAATTTAATTATGAACTGACTAACTCATCTTTTGCCTTTTTCTTCCTGTGTATTTTTAATAGAAAATGGTAAACTGAAGAAGGGAATTTTCTGATAATGAATATTTGTTATACTATGGTCAGGCTACACAATTAGTTTTATTCTAAATTAAGAAATTAGTCTACAGATTTCCTATTCATCTAAGTAGTATATGTTTTAAATTGTTTTAGAGTAACTAAATTTTGCCCATTTTTTATTTGAGTTTTGGATTTGGTTATACTGTACATTATTTTGAAAGTCTTTCTTGACCTTGTATCTGAAAATAGGAATTTGAAGAACCTGCATAACTTCCTACTCTGACAGGTCTTTAGGACTCATTTGTATATGGTACTCTACACAGGTTGTCATTAGTTATGCAACTAGGAAATTCTAAATAAACCTTCTTCTAAAATCCTTTAAAAGAAAAAAGATCAACTTAAATTATTATGCACATGGTAATGTGTACATAGTTAAAAACTACATTGTATTTAATGCCTCCAATTTGAATTTGGTGTTAAAGGAATTATGACTTCAGAATTTCCCATTTTGTAAAATAAGTTTGGAACTCTATCCCCACTTTTCTCTCCACCTACCCCTTTCTCCCTTCTTTCTCTTCCTAAAATACATAATTATAGCTCCAACACCTTGGGCCAGAGTGATTTTGACAAATCTAGGTTGGCTCAACTGTGCTCAAAACTAGTTCACAACCTGGGAATGACTGTCACCAAACAATAGCCTTGCTTAGAGAGAGTAGAGAATTCACTAGGGCAGAGCAATTCAGTTCACAGTAAAAAAAACAGTGAGTGTTTAAAGAAACTCCAACTTTAGGCTTATTACTAGAGCTGCCCAAGGCTTTCCACTGTGCATACCTGCACCATATTTGGGCTGTTGCAACAGAATGAGTTTCCCACAGTATCAGTCCATAAACCCTCCCAGAGTATAAATAAACTACTGCCTAAAATATTTAAATTCTCTTTGCACCCAAGTCTATAAACAACCATTACAACAAATATTTGTTGTTAATAAACTTCACACTACTAAAATCAGTGACAATTTGACCCCTCTCAATTATTTAGTCAATCCATTTCCTCTTCTACTTCCTTCAGGGCAAACTGACAAAACAGACCATTCCAACCCCCAAACCCCCACACAAAATATGTTTTTTTTTTACAAAATATGTTTTTAAATTTCTTCTAATTGATTTCTGAAATTATTATTACATTCATTTTTTTCTTATAAAAATCCAGAGCAAGATGATGGCTACTGGAAGATCCTCTTAAGCCTAATAGGAACTGACTATGCAATAATAGCAAGAATAAAATTTGTCTGACTCTCCTCCCTTTAAGAACAGTGGAAATTCTAAATTATATATTTACACAGGTGAAACAGTTACTAATTAAGAGGCTATTAAATCAGTCTTCAAGAAATCTAAACCACAGTCAACTGCTCTTTAATATTGAAGCAAAGATTAAACACTAGTTGATTATTCAGGAAAGAAGCTATTTACTTTGGGGACTAAGTATCTAGGTTTGGTCTCTTTTTTCTGGACAGATGAAGAGGCTACAAATAGAAATGTGAAACAGATTCTTCTCTAGAAGAGCCCACACTTTAATTGGGAGAGACAACATTTAGGAGGACTAGACAGCAGAGCAGGTAATACCGTTCAATGGTCCATCAGGTGTAGCAACAGAGGGGAAGGGAAGTTCTATTGGTCTTTGATGGGTTAAGTCAGGTGACAAAACCTGGGGATCAGGAGAACAAAACAGCAGAGCAAATGGTAAAGCGCCACAGGGTGCCCAGAGCAAAATGGCAGGCAGATAGTAAGGTCTGGTGGTCTACCTACCATCTAAATGCTAAGAACTGTTGCCTGTACTTGTTGGACCTTTGGCAAGTCTCTTAACTTCTAAAGTCTCAGGTTTCCTTATCTATAAGATGAGAAGGTTGGACTAGATGACCTCTAAATCCATTCTAGCTCTAAATCTGTGAACTATGATTCACTTGATAATGCTACCCTTTATTTGCTGGGATAAAGAGGATTCCTCTAAATGTTGAGATCCTTGATATAGCAAAACTCTTTTCAATTTTTTTAATCCAGCACTAGAATGTGACTAATCATATCAACATAACCAATATCAATTACTGGTCCCACTTCATGATAACATAAATTGTGCCATGGTCACAAATATGGTAAATAGTAGAGTCAGTATCTGAACTTGAGTCTTTGGACTCCACTTCTAGGCATTTCAACTGTCCCAATCAGTAAGGGAAACTTGAGCTGGATCTTGAAAAATAAGTAGGACTTGAAGAACTAGAAAGACATTCTAGAGACAAAGAAGACACTTAGAGTCAACAACAAGCATGAGAGATCTGAGGTATAATAAGGAGACTAGCAAGGCTAAATAGGACACTTTATATTAGGAAACAGCAAAAGGCAAGGTTATTAGGCAGAACAGAAACAAATCATAGAATGCCTTGAATAATAGCAGGATAATGAGTTAATCTACAGACCAGATAACAGCGACTTATCATAGAACTGATGACAAAGAAAATATAAGCCCCTGATATGATGATAAAAGGAGTACAGAGAAGAAGAGAGGGGCACACACATGTATATCCTTTGGATTTTGCATCAGTTGGATTGTGATATGATTCCTACATCCATGTGTCCAGTCTCAGTCTATTTCTTGAATCTCTATTCCCACAAGACCAACTACTTATTAAACATTTCTAACTGGATATTCAATAGACAGATTGAATTCAATGTGTCCAAAATAGAACACATTTCCCCTCTAATCCTCCACTTCCCTTTGATTTCTTTTTCTGAGTGCATGACCATCCTCCTAATTACCCAAGTTTATAATCAAGCAACAAGATTTTATTATGTAGGGGCAGATAAGTGGCTTGGTGGATAGAGAACCCAGATTTGGAGACAGGAGATCCTGAGTTGAAATATGGTCTCAGATATTTCCTATAGGTGTGTGACTCTGGACAACTCACTTAATTGCAATTGCAATATTTGGTATCAAAGCAAAGGCTAAAAAATTATTAAAATGTTATGTACTGGGTGAGAGGCACAGTCTAAGTTTTGGAGACACAAAAGAAAATTATCTCAGAGTTATCTCCATGCCTTTCCAAAGTCTAATTATGGAATATACTTCCTCTTTACCTCCACCTCCATATCATTGCTAGCTCCTTTCAACTCAGTTCAAGTGTCATTCTTCAGAAAGTTCTCTATTCCCTTCAAATGGACAGTGATAGACTTGGTTCCAGGAAGACATAAGTCTAAATACTTGCCACAAACTAATTAGCTTATTAGCTGTGTGACTCAGGGCAAACTACTTCCTTGGTTTTCATAACTAAGATGGTACTAATAATAGCACATACTTTACTTGGTTGTTTTAAGAAGGATTTGAGATGATACACAAAAGCTCTGTGCAAACCTTAAAGGCCCATATAAATGTTAGTGTCAACTAGCACTCTCCTTAAAAGAAAGGAACTATCTTATACTTTATTTTTAGAATACAAGTTGTTTCTCTCAAAAATACTTCTTAAGTGCAGGAACCATTTCATTAATTTTTCTTGTCTCTCCATACAATGAGACATTGCTTAGGACAGTGATTTCCAAAGTGGGCACCACCACCTCCTGGTGGGTGCTGCAGTGATCCAGAGGAACAGTGATGGCCACAGGTGTATTTATCTTTCCTATTAATTGCTATTAAAATTTAAAAAAAAATAATTTCCAGGGGCGCTAAGTAGTATTTTTTCTGGAAAGGGGGCAGTAGGCCAAAAAAGTTTGGGAACCACTGGCTTAGGACGTAGTAGTCACTTTGTAAAAGCATGCTAAATTGAAGTGAATATAGCTGATGTTTTAGGAAGATATTTTTGGCAAGAATAGAGTAGAAGAAGCTAGTTTTAAAGTGATCAAATCCTATATAGGGTAGAAGAAGGAAAGAGAGGAAGCAGAACATGAAGCGATATGAGACGCTTCAAAGGCAAATAGTTACTAGGGCTCAATAACTGACTGAATAAAGAAGATGGAATGGAAAGAAGAATCTAAGAATACTAAGATTTTAAAGTTAAATAAGTAAAAAATGATGCTGATATAGAGAAGTTGGGAGAAGGTATTATTTGGGAAGGATATACTAAATTTTTTTTAACATTTATTAATATTCATTTTTAACATGGTTACATGATTCATGCTCCACCTTTCCCCTTCAACCACCCCTCCTGCACCCCCCCCCACCCATGGCCGATGCGCATTTCCACTAGTTTTGTCATGTGTCCTTGATCAAGACCAATTTCCAAATTGTTGGTAGTTGCATTGGTGTGGTAGTTTCGAGTCCACACCCTCAATCATGTCCACCCCGACCCATGCGTTCAAGCAGTTGTTTTTCTTATATGTTTCCTCTCCTGCAGTCCTTCCTCTGAATGTGGGTAGCTTTCTTTACCATAAATCCCTCAGAATTGTCCTGGGTCACTGTATTGCTGCTGGTACAGAGGTCCATTACATTCAATTTTACCACAGTATATCAGTCTCTGTGTACAGTGTTCTTCTGGCTCTGCTCCTTTCGCTCTGCATCAGTTCCCGGAGGTCTCTCCAGTTCACCTGGAACTTCTCCAGTTTATTATTCCTTTTAGCACAATAGTATTCCATCACCCGCATATACCACAGTTTGTTCAGCCATTCCCCAATTGAAGGACATCCCCTCCTTTTCCAATTTGTTGCCACCACAAAAAGCGCAGCTATGAATATTTTCGTACAAGTCTGTTTATCTATGATCTCTTTGGGGTACAAACCCAGCAATGGTATGGCTGGATCAAAGGGAAGGCATTCTTTTATAGCCCTTTGAGCATGATTCCAAATTGCCAGTCAGAATGGCTGGATCAGTTCACAGCTCCACCAGCAATGCATTAATGTCTCAATTTTGCCACATCCTCTCCAACATTCATTACTCTCCCCTTCTTTCATTTTAGCCAATCTGCT
>NC_058132.1:116979731-117057952 GCF_016433145.1 Gracilinanus agilis | reverse complement strand
TCGAATGTAGTGGGTGTTCTATGGATCCTTTCAATGTCTATGTTGCCCTCTTGTAGGACTTCAGGGCAATTTTGCTGAATTATTTCTGTTAGTATGGAGTCCAGGTTTCTATTAATTTCTGGTTTTTCTGGAAGACCGATTATTCTCAAATTGTTTCTTCTAGACCAGTTTTCTTGGTCTGTCACTCTCTCATTGAGATATTTCATGTTTCCTTCTATTTTTTCAGTCTTTTGGCTTTGTTTTATTTGTTCTTGTTGTCTTGAGAGATCATTAGTTTCTACTTGCTCAATTCTAGCCTTTAGGGATTGATTTTCGGCTATAATCTTTCGGTTTTTGGCCATAATCTTTTGGTTTTCGGCCATAATCTTCTGGTTTTCGGCCATAATCTTCTGGTATTCGGCCATAATCTTCTGGTATTCCTTTTCAATCTGGTCATTTCTGGAGTTCAATTTGCTTATCAGTTCATTTGGTTTCTGAGCCTCACTTTCCAATTGCATGATTCTACCTTTTAAACAGTTATTTTCTTACCAGATCTCTTCCATTTTCCTCAAAATCTCAGTTTTGAACTCTTCCATAGCTTGTGAGGAGTTTTCCTTATTTGAGGAGGGTCCAGATGCTTGTTTGTTCTCCTCCTCTGTTTGCTCGGTTGTCTGGATTTTCTCTGTGTAAAAGCTGTCGAGTGTTAAAGACTTCTTTTTCTTGTTGTTATTCTTTCTCTTCTGAACTTCCTGAGGATGAGTAGCCATCATTACCCCAGCAGCTTCTCAGATTTATCCACGCGCTCAGTGTCTGTCCTCTGCCGGAGGTTTCTTTACAAGTCTCAGGGCGCTGCTTCCACAGTCGTATACCCGTCTGCACTGGTTCCCCACTTAGGCTTTAGTTCCTGGCTGTGTCTGCCTCCACCCACGCCTCCGCAGTGCCTGCGTTCTGCTCAGCCTGCGCTGTGCGCCCTGCGTCCTGCGCCCGCGCTCAGATTTCGCCTGCTTTCTTTGGCTTAATGGGGTCCTAAGTCTTGCTGCTCTCAGGAACAGGCCCCGGAGCTGCCAATGACTCGATGGGTGCCCCAAACTTGCTCTATTTCTTTTTAGCTGGCTTCAGAGCTCTAGATCTTGTGTGTGGAGGAGGTGGGGGTGGGGCGGTTACTCAGCCCGCGATTTAGTGAGAGCCCTTTATAGCCTGGAAATGTCTCGATTCCACGTACCTTCCACACTGTGCCCTGTTGTGGGGTTCCTCCGTTCGTCTGGACTTGTTTTTATGTCCCCTTGAGGAGTTTTGTGTGTTTCGGTCAGGAGAGGTTAAGAGCTGCTTCTTACTCTGCCGCCATCTTAACCCGGAACCCCAGGATATACTAAATTTTTAATACACTCCTCAACCCTTGCCACTAGTTTGCTGTATCACTTAAAATTCTAAATGTTGGTTTCCTAACCTGTAAAATGAGAAAAAGTCATTTGTCCAACCTGCTATAATGGACTGTTTATCCTACTATTCAATTCAATAAATTTAAGTGCCTGCTATTTTGTAGGCACTGTGCAAAGCGCTGGGTACACAAATAAAAAAAAAGAGAGAAAGTCAGTTCCCATAGAAAAAGAAAAGACAATACACATAAAGAAGCTGAAAAGCAGGGAGGAGGAATCATCAGGGGTTATGATTTTCTGTATAGCTGAAACAAAGGAGAGATGCTGATGGAAAGTTCTGAGCCTTCTATAAAGAAAAACTTTGGGAAAGGTTTATTACTCCACCTTCCAGTCTCCAATCAGAAGAGAGAGGGAACTGATGAGAATGCAGGTAGTCAGCTTATCCTAGGGGAGACATGATGTTCTATGCAGTCCAAGTAAAGCAGAGTTCGGATGGAAAATGGCTCCATGTCTTTTATTTCTGCTTTCTGGGCACTTTATTTCTTTGGGTTAGCATGAGTCACTCTTTTTCTTGCTAGGGAATCTGGCAGGCAAAGACAGGGCTGTCTAGATAGGAAAAGTTGAATGCATCACTAATGCAGAATAAAGAAAGCCAATCTTATAAATTATCTCCAGACTCTCATTATCTGTCACTAATCAACTACCCAAATGGGCAGCAGAGACACTGCCTACTTTCATAAAATTAAGAAAAAAAGCCAAAATAAATATTGGAAACAGTACCACATGGTCCAGTTCCAAGAAGCTAGTGGAACCTTTTTGGTCATGTGAGGTTCACAAGGTGCTCCATGCTCTTTCATGAGGAGACAAAAAACATGCCATCAAAATGAACTTGTCCTCCTTGAACAATTGCATCTTTTGTCCCCAAACATCCCAATCCCTTTAATCTTCTCTAAGTCAACAGCAACAAAATATGCATTTATTCTTGTTCTGACACACCCTCCCTGGAGAAAAAGCTGTTTAAGTTTTTGATACATTGTGAAATTCTTGGCTGAATTATTTTTATCAAAACTTCCCTTTTCTGAATTCTCAGAGCAAAAAACATTCTTTCAGAGAAAAGAAGATCTTTTTAATATCACATAATGCTATTTTCTAGTCCTTGTCACAGAAATGGCTTTGGCATATGTTTCGTCACATTTAAAATGCAGCAATGAATTAACATTTGAGGCGTAAGAGGCTTAGATACATTCTTTCCTTTGAAAATAAAGCAATCTTGAAAAAAAATCTTAAAACTTGATTCTTTACCGTAACTATTATCAATACTAAAATATCAACTGTAAAGGTTAAGTGCTACATAATGTTGAGTGCTCATTCAAACATAATGACACCAAATTTGTATCAAAACTTTTAAAGAACTGGACTGATTTTCTTGACCTGCTACTACCTTCCTTACCATTCCCATCTCTTCCCTAAAATGGCAGCTACACATAATAGGAAAGAAAAAGAGACACAAACAAGTAAAATGGTTTCTGATTAAGAACCCAGTTAAAAACAAGGGCTCCAAAGACTGATAAATTCCCCAAATGGTTTCTACTACTGAAGAATGGTTCTCATGAGTAGTTTCATGTTTGAGGCAAATAATAAATACAGGTTCCACTACTCCCCCCATAAATATAGCATCAAGAAGATTGGGCTTTGATCATGCTTCCAAGTCTATCTTTCTCTGAATGGCAGTCTGACGAGGTTCACTAATGATTCTGCAAAGGAACAAAAACATACCTACATTTCATATCTTCTAACCATTAAGAATACTTTCAGTTCAAGAATCCCACAGTGCAATAATTCTACCACTTATGAAGGCTTTGACACCAGATATGTTTTAAAGGTTATGCTATAGAAGAATGAGTGATTGTACTCAAAGGCCAAATTGTGGAAATTTATTAAATTTTTTATGCTGGCTTATAGGAAGAAAAACAGCACATTTCTTTTCATGAATTTTAAGCTATTTAATGTGTATGGAATGTGATAGGGGATTTTTATTAAAATTTCAACACTGACTAGTCTGTACAAGAGACTAATTCATTTTCCTAATTTCAAAAAATCCACACCAGTTAACAAGTTTGTACACGTGCACATAGCCATGTTCTGTCTCCTGTTTTATTTTTAACTCTTCTGTAATAGCCAATCACATCTAAAGCAATGCAGTGTACTTAGTAGGCATGTAAGAAATAACGGATGATGGTAAAATGATTTTATACTGCTTTGCCAATATAAGTAATTCAAGTAATCCAAGTATCTTCTGGCTTAAGAACTCTATGATTTTAATGATACATGTAAAACCCAGTGGAATTGTGCGTCAGCTAAGGGGGCTAGGGGACTTGGGGGAGAGGGAAAGAACATGAAACATGTAACTATGGGAAAATATTCAAATTAAAAATTTAAAAAAGAAAAAAGAAAACTATGATTTTATGAAAATAACATGGAAAAGTTATGCAAGTATGACCTCATTCATTTTTTTTCACAAACATTTATTAAGATCCTACTATGTGCAGATCACTTTGGTGGCAGAGAGATTATACAGCTAATTTTTATAGGATAGTTTAGAAAACAGAGATGGTTGCACATAGAAGATAGACTGCTGGGCTTAGAGACAAGAAGACCTAGGTTTAAAACTTGACACATAAGCATGCTTGGTTGTTTCACCCTAGGAAAGTCACTTAACCTTTATGTTTCTCAGATGACCATAGGATTTATCTTCTAAGTCATATCTGGATTACTTTAAAAGAGAGGGTAGGATTTAGTTATTAACCCCCACTCCATAGAACAGTTCAAGTGTACAGTGGTAGAGATAAGAATAGAACCACAACATTCTGGCAGTGACCTAGCTATTAAACCCATAATGCCACTCTTTTATGTCTTCATTGTCCATCTTCAGCATGAGCAGTGATCTGTGTAGAGTTGGAACCTCTTACAATCAGGTGATATATGCAATGGAAAAATCCTCTATCACAGACTTTCCAAATACAAGCTGTACTGAATGGAATGGAATCTGATAAGAAATATCCAGCTATTTATTCATTGACTTAACAGCCTGCTCAATGACCATATCCAAGGGGCATATTTCTTGGCAATAATTTACTAGTAAGTACAGTGAAATCTCTCTAGGAGACCACCAACGATAGTTGGGATATGGCTAAGCATAATGGGAAATGGCTGTTTAGTACACACTAGTTTTAAGGAACTTGAAGAAGAGGGGGCCAAGCCAGGTGTTCTACTTTGAAATTACCATAAAATAACTGATGTATTTTCTGGTTCCTAGAGCAACATGACTAGCAGCATATATTTACTCAGTGCCTGCCATTTTATAAAAGATTTTCTTTTCCATATTCACCTACTTCATTTTAAAATAATTTTATATTTATTCTTACCAACATAGCACTTCCCAAAATGAGTATATATGTAATATATATTTTTATATATTTATGTTTGAATTCAAGAAGACTAGAAATGAAATCATGAATGTCCATTTCCTAACTTTTGCTTTAAAAACATTTTCAAGGGGGCAGCTGGGTAGCTCAGTGGATGGAGAGCCAGGCCTAGAGATGAGAGGTCCTAGGTTCAAATCTGGCCTCAGACACTTCCCAGCTGTGTGACCTTCATTGCCTAGCCTTACCTCTCTTCTGCCTTGGAGCCAATACACAGTATTGACTCTAAGACAGAAGATAAGGTTTTTAAAAATAAAAAAATAAAAAATAAAAACATTTTCAAAACCATAAATACAGTG
The DNA here is from genome assembly GCF_016433145.1 of Gracilinanus agilis. Lineage (NCBI taxonomy): Eukaryota > Metazoa > Chordata > Mammalia > Didelphimorphia > Didelphidae > Gracilinanus > Gracilinanus agilis. The sequence goes on along the minus strand of NC_058132.1, from coordinate 117,052,816 downwards.
TATTACTTTCAAAATTATCATGTTTCTCTGGGCTTCCTTCTGTTCTATTTTGTGCATTTTATTTATTATTTTTAAAGAGGTTAGGTCTCCAAAGTCTGGTGTTCACAATATTGCTCCTGAATTAAGTGTGGATACCTGATTGTCATAGGCTTGAATCTCAAGAAATCAAGCAATCCTCCAGTTTCAGCCCCCCTGTTAATTGGCATTATTGGTTTGCACCATCACATTCAATTCTTTTTAGCATTAAAAAAAGTTTTAGCATTTCTACTGCTAACTTCCCCTTCTTCCTAACCACCAATTAAAAACAACCACCACCTTTGAAACAGATGAGAAAAGTCAAACAAAACAAATCTAAGCAGTGTCCGTGTTAAAAAAAATGCATAACCCCTCTCTCCCAGAACCTTGAATCTGTTGAGTCTCTGCCAGGAGGTGCATCCCATGCTTCATTACAGACACTCTGGGCATGTGGCTGTCATTGCTTTGATCAGAGTTCTTAAATCTTTCAAAGTTGTTTTTCCTTCACAATAGTATATAAATTGTTCTCTTAAATAGGCTGATTTCATTCTTCATCAGTTCATACTTGGATTTTTCTGAAATCATCTTTCATAACTTTTAAAAACATGATTATTACATTCATATGCCAAAATTTGTTGTCATTCCTCAAATTGTGGGCACTCCCATAGTTACCAGCATTATTCTTCCCCTTCAAGATCAAGAAGCTTGTTTTGTTTGCAAATATTCCTCCCCCAGATACCCTCAACACATTTCAAAATGGCTTTCCTGAGGGATTCTGCTTTCCTTTTTGAATAACATCAAACCTTCTACAATGGATAGAGAACAGTAACCTGCTTGTATTGGTCTTGTTACCAACTTGGATATGAAATAAAACAGTTTCTCACGCCTCCTAGTTTGTTAAAAAACCATTGAGGCTTTAACATGATCAGAATTAAAACTGGCTGAGGAAACTAATAATCATAAAAGTTGTCCCTTGGCCAAAGTCATGCAGATAATAACTGAGTTTTTGGAGAACCAGAATAGAAATTGTGTCTTTAAAAAAAAGAATCCCTCAGAAATATCATTACAAGAAGAGAGTGCATTTCTATGGCATAAAGAGAGCCAATGGAAATTAACTTTTAGTTTAATGGTTTTAAAATGAAGGCTGGCTTTACAAAAATGTTAGTGACTTTGGGGAGATCCTAAAGCTGGAGTCTCTCACAGGCTCACAGGCCTCACAATCTGTATTTCTAGGAGGTGATATGAAGATCTTTTCTCAGACCAATCCCCAAAAGAATGCAGGGATACAGGTTACACCACCAGAAGGAAACTGCATTACTTCAGCAGCCAAAAAGGATGACAGAGTGCACAGTAAACAGCTAAAGAAAGATTCCTTTTACAGTATAATAAGAATGTTATCCAAGAAACTCCCCTTCCTTTAAAGGGAATTTCTGAGAATTCATTCCTATGCACTTTAGGTGCCTGAAATTTCTAATAAGCACACCAGAGCTTAACTCTGAGCATCTTTACTCTAGGATTTTGCTAAGAGAATGAGGATTCCTCATTGTCGAAAGTTTTGCAGCCCCTTCAACTTTTTGAGAACCTATAGAATTTTACAACTCTCTGAGAAGACACTCCAAAAGCAAAATATCCACGACTCAATTCATAGATTTCTAAAAGTTCTAAGCAATTTTCTCCTGTATGCATGCTTATTTTACTCTCTACTCTCCTTCATCTCCACTCCCAGCCTTTGCCAACTGCCGTGCTTCCATGCTTCCAACTTCCTAAAGTCCAGATCAGTGTCTGCTTCTCTTGGACCACTATTTCAGTCCAAAAAGCTCCAGCCACTATGCTTCATTTCTCTCCTTACTCTCCAGCCATCCCCTCCCCAATTGCATGGCTGCTGGGTGTATCTCCTCATCTCCTCAAATTCTGGAACCATTATCAAATCAATTTTGCCACTGTCCCAGGATGGGGCATGTCAAACTATTCCTCTGTAGACCTAGTCACTATCCCAGTAACTTTCTGGACCAAAATGGCCCTCCTTGCATTTTTCTTTGAATGTAGTCTCCCCATTAGAATGTAAGTTCCTTGATGGACTGCCTCTACTTTTGTATTTATATGCCCAGTCATTTTTTTCCAGTTTAGGTGTCATTTTCAACTCTTCAAATCTTACCCATCTCCGACTCCATTGCCTAATCTTGTGATTTTTTTCCCTTCTACAATATTTCTTGCATACATTTCCTTCTCTGCACTCACCCACCTACCAGCTTAATTCAGATCCTTATCAGCTTTTGCCTAGACTGGATTCTAACTGGATTCTCTACCTATAATATTTCCCTGCTCCAAGCTATTTTCCATATTATTACAAAAGTGTGTTTTTTCGTAAAGCACAAGTCTGACCAAATCACCCTCTTCTAATTTTTATGTCTCCTTATTGCCTCTAGGATCAAAGAAAAGGTCCTCCTGCACTTTATTCAAGCACAACCTGACCCCTTCCTATCTCTCCAGGCTTCTTACACATTACTCTCCTGCACAGGTTCTACACTCTAGATGTAGTGTTCTACTTGAAATTTTCACACAAAACTCTGTATTTCCTATCTTGATGTCATTCCTATGTCAATGTCTTTGTACTGGCTGTTCTTCACGTCTGGAATGCTTCCCTATTCTTAGTTTCCTTTAAGACTTATTTCAAGTGCCACCTCTTACAGAAGAATCTTCTGGTCCTCCCAGCTGCTAGCATTTTCCTCTCTTAAGGTTACCTTTTATTTGTTCTCTGTGAACCTTGTACAGAATGATGTTCACATGTAAATGTATATGTGAATGTGTTCACTACTCATTAGAATACAAGCTCTTTGATATGTCAGGAACTGTTAGCCTTTTCTTTGTAACTCTATAACTTGGTATATAGTACCTGAATAGTAAGCACTTAATAAATGTTTGCTGTTCAAGAGGCATGTAGGTACCTAACCAATTGTATTATATTTTGTCACTGAAGGTGACACTTAACAAAGATATATGTTGCAATTGTCAGAGAGGAAAGAAAATAAAACCATTCATTTCTTATGTTTCTTCTCTCATTTTAGTTAAAAATAATATTCAGATAAGAAAATGGTAACCAAGCATAGCCCAGGAAAAGACCGTAATTATACTATTTATAGAGTTTACATTTTATAAAGTGTTTTCCTCACAACTTTTTCATGTTAAGAAATTATTAAATTATTTTTATTATTTAAGTTAAATATTTAAATTATTATGATTTTACTCTGTTTTACAAATCAAGAAAGTTAAAACTTAGGGAAGAAAATTATTTGTTTACAGTCATCCAAGCAGTAAATAGCAGAATCAGGTTGTAAACTGAAGTAAGTTTTTTGATTCTAAAGCCTGTGTTCATTTTACTGCATCATGTGAATAATAATAATAATATCTAGACCTATAATAATAATAAATAGCATTCATATAGCTCTGTAAGGCTTATAAAATGCTTTATTAACATAACCATTTGATCCTCACAATAACCCATGGAAGTAGGTGCGATGTTATAGATAAGGAAAATGAATAGTAAATTTTGAGAATGAAATAAGATTAGATTGCTTTCTCTAAGATCTCTCTCACCTGTCTATCTACCTAGCAATATATCAATCTATCCATCCATCCATCCATCTATCCATCTATCCATCCAGCTTCCAAACATATGTAGTATGGAAATTTGGATTTCTGGAATGTTTTAGTAATAAATTCTAAAAATTTATATTAAGGATTTCACATATAATATTGTATGATAACTGTCAAGAAAATGAAACTATTTCCCCATTTTGAAAGTATTTGTCTATAATTTTAAAAGGCAGAAAAGTTAATTTTTCAAGTTAGACCCTTATGAATTTTCTTTAAAATGATTCTTATATCAGGAAAAAGGATTAGTAAAGAGAGAACAAATTACAAAAATGGAAATTCTCTGAAGTTTCAAGACTGGAGAACCAAATTTAGGTGATTTTGCTAAATTGTATTAAGTTGTGTTCTTGGCAGCTTTGGGTAGATTTAAATCTTAGTACCTCTACAAAAGATTTGTAGAGAAGCAGAGCCCCCTTAGGAACTGTCCTGAGAATGAAACCATTTCTATATATCTCAAGAGAAGCTATCCAGTGAACAATGACTACATGAGACATCTGGGACTCTAAACGTTCTGATTAAATGGGCGTGAGGAATATGTTATTAGGATACAAGAAGCCATGTTAATTCATACTGATGATAATTATTGTATTGCCTTTTGTTTCATGGTGTTTATGTTTATATTTTAATATGCATTCCAAGTTTTCTTGGTCACTGATCAAACTACTCACAGAGCTCACCATGAACTAATTTTGAGAAAGGAGATTTACATGTCAACAAGGAAACCAAATTATGTTGACCAGAAATGCAGCCAGATCATAAGAGTGATATAAGGTGTTTTCTCATAATTGTACATCTTAAGCAACCTATGTTTTATCTGAAAACTGGTCCTATATTGATCAATCAGTTATTGTTTCCATCTTCCTTTGACAGATAATTGGAAAGAAATGGAACACCTGTTCACTCTTCCCCTATCAGCTTGAAAAGTCTCAACTCCTCCAATCAAAAATCAGATTACCTAATGTTGTGTTGCTTCATTTTAATTAGTCTTATTTCATTAGTTAATTTTAATGTATAAAATTCCATCTCCCCTGTGTTTGGAGTTCAGCTCTAAACTGAGGAAGAGGATTTATTTGGCAATTGGCATGCACTGCTTAATACATTAATATGCTCAAAAGATCAAACTTTTGTTTCCTCAGTCATTTCATCTTATTACAGAGATTGAGAGAAGTTAAATGACTTTCCCAATTATCATACAGCCAGTAAGTGACTAACAGAGGATTTGAATTCATGTCTTCCAGATTTGGGGGCAGATCTCTCTCATAGGCCACAACAATCTCTGTATGCTTTAAGTGAATTCAAGTTTCTTGGTCAGATTAAGTAAAAAGTTACGTCCTGAAAGACAATTGGAATGGACTATAAAATGAGAAATATCCTCATATTTACCAAAATTTCAAAATGAAGAAGAAAGGAATTACAGGTATCCCCTTCCACATCACTACTTTCCCCAGTGTGGTTTCAATATATAGTGAGGTGGCTCAGGAAATTAAATAAGAATTTTTGGGGAGTTTTGTAGAAGCCGCAGATGACATACAAAGGCCAGCAGATGACACAGAAAACATTTAGAAACTCAAAAATGCATAAAGTATAGGTATAATATTGTATATTGCCATATTTTATCTTTTAATATCATAAATATACACAATTTCTTTTTTAAAGTTAAAATAAATAAAAAGTTAAAGTTTGTCCCTGTGATATGGAAGGAATATCTGTATTTAACACAAATTTTACAATAAAGTACTGTAAATACCCCATAAAATAAAAAGGGGGAAATAATCAGACTTCTTCTCTGGTATAAAAGGGGAGCCAAAATATTTTACAAGGATTTCCCAGATTTTAGGGGCACTGTGCCCCAAACCCCAAAGATGTATAAGGGATACTATATTCTGTAAACAGATCAGTGACTGAAAGTGTCTGCACATAGTAAGTAATGCATGCTTGTGTAAAGATGATTTAGGGAGTCCCAAAGATGTTACTTTGTTAGATAGTCTCATGTGTATGGAGCCCAACTGGGGAACTCTTCACTTTTACTTTGAGGGTATCAAGAGGTTATCTCTGTGAATGGTGTAGCGGACAGAGACAGACAGGAGCCAGTGTTCAGTTAAGGGGTTTCTTTGGGTTTGAGTACTGACTGTTTTCCAGGACTTAACTTAATGCCTGGACCTCAAGAAACCCTTACTGAATCCAGCCCTGCCCAGGGAAAGATTGAATGACAGGCAGTCTTGGATTTTGCATAACCAAAGCTAGACAGTCTCCCCCAATTCCCTCTTCTTCCCTCTATTTACACTGTATCCCTTTAAGAAACTTTTATCTGACTGCTATTCATTAACAAGATGGTTTATTATATTGAAGGAAGAAGGATGGGTGAGGTGAGTGGGGTTAGGAAGCCCTGCTCTGTCACGATAACAAATGAGATCCTTGGTGCCTGGCCAAGCCCTCAGGCTTTGGCCAGGAGCTCTCTTACTCCTTCTCCTCTATCTGTTATCTAAACTAAATGACAGACAATAGAATTGTGAGGGTCTCTCTCAATTGGCACAGGACAGGACAGTGAGTCTTCAAGGTTGGCCCAGTGAACTTTTCAGGTCCACATACCACTTCCAGCAGCCGGCAGATGTCTATACTCTTCTTCAATGACACATGTAAGAAGCAGGAATACTATCTGGTCTTGGGAAAAAAGATACCCTGGGAAAACCTCAGGTAGTCTCAGTTGACTCCAGAGGTCAGGTAAAAGTCCTCTGTCTCCCACAGAGTCCAGATACAAAGGCCCCTCCCCAGGGTTCTCTTTCCCCACAAGCCACTGCTTCTCCTTCCAACTACTACTCCGGTCACTCAAAGTTGCTTTCCAACATTCCAAACCTTTTCTATGCCAATCTTTTCCTTACATTTGTTAGTTTATTGATTTGTTGACTAGAATGAATCATTAAACGAATGGTCTTTCAACTTTAATTTCTGTATTATTGCTACTGTTGTTTTAATCATGATGCCTGGAATACAATAAGATATTTAGCAAAGTTTCCCATTTTATCCTTATGGAAAAGATGGCCAAATATATACTAGATGATCATATTATACTTAAGAGGATTCTTAGCTTGCTAAAAATTTTGCCCTTAACAGAGTGTTGATTAATGGAAGAATTAAAAGTTTACATTCTGTATTTAGTGACCTGGCACAAGGTCCACACCCAGATCCTCTGAGAGTTTTTTTTTTCTCTCATGATTTGGATGAATCTAGACAAGAGAGTTAATGGGTTAGGTGACAAAATCAGAATCCAAAGGGAGTTATTCGATCAAAGGCTTAGATAAATGCTTATTAGTGATATTAGAAACAAGCCTGGCCTAGATATCATATGGAATACCTTATAACTTAAAGATTCTAAGATTTCTAAGTAGCATCACTAAATAACATCATTAAAGCTTTTTGAAATAGATATTCAACTTTAAGAGATTTTTCTGTGCTACACACAACCCCAAAGTGTTTGTTCCTATTTGTTAGTAATATCTGATCTTTTTTTTATTATTATTCTTGGCCACATTTCTTAGAACAAGCAAGGAGACATGGTAGCACATATATTAAACCAACATAACTTTAGAGTGTGAATGTGGTTGGAAGTAATTAAAATCTTTGATTTTCTTAGTGTATACTATAGAACTTTGACTAAGGAATACTTTCTTTGTGCCTAACATATTCAAAAACACAAAACTAGGGGGCAGCTGGGTAGCTCAGTGGATTGAGAGCCAGGCCTAGAGACAGGAGGTCCTGGGTTCAAACCCGGCCTCAGCCACTTCCCAGCTGTGTGACCCTGGGCAAGTCACTTGACCCCCATTGCCCACCCTTACCAATCTTCCACCTATGAGCCAATACACAGAAGCTGAAGGGTTAAAATAAATGAATAAATTGAATAATTGGATATTAAAAAAAACACAAAACTTTAAAATATCAGAAAGTATAACATGATGAAAATCTCATGCTAAAGAAACATTTCTACTCTCAAACTTAATTATTTCTAAGCAAGGATCCATTTTATTGGCATAAAGTCATTTGGTATTTTAAGTGCCATCCATCTCTCAGAGAACATACCACAGTGCATAACAATCTAGTTAGGCTACTAATCCATAAGTATTATCATCAAATATTTATGGACTGTATTCTATACACAGGCTATTCTGACTATTCTTCAATTAGGGAATGTGTTTTATGTGTGATGGACCTCGACAGCTCTGACTGTTTGGTGAAGCCTAAAGATCCATTCTCAGAATAATATTTTTAAATGCATAAGATAAAATTCATGAGATTACAAAGGAAACCAATTATATAGAAGCTAAAATGCAATTTCGGCCCCCCCCCCCATTCATGTCCATGGACTCCAGATTAAGACTCTTGCTCTAAAGGGTATAAGTCAATTTAGAATTTGACCAATAGATATAATCCAACTAAGTAGAGTATCTCTCCTGTCAAGGTACATAGAAATTAAGCTCCATGAAAGCAGAGACTTTCATTTTTGTCCTTAAAAATCCCACACTAAAATAATAATTGTTGAATGTAAGGTGAATAACTTAGTTTTTGGTTTAAATCACATTTTTAATTAGATGAAAACAAAATGTTGGAAATACTGTAAAAAGATTATTATCAATTCAGGTTCCAATAGCCTAAAATCTGTGATCATTCTAAAAGGTGCTATCCTGAAGTTTACTTATAAGGGGCGTGGAGAAGTTAGGTGTAAAGCAAATTAATAGTTCCGATCTCGATTCAGACACTGCCTAGCTGTGTGATCCTCAGCAAATCACCTAACCCTAATTGCCTAGCCCTTGCCTTGTTTCTGCCTTAGAATCAACTCTCAGTATCAATTCTAAGAGAGAAGGTAAAGCGTTTTGTTAATATAAATTAATAATGTGAACAAGATCAGTAAAGAAATTATTAAGTATTCAAGAGAACAGGTTGGATTTAAGCATTAGTTGATATACATCTATGTTAATAGCAAATCGTTCTTACCAAAGACTTTCTAGGCTACATGGTACACATATATGTAGTGCTCATAGGATTTAAAAGACACGCAGAAGGATTCTATGGAGGAGGATCATAGAAACATAGCTCTAAAGCTGGGAGGTCATTTAGTCCCAGACTCTCGTTTTACAAATGAGAAAACTGAAGCCAAGAGAGGACTTTTCAAAGGCGTACATGATGAATTTTATTGTCATCTCCATTTTTAGATGAAGAAACTAAAGCCTGAAGACATTATACCCAGATTCTCACAGTCAGATGGCCAAGAAGCTAAGACTTTAAACTCAGGTTCCTTCCATTATACCAAATTACTCTCAAAAATAGAACTAATGAAAAATAAAGGAAGGAGGGGAGCAAGGGAGACAGGTATTTCTCAACCCTGACCAATATTCTCTTTCATTTGAATTACTGTGTATTCAAAAAAATAATTAAATAATATTTCTCTAAAATTCTATAATATAAATGAACTTATTCCCCAACTGGCAATCTGATCTAGAGAGGTTTAATTGTAGGCATAAATATAGAAAATATGGTTGCCTGGAATATAAAAGTCTATCTGAACAATGGTATTGGAAATAGTATGACTTTACAGCATTCATAAGGGTCTCAATTTATGATATATATGGTTTTTAAAAAGAAGATAAGAAACTTTTCTCTTCATGCCATAAGATACAGGTTCTGAACACAGTGAGAAAGAATGTATATACTTCATTCCTAAGATTGATGGATAGCTTTGTTTTTATTTGCATAGGCAAAAGTAAGAATAAAAGAGATTATATATATTATCAGGGTTTATTCAAAGACAGAAGCACATGATTATTATACCCTGCTGAACCTTTATTGATTGCCAGGACCTGATGACATGAAATAAATCATGTAAAGTCCTTTATTACTAGGGACAGCTACTTAGAATACAGAGGACCAAGGTTCTAGCTGTGAGACCCTGGGCAAGTCACTTAACCTCAACTATCTAGTTTCTTCTCTCTTAGAATCCATACTGAGTATTGGTATTTAGTATTGATTCCAAGACAGAAGATAAGGGTTTTTTTCCCCTTAAAATACTTTGTTATTGAATATTACCATACATATCAGAAACAATTATGATCTAATTCCTTACAATAGATTTTTCTCATATTGTTGCATTTATTACAAAATAGATATTTTCTGAATCATTTCATAGGCTAAAAAGTATTTTATCCATAAATCCTTCCCACTTATGCTCTTCATCATTCCAGACAAATGAAACCACTACCATAACTACCTTCAGCTCCCCAAAATGACAGCCCAGCCCAATGAACCCAAGAGCCTTGGGTACAGCAACGTACCCCACCTCCCAAAGCTCTGGACCTGTTTCCAGCTTAGCATTCACAGCCATAGAGGGGAGAGGTCACTGTGGAGATAGGAACCACTTTCTTCACTGGCATCAGAAGGACTGCTACAACTTCCATTAAGAGGCAGATAAGCAATATCAGACAGATAAGCAAAAATCCTTGGGAGGAGGCTTAGTGCTCCTACTCCCTCACCCCTAATCCTGCTTTGTAGATCAGTGCTCAGAGTTATCACTTGGGGGAGGAGGGGGAATCTTGTAGAGAAGGGGCCAGCCATCTTCACTAACTGCTACTCCCAGGGCAGACAGTCAGGCAAGACCAGCTGAAGCAGCAAGTTAATCAAAGACAATAAACATTTTTAAGTGTATGCCCTGTGTCAGGCTTTGTCCAAAGACCTAAGGACCAAAAAAAAAAAAAATAAGTAAGAGAGGGGAGGGGAAGAGTCCACCCTAGAAGAACTCACAATCTATGGGGAGAGATAACATAGAAATAACTAAGAATAAACAAGCTATAAACAGTCTAAATTGAAAATAATAGAGGAAAGATATGGAACGAAGAAGCAATCAGGTAAGACTTTTTTTTTTTTTTTTTTTTTTTTTTTTTTTTTTTTCGGAAGGTGAAATTTTAGCTGGGACTTGAAGTAAGTCAGGGACACAGAAAGTGCAGATGAAGAGCATTCCATACATGTAGAGCGACAGCCAGAGGAAATGCCTGGAGTTGGGAGATGGAGCATCTTTTTTGAGGAACAGGAAGGAGGCTAATATTACTGGATAACAAAACATAAGATGTAAGAAGACTAGAAAGGTGGTAGTGGTGGTGGAGTTGGAGATGCTTATAAAGGGCTTTGAATGCCAAAGGAAGAATTTTAAATTTGACCCTGGCAGTCACAGAGAACCACTGGAGTTTACTGAGTGGGGATGTAGTGAGAGATCCGTGTTTTATCAGGGCACACTGGCGGAGAAACAGGAGTTAGCAGTTGATACACAAAATAGCCACCACAACCACCATCATCTCCTCAGATACTGATGGAGAAAGTCCAGGCCCTTGAACACAAGAGCCTGGGGGATAGCAATGCTTCCAGCATGGTGCACTCAGCACTCATCTTAGGAAGCATCCCCTGTAGAAATGCAACCTGGCAACTGTGCCTGCAGGTGCTACAGTCATGGGTACTTGAAATCCCCAAAAGAAAGTTATTACCAGGGTCCTTGTCACTGTCACATAGTTGGACCTCAAAAACTGATATGATTTTTATTAGTGGAAATACCACTAAAGAAGCATCATTACTATTTGTTTGGCCCCTTCATTCCAAGAGCCAAATGACTTTTCCATCTAATTTGTAATCTAAATTCCCTAACTATGTTGTCTCCCCCTTAGAAGATGAGTTCCTTGAAAGCAGAGATTGTCTTACTTTTCTATTGGTATCCCCAGTGTTTAGCACAGTGCTTTGCTCATTACTAGTACTAAATAAATGCTTTTCTCATTCATTCATTTATTAATAGAATAAAATCTGAACGTTGAAGCCTGGGTTATTAAGACATATTTTAATCAAATAAATTGTCAAAATATAGTTATATGTTTTGACATCTGTATATAATACAATATTACTGATTATTTAGTTTGAAAGGCTATTTCATATTAATTTGTTATGCTTATTTCTACATGTCAATTTTAAGTTCCTTTTAAAATTATTCTATCATAAGAATTCAAAAAGCTGGATTCTGACTTTGGCTTAATCAACTAGCTAGCTGTGAGTTTTAAAATTAATATCCAATATTCTAAGTATTATATTTAAGGAGATTTGTTAATAAAAAACTAACATAAAAAGCAAGAGTAAAAAGCCACCTTTTTCAGCCCGCACATGGGGAAAAAAGAAGAAAGAGGAAGCACTTATAGCAAACTATATAAAAACCATGACCATAAAATGTGGTGGAGAGATTAAAAAGGAATTCTGAGAAATACTAAGGAATTCTGGGGTACATAGTTCAAAGGTAGAAAATGTCCACTTATACATAGCCATATATATGACTTAAAGCTAGTCACTCAAAACTCTCTGGCCTTTTCTTTAGAAATTAAGAAAATAGCTTCTTTGACAACCTCACAGAGTTGTTGTGCAAATCAAATGAGATAATTTATATAAAACCACAATGCAGACTGAATAAAACAAGTTATTATCATAACAACATTAAAATAAATAGCCAGTGATCCAGCTTCTTGGAAAAACAAGGAATCATCAAACAAGAGATTATGCTTTGCTACTTAGGACAAATGAAGGCAGATTAGAATATAGAATATAGAATAAATTGAGATTAGATAGTAGCCAGCTTTTAAAATACTGTGCTACTTTACATACAAGAGTTCATTTATTTTCTTAAATGGCTCTCAAAAGTATACAGGAAGTATTTCTTTAGCTGACTCATATTTGCTTAGCCTCTTCCAAAGAGCTCATGGTCTGATAGAAATTTTAGACATTATCATTGTATTGGGGGAAAGTGATGAGGGGGATCTCTGATCAAATGAATCCCCCTCTATCCTCCTCATAAAATTACAGTATATAAGGAGCAGGTCACAAGGAAAGGTAGAGGAATACCTCTTTCAGATTTGGAACTGTCCACATGCACATGAAAAGATTAGGGAACTCAGTTGAGGGCTAGCAAAGACAATGTCCAAATGCCATTTTCTCTACTTACTCACTCACTGATGAGGGTGAACTAGAGGGAGTGAGAGTTTCAATGTGGCAGGCTTAAGAACACTAGGAAATGGGCAGCAGAGAATTCAGAGAGTTGGCTTTAAAGAACAATTCTAACAAAGTACAAAAGAAGTAGAGGAGATAAGAGTCAGGTATGGAGAAAGAAGTTGGGTTCTTAAAGTCTGTTCTCTTGCCTTACATTTCTTGGAGAGTATAAGAAAGAGAAGTCTCTTTCCTCCCCGCCCCCCCCCCCCCCCCGCCATTCCTTCCTACTCCTAGCAATGAAATCTCAATAGAATCAAATGACTGTACCACTGTAGAGTAGTAGTATCAGAGCCCACTCCCAGGTGCTGCTGAATCAGATTAAAATGTCACTGGAAAATATTTAACAAAATAAAAATACAGCAAACAAAGAAAACTTGTTCAATATGCATCCCACAAGAGTAGGTTTTAGTGGTTCCATTTCTACATCAGTTTGACACCACTGGGTCAAATAATAACTGAAAAGACAGCAAGCTTGGGGGCCCTCTGCTGCTTGGAGGGCAGACACAGCTGAGGCTCTAAGGGAATAAAATTGAAGGGGTTCCTGCAGATCCTAGCATACGAGGTTCTTGCTTTTTCCAAAAGTGCATCAGCAGCATCTGAGTACAGGATGTCAGCCGAGGCCAAAGCTAATGGTAGTGGGGACTACAGTCAAATAACGAAACAATATCTAACAGTGCAATATTGGCAGATCTAGGAGAGCAGCATCTAATGGAAATGTCAAGACTAAAGTAGGCACGCACAGATATCAGTGGCCTTGAAGTTCTTCCAATCACACAGGCATAAGATGCTCTTCCTTAAATATGCCTTGACCACATATTTTTCCTACATTTTTGTCTATTAACTTGTGAGCTCTATGTGCCCACTATTCTCACTAAGATGTATCTTTGAGAAGAATATGTCCTGGTTTAATGGGAGGATCTCAAGTTGCTACTAGTCTTACAAAAAAGGTTTTTCAGAAAATGCCTTTGTTTTGAGACAGTTGTGTCCTCTGGCTTGCTAAAAAAAAGCACATACATTGGTGGGGGCTCATGAGTTATGGTTTAGTAGTACAGCCCCATACAACTGAATCTGGAATAGTCAACCAGAAATTCCAAGTTGGAAGGTGGAGCCCAGAGAGGTTCTAAATAATTGAAAAATATCTACAAATATTATATGGGGCCAGTAGCAGACCTTACCATACCAATACTGGATTTGCTCTGTCAGATTACTTAGGAATGTAGCCCAAAGCATATAATAAACTCTGTCTAAGGCTAAATGCCAGCATTTGAGCAAAGGCCAAAAAGAATCCTAAGAGAAAGCGTTAAAGAACTTTGAAGATAAAGTTCAAAGGAAGCAAGGGAAAAGGTAAAGAGAAAACTCTGAAGAGTTGATTCTTTTTCCCACCTTGGATGCTCTTCTCCACTGATTTTGAGACTAGATTCTTTTTTTTTTTAAGCCCTTACCTTCTGTCTTAGAATCAATACTGTGTATTGGTTCCAAGGCAGAAGACTGGTAAGGGCTAGCAATGAGGATTAAGTGACTTGCCCAGGGTCACACAGCCAGGAAGTGTCTGAGGCCAGATTTGAACCTAGGATTTCCCGTCTCTAGGCCTGGCTCTCAATCCACTGAGCCACCCAGATGCCCTCCGAGACTAGATTCTTAAGAAGAGTTGGTTTCTCCAATTTTAAACTATCAGTATTTTTATTTTGCCTTCATCAGTGACTATAAAGCATAAAGGGCACTGAGAAGACTGAACTCATTAAAAAAGAAATTTGCAATTTTCCAAAGAAGCCCAATATGCTCTCCTCTTTCAATTCCATTTTGGGCTCAACTCAATGTCCATCCAAAATATATACGTGCAGGTAACCAAGCTCTATAGGCTACCCATCCATCTGTACACCAGATCTTCATTTATTTCTAAGGAGAGGTAAAATGGAAGGAGGAAAATGAAGGACTGTGGCAAAATGAATACTCAGTAATCCTTCCTCTCTTTAAATACTAAAAGTCATCCAGTATAAAGACTATATGAAGGAAAAAAGTTTGAATGGTGCAAAAAATAATTTTTTTTAATTTTAAAATTTTCATTTAGTTAATTAATTTAGAGCATTTTCCCACGTTATAGGATTCATTTTCCATCTCTCCCCTCTTCCCATCCCCCTCTCATAGCCAACGCACAATTCAACAGGGTTTTACAATAAATTTTTTAAAAGAGCACCAATGTTCCAGTAAGCCTAAAATAATATTAGCAGCCATAATGAATTTAAAATAAAAATGTGAGAAATCAAAGCATGACTATTTACTTTGTTTTTTAAAAATACTAATATGCCCCCCCACCCTCCCTTAAAGTCTTGTTCAGTTAACATACCTTAAGTTTAAGTAAGTCAGCATCTGCAAGTTGATGATGGCCTCTGGAATAACTTTGATACAATTGTGATACAGATTTAGTATCTCTAGAGACACAAAATGGCACAATTCCATGGGAACTTCAATCAATCTGTTCTTAGAGAGATCTAAGAGAAAGAGAAAATAAAATTTATATTGGTAAATCTGCAATAATAATTGATACAATCTTTTGCATACTTTCCTAGTAAAAGAAAAACAATTTATTATTATTATTTTTAAACCCTTACCTTTGATCTTAGAATCGATATCAAATATCAGTTCCATGACAAAAGGCAATTGGGATTAGGTGACTTGCTCAGGGTCACACAGCTAGGAAGTCTGAGGCCAGATCTGGACCAACAACCTCCCATCTCCAGAGCTGGATCTCTTTACAATGGGCCACCTCACTATCCCCTAAAACATTCATTTTAAGGTAGAAAGCATCTTCATGTGTGTGACAACCTGCACCATATAGATTGACTTCATTAGGAATGAAATGGTACACATTCTGCACAAAGTTTTTAGCTTACTCTCTGTATAAATAAGTAAAGTGAAAGCAACAATAATAAAGTAGCTGATATTTAGTGTTTTAACAGATATTAACTCATTTGAGCCTCACAACAATCTTGGGAAGTTATAGGCTTATTATTCTCATTTCATACATCAAATAGGATTCCTACTTGACAGTAAAGGAAACAGAAGCCCAGATTAAATGACTTGTTCCTGGTTCCACTGCTATCATCCCATGGAAGATTCAAGCCCAAGTCTTCCTCATTTTATTTACAATGTTCTGGCGACCACCAAATCAAGTTCAGAAGCATTTATTAGGCACCTATGTACCAGGCACTGTACCTGAATAAACAGAGAAAGGCAAAAATAGTACCTGCCCTCTAGGAGCTCACATTCTAAAGGGGAAGACAGAGTGTAGACAATTAGCTATGGACAGGGGTGGCCTGGGGAAAGCCTCTTGCAGAAGGTGGTACTTAAGCTGAATCCAGAAAGAAGCGAGGGGAGTTAAGAGATGGGAAAGCAGGAAGAGATGGGAGGGGAGGAGGAGGACAGCCAGATGAAAAGCACAAGATATGGAGAACCCTGGAAGTAAAAGAGACAAAAGGAGGTTTACAGGGATTGATGTTAAGGTATGAAGAGAGTGAAGCGATAGGGTCTACACAATAGAAAAATCACTCCAGAAGGTGGGTGGGGGATAGACTGCAAGAGGGAACATTTGAAGCAGGAGACCATTTAGACAACGATGACAATAATCCAAGTAAGAAGTGATGAAGGCCTCAACTAGGGGGTTGGTTGTGTGAGTAAAGTTGGATGTGGTGAAGGTCAAACCCCCCCGCCCCGAAATTATTGGCAATAGATAGGATATTTAGGGATTGTTTCTAATACTGTTGAATTCAGAATAAAATTATTTGGAAATATACATTTTTAATGCCTTATCTATTTTTTAAAAAGCACTAAATTTCAAGCCAGAATAGCTATTTAAAACTCCCAAAATTAAATTTGAGGATTGGCCCTACCACTCCAAGTTTGGATGACTTTAGGTAAATGAATTCATCTCTTGGGGCCTCAGTTTCTACTGTTATAAAATGGAGGTCTGAGAGGTAGGAGGGAACATTAATTTTGAAAGCTCCTTCCAGCTCTAAAATTCTTTGATTTATAGAACATAGAACACACTTACATCAAGATTACAAAGATGATCAGTTGTGAAAACACTTAGCTACTCTGATTAAGACAATTCCAAAGAACCTATAATGGAAAATGCTATCCATTTCCAGAAAGAGAACTGATGAACGAGATCTCAATGCAGACTAAGGTATACTTTTTTAAACTATATGTTTCTTGTTTTCTTTTGTTTGTGTTTTATTTTGCAACATGGCTAATGTGGAAATATGTTTAACAAATACGACTAATTAAAAATAAATATAATCCTATGGTTTAATGATATTTGACTTTAGCAGCATGCATGTTTATGAAATAGTTTTTAAGGGTTTCGTTATAAGGGTTATGCTAAAATTTTGCTTTGAACATACTAAATATTTAATACATGTTTATTATAAAGTATGCATTTAAACTGAAAGATGCTACCATTTCAAAAAAAAATCTAAGACAACTATCAACATAAACTATTTTTGGTTTTAAAAATTGTAGTATGATTGTCCCCTCTTTCTTCCATCACCACTATCCTACTTTCATATGCACAGAATTTCAATTAATTTGAAATGAGTAAATAATACCTAAATAAACCTAAGGTAAGGAGAAATATAACAAGCTTCCTTTTATGGAAATTTAGAGTCTAAATGGAAAAAAAATTCCAGAAACCTCTAGAGTTTTTCTTCCTGAAACTCATTACTTAACATGGGACTCTTGATATGCTGCAGCACTGGAAACTTGCCCAGAAAGTATTGACAATGTGTGTGTTGTTTTCTCAAAGAAAATTAAGCAATGGCCTAGGGTTATTACTAGGGTTAAGTCTCAAGCCTAATTTTTCTCAACAAATGTTAGAACTCTTTAGTCAAGATGAATGTAAATGATGCAGAAAAAACATGATTAGGAGGCTTTAGCAACTGGTGAAAGTCAAACCTAAAGATGGTTTTCATTAAATAATGCCCATGTTACCGATGCAGTTTTTTTTCTGTAAATGTCACAATATAAAAGTCTATCTAAAATAATAAATGTTCATGAAAAGAGAACAAGACTTATATTAAGATTTGTAGTGGAAAAAATGTGAAGGGGATGTCAGGAGACCAAAGTTCTATGCCCAACTCTGGGGACATCTCAATGTCCTCATCTACAGAATGATAAGGTTGAGACCAAAAAATGATCCCCAATACTTTTACAACTCTAAGCATTCTATGATTCTATCATTATCAGCTAAAAATAAACAGCATGCTCAAATTTAATTTTGTTACATCATAAACAAAACTTCTATCCTAAATTTACAACTCATTCACACCACAGAATGCCTGTTTACTCCCTTTGTATTGTAAGATAATTGAGATCAGAGATTATTTCCTTATTCATACTTGGACTTCCAGTACCTAATACAGTTCTGAAAAATAGTAGGTGTTTAATAAATTTTAAATAAACTTCATTTTCATTGTTTTCTTTTGTTTGTGTTTTCTTTTGCAACATGGCTAATGTGGAAATATGTTTAAGAAAACAAATAAGACTAATTAAAAATAAATACAATCTTATGGTTTAATGATATTTGACTGTAGCAGTAGGCATGTTTATGAAATAATTTTTAAGGGTTTGCTTTGAACAGTTTAATAAATTTTTTTGATTGTTGTAGTTTTAAGAATTAATTCTCATTAATGAGATATATCTCTTCCCAAACACTGTGAAAACCATGAGTATTTAGCAAAGAGAAAGAATGATAAAATAACCTCCTTTTAAAAAGCTCTAATTTGCTTTATTTCAATTCAGCAAGCGTTAATTAAATACCTACACATTGTGAGATTAAATTACATAAATAGTGATAATATTAAAGAGTTTGTGGAAAATATGGTTAGGTTCTCAGAAAGATCAATGATGAGCTTAAATAAAGTCATAAATATGAATGTAACATAATTCATATTTAGCATATCTCAGAAAAAGAGTTCATTGGAACAATAGTTATAAAATTGAAACAAAGCAGAAATCAGAAAAAGAAATTTTCCTGGTTCAAATGGTTAGATTAACTGGCCTGCTAAATTATAGAACCACATTCATGAAAAAAAGGAATACATTATGAGTAACTACATTGTATGATGAAGCCACTGCTACACTTGGATGTGAAGATGAATAAAACAATTATTATCTTTAAAAAGCTTATGATAATAGAATTATTCCATTTTCCAAAATGATTTAATTGTTAGAGGGTTCTTGCTTATATTAAGACACAATCTGTTTCCTTGAAATCTCTACCCATTTGTCCTAGTTCTACCTTTTTCGTACCACACAAAAAGAGTATAGGAATTCTTCTTCTACAAGATAGATTTTCAAAGAGTAATAAGACAACCATAGCATCCTCCCTATTTTCTCTGGAGCCTACACTTTTGAAGTTGTTCAGTCATATCTGACTCTTTACGCCCCCTTGGACCACAGCTTGCCAATACTGTACATGGGGTTTTCTTGGCAAAGATACTGGAGTGGTTTACCATTTCCTTTTCCAGTGGACTAGGCAAACAGAGGTCAAGTGGCTTGCCCATAGTCACACAGCTAGAAAGTGTCTGAGGCCTTATTTGAACTCAGTTCTTCCTGAGTCCAGGCCCAGCACTCTAACCACTCTGCCACCACAATTTTGAAGTATAGTCTTTCAACTATTCTTCATTTTTCTAAGTAAAGAAAAAATACACATACATTATAACGGGGAGAAAGCAGAAGTCTGTTTTTGCTCAGTTTTCTATAGTTGAAATAAGCCTATTCCACTAATGAAGTACAACTGTTCCCCTAGTAGCAGCTATGCAAAATGCATTTATTCAACAAACATTATTAGTGCCTACTGTGGACAAAATCAGAAATATAAGATGGCCAGAGATTCCGGAGAAGAGGACAAGGCAGAGTTGAATCAGTTCAGAGTCAAAATGGGGAAAAGATGTGAGGGGATGGCTTAGGAGATGACTGAGGAATTGGAATGATCTAGAGATTTATAAACAGCTACCAGGATTTTGATTGGGTGGCAGATGTGGATTGTACATAAAGAGATGTTGCCTATATGAGGGGTCAGCTTTGTACCCTTTAATCCTGTATTTTATCATGAAATAAGAATTTCTAATGACCAATATGTAGTTGATGAAAATAACTAGCAACATTTAGTCCTTTTATGTTACTTGGGCAGCCTATAAACCTAGATATGAAAAGCAGCATAGTGGGAGATAATACCTGGCTGGATCCTTGCCTTTGCCATTTAACAGTTATGTAGTCTCAGGCAAGTTATTTGATTCTCAGTTTCCTCAACTTGTTTAAGAAAAAAAAAAGGTAGATAACAAGTCCTGTTATCTCTACCTCATGGGGTTATGTAGGATTGGAGAGAAGGTATGTCTGTAGCCAGAAAATACTATAGAAATGTAATCCATTGTTACTATTTCAGTTTCATTATTTTTTCTAGTCTTCTGCTTAATGGAAATCATAATCATGAATATCAAGTCAAAACACAAAATATTTTTGTATAAGGTCACATACAGAACTGGAGGCAAAGGACCACATTATTCTAGCTTCCGTCTTTTAATTGAAGCATGTTCTTCATTTGTAATCATTCATGTGAAATGCATAGAGCCAGAAATAAAACAATAAGTTTTTCCTCTGCCAAAATAAGCTCTGCAAATCCCCAAAATAAAGTAATGAGATGAATCAAAATAAGCAGGTCAGGATAGAAAAACAGTCAATGGAATTTTGGTGTCGGGTCAGCAAAATTTGCCACAAAGGCACAATGTTTTTTTTTTTTTTTATAAAAAAGGAAAGTGGTGCTTCACGAGGAACTGAACATAAGCTCCACTTGACATACAACAACATCCTGAGTTATAGGTGAGCAACAACCAGATCAAAGAGCTTGGCTACTCAAGAAGTTTTAGGTCTTATCTACAATATGTTTTCTGGTCAGAGGAAAAAGGGCTGATCCTGACAGATAAAAATAATTCCCATTTCCAGTAAGATCAAATTAAAATAGTTCTGGCTTATATAATGCTATTGTAGGAATTTCATGTTACAATGTTATTAATGACCTTTATGACTCACCATCCTAATGAAGCACACTGCCTTGTGCGCATTCAAAGATGGCCTTGCTGATTCCTTGGAAGTAGTGCGTGTCTTCCAACAATCTCTTCCAAGAGTGAGGATGGGTTATTCTGACCCATCTCGTTATTTGCCTGGTCTCCCTTCAGATCGCCTTCACATCGGCTGAAGGGTACAGCCCACAAACAAAGAATATGATGACAAGAATCGCTCTATAAAAAATGGGCATTTGCCCATTATTTTTCAACTAGTTTAGCAAAATGGACTGACATGTCCGGTGAAGACCAGTGCCATTGTTAGTCAGGCTTTCCCCACTGGGTCCTTTGCTATGCTGAAGGTTATTAGAATTACTCTGGCACACGTATCCAGCTGCATGCACTTCTTTGTCCAGTTGACATCACAAAATCATCCTTAAGAGTTGGAAGGGACTTCTGGGGTTGTAGAGTCCAATTTTCACCCAGTCCGTATATCTTATATAAAATGTGCCCTAATAAGATGTTCCTTTAGCATAACTGTCTTCAATAACAGGGCAACTCATGAGGCAGTCCTATAGGAAAATTTTCCTTCTCTCTCCTTATCCAAAATTTGACTTCCTACAAATTCTCCTCATTATTAATCCTAATTCTGACTTCAGTCCCCAAGCAGAAGGTCTTTTCTTTACATTCTACCCATCTATTATCAGGGATTCAGCTCGAGACTTGCAGGTCTTTTACACAGCCATGCACATCCTCCACGTCTACTCTCATTCTTGTTGAGCTTTGCATACGGACACCTTCTCTCTTCTCTCTCTTCATCAGCACAAGTTAGTTTTTTTTCCCTCTAGAGGGCAAGTCCCCACTTAGCACAGCCCACTCAGGATGAATATATAAAACACCAGTGAGTACAAGGCTGCTCCCATACTTAGAGGAATCTATGACCTCACTGATGTGAATACCCCTCCGCCAGTGTCAGTGTGAGATTCCTGCTTGTGTCTTTGTAGAAATCATCTAGTAAGGATTCATCTAATGTGTTCCTCTGGTTCTCTTAATGTTGCTGGAGTCCACCACTTGTCCAGCCTCTCTGTTATTTCTCCCACATCTCCCTCCACCAGTTCCCCTTCTTCTCTAGATATATATGCCTCCATGGAGTCTTTTTATGTTTCTTCCCATGACATTGTTATAATATGCTGCAGCCTGGGCACACTCCCCAGATAGTTTTACACTGCCCTTTGGCTCACCATTTCCCAAGTATGGCATGGCAAACTCAGAGTGTTACAAGTACACTTCAGAATAAAAAAGCCTGCCTCATTCTAGTTAATGGAACTAGCCAGTTACAGAATGTCCATCAGTGACTAGCATTTATTAAAGATTATATACATACAAAATTTCCAGGGATGGGGACAGTGACAACAGGATGACATTCATGCCAAGCTGTACCAAGACCATAAGGCGCAATATATGGGTGAGGAAAAAGGTGTAACAAGGGATAGCCTTTAAAATGACTCTCTAGAAATGTATTTTTCAATGCCAAATGCCAGAAAATCTGATGCTGAGCTGCATGTATTATTGCAAAGTCTCAATACTTACAGTGAAAAGTAATATACACAGGAGGTTGTAATTTTCAAACATTGCTTGGGGAACACAAATTCTTTATGCTAGATCTGGTTTTAATAGATTAAAAGTAGTTAATGTGTCACTAATAAATTCTAAGGTCACATCATTAATAGTTTCACAGATTAGCATTAGTCAACCAAAAAGTATTTATAAAGGACCCTCATCAAGGACCATGCTTAATGTTATGGCATATCAAGTAGGAAGGACGCCCATCAGGGCTACCCAGAGTCCCTACAATGAGGTACTAATAGCCTCTAACACACTGGATTAAAATTCCTCTGAAAACTTTAATGCTCACCACACATGTGGCCTTGAGCAAGTTGGTTAACTTTTTTCAACTTCATTTTCTTTGGCTCCAAAATCAGGATAGTTGGATTAGATGGCCTCTGAGCTCCCTTTCCGTTCTAGGACTATAAGAGAAGAAATAAGATATAGAAGATATGGCCCCAGACTTGGAGTAAGGAGGATCTGAGTTCAAATCCCACCACAGACACATTAGCTGTGTGACCCTGGGCAAGTCATTATAAGAGATTTAGCTTAAAAAATGTTTTTTAACTTCTACCATTTAAGTTTTTGGGTTAAGTTTTTGTCTGCAAAGTTAGGAAGGGGCCGTGTTTATAGTGTTTTTAATATCAAGCAGAGGTTTATATTTGATCATGAAAGTAGTATAGTAATAGGGAGCCACTGGAGTTTTAGAGGTTGCGACAGCTGAGATTTCACTTATTTCTGAGAATATAGTACATTTGCTATTTGTTAGCAATTTGATACCTAAATTACTTTATTATTATTTATTATTTATTAATAACTAATAGCTTAGCAGTAATAATCATCATATATAAAATGTATTGTTTATCTGCCATCATCATAGTTATTGTGGGTGATAGACTTTTCCATCACTGAAACAATTTAAAGTGGCACAGCCATGTATATCACCATTTTCATGGAAATGTTTCTTAAATGTAATAATAGCTAACATTTCTAAACCTTTACAGTTCACCAAGCACTTTGCTTTTAATAGCTTTGTGAGGTAGGTTTGTATTTCAATGCTTCAATGGATGTGGGTAATAATAATGATGACTGACAATTCATAAGGGCTTTAAATTTTGGTTGCTTCCTGCAGTTTAGGGATGTGGCCTCTGAGACACAGCAAAGTAAGTTCCTGAGGGATACTGCAGGGCTCCTTGGGCTTCTACAAGGGACAGGGCTCCAGAGAAAATGAGCAGGAAAAGACGTTGGATAGGAAAGAACACAGTGGATTCTAGAAGATGATAACGATAAAATATACACTATATATTTTGAGAAAGAGAGATTTAGAGTGGTTAAATGAATTGGCCTTAGTCATGTAATACAGCTACAAATATGGCAGGCAGAATTGGAACCCAACTCTTTCTGACTCTGAGGTCAGTATTTCTCCTATGCCTCTATTAAAAAGCAGAGGAGTAGGCAAAAGTAGAGGAGATTCGTACATTATCTCTAGGTAGTCTGATTAGAGAGTAGAGAAAAAATATTGCAGGTTTTGCTAGGTATCATAAGGTTTCAAGCTAGAGGGATGGGATGGTAAGAATGGAAGCCTTTCTGAAACTTGTATTTGGAAGCCCATCTAGCTTGGACACGTTTGCAAAATTCTGTCATTTTCAAGCAGTAATTAATTGTGTGAGTTCAAGGGGCCAATGTTTCATTTCTGAGGTTATTCCCCTCCCCAGCAGAGATCAGAGGCTCACTAGCATTTACAAGAATGTCATCAGGAGTGTATGAAAAGAAATCATTAGCTGACCACTGACCTTTTAGAGATGTGACACCTCACACTACCAAGGCTAGTCCTCAGGCATTCAACTCACTGAAGGGCAGACACTAAAAACTTTTCAAATTTGATATCTTATCTTTGCTCATCACTAACCTTTAAAAATCCAGAATGACTTTCATGTCATGGCGAGTCACGGAAAAAGGACATTAGTAGAGTAAAAACATCATGAATTGTAAAAAAATACATTGTTATAGTGAATTATAAATACATTCTTTGCTGTTTAAATAATGTTTAGCAGCCATTTGCTAAATCTTAACAAGGTTCTATCATATTAATGGCTAATATCCTTTTTGTTTTTCAAATCTATGATCTTAGTACTAGATGATCTTTAAGGGTCCTTCCAGTTCAGCTTTTTGATAAGCAGGAAAGGGTCAGAGGTTGAAAGGAGAGGAGTACATATACTGCTCCTGGATTACTCTTCTCATTTAAAACAAAAATACAACGAAAAACTCCAAGCTAAATCTTAACAAGGTTCTATCAGAGAGATCCATGGGTTTCTGTCCATGAAGGAATGGAGGTACAGATGATATGACAAAAATTAAAAGCACTTACTGAACACTATTTGCCAGGCACAGTGTTAAGCCCTGGAGACACAAAGACAAAAGTGAAACATTCCTTGCCTTCAAGGATCTTACAATCCAATGGGAGAGACAACATATACAAGTGAATACATACAGAAAATAAACAAAACAAATATGAGGTGGTTTGTAGGAGGTGAGAGAAAGGAGGTGCACCAGAAACTGGGGAACCAGGAAAGCCTGAAGGGTGTAGAATTTGAAGTCCTAAAAATAAGCATTTAAGTAGATAGTCAAGCCTTTTGGGGAAACATTACAATTCCAGAAAAGATAGTCCCTTAACAATACTGACCTTCTAGTTACTCATATGAAACTATTGGAAATGGCATTTAATTTAAGGTTAAGAGATCTGGGCTCAAATACTAGAATAGACAGTGTGATTTAGGGCAAGATGCTCCATTTCTCTGGGCTTTGGTTTCCTTAATTACAAACAAGGAGGCTGATAATACAGTGGGTAAAGCTCAAGTGAGAAGACTGAAGTCCAATCTCTTCTGAAGACTCCGATGCTTCCTAGTTGGGTCACCTTGAAAAAACTGTTTTAATTCCCTGAAATTCTTTTTGTCATCTATAAACTAAGGGACTTGGACTAGATGGTCTTTGATGTTTCTTCCAGTTCTAGAACTATTTGGGGGTTGGGGGAATGTGTATATACTGTGATCAGTATAGATGAAATAAAGCCCAGGACTTAAGGGCGATGAAGATCTGGTTTCAAATCCCACCTTGGACACTGAGTAGGCATGTGACTCAAGGCAAGTCACTTAACCTCTACTTTAATTTCCTGGTCTACAGAATGTTGGGGTAGGACTTAATGGCTAATATCCTTTTTGTTTTTCAAATCTATGATCTTAGTACTAGATGATCTTTAAGGGTCCTTCCAATTCAGCTTTTTGATAAGCAGGAAAGGGTCAGAGGTTGAAAGGAGAGGAGTACATATACTGCTCCTGGATTACTCTTCTCATTTAAAACAAAAACAGAACGAAAAACTCCAAGCTTACCATCAAGAATGAAACAGAATTGTTTGGAGTTTGTGTTTATATAAATATGAAAATGTAAACATTACAGAGATGTTATCCACTAAGAAGAAAGTATTATAATAAAAATGTTAAATCATAAACTTTCTCAGGCTTTTCATGTTTGTTTTTAATACTATAAAATTTCAATTATTCAATTAAACAGAACTCCAATTAACTGGATTGTGCTTTTCTGAAAATTCCAATAAGAAATCAATATCACAATAATTCACATTATAGGCACATCTTATGGTTTGCAAAATGGCTTCCTTAAGCTTTTCTGGCAAAAATCCCATTAGACAGTACAAGTACTGTGATTCTCATTTTACAGATAAACTGGAGCCTGAAGAGAATAACTGACCTATAGTCCCAGTCAGTAGAAATTTTGCCATAGAATTTCACTTGACTGATAGGACCTGAAGTTCCCTATTTCTTGAAAACTGAAAGTAGTTTCCCCTAAAACAAAACTGTTCCTGAGCCTTGACTGGCCATTTTCTTTCTTTATAACGCTTCTTCCTCACAACAAAGGGCACAAAAAGTCCTACTCATATGAAGTTCTCTCTATCTTGGTGAATTTCTAAACAATACACAAGTTGCCTTACCAAGAAGAAACAAGTTTCTGTATGGAAATGAGGGGAGATCAAAGGGGGCCAAGGCCTAAAAAGCTAAGAGTCACTGTATCCTTGTTGCATATCTTTGCTGTGTCAGGATAATTTGGATGATTTGCCTCATGCTATCCCAACAGTGAGCCTAAACTAACAGACCCAATCAGACTGGGTTCAAATCCCTCTAAAAAAGTCTAACATTCACCTCAAGGTTGGTCTTGGGAATGTTGGCTAACTTTCCTGAACTTCATTTCCTCAAGCTGTAAAACTAGGGAAAAGTTGGACTAGACAGCATCTGAGGTCCCTTCCAGTTCCCTAAGACTATTAGAGAGGCAATGTAATAATAATAAATGTGTAAATAATAAATAATTGCACTAGTCTTGCAATGAGGAAGACCTGGGTTCAAATGTCACCAGAGACTAGCTGTGTGATTCTGGCCAAATCACAAGAGATTTAGATTTTTTTTTAAAAGAGAGGGGGCAGCTGGGTAGCTCAGTGGAGTGAGAGTCAGGCCTAGAGACAGGAGGTCCTAGGTTCAAACCCAGCCTCAGCCACTTCCCAGCTGTGTGACCCTGGGCAAGTCACTTGACCCCCATTGCCCACCCTTACCAATCTTCCACCTATGAGACAATACACTGAAGTACAAGGGTTTAAAAAAAAAGAGAGAAATCTTCCAGAAGAATCTATAATCAATACACATTAGACCCAATACCCTTTTTATCACTATAGCTGATCTTCAGAATATCTACAAGGATCTCCCTCCAGGATATAACCAATGATCAAAGACTAGATCAGGTTCAATATTCCTCACTTCCTAAGACCACAAAATGTGCTTTTATGTATTGGAAAACCTTTCATCAAGAAGTACTAAAAGAAACAACAAAGTTCCACTAATCCCTAAGAAATATTACATTTCAATTATTCAAGGTTTTGCCACAGTAGGATTCCCAGCCATTGTCAGACAGTCAACAGATGAAAGATAATGGTGATAATTTTAAAACGAAAATATATTGATACTTTTCCAACTCAAAATCTGCCACCTAAAAATTAATTTTTAAAAGCATTTGCTTAATCTTAATCACGACAACATTTCAGAAGGTACTTGCAAAAACTGCCCGTGTCACAGACTGTAGACAGATACATCAAGGAAGCCAAATGAGGAAGCATGACCACAGAATTTTAAACACAACAAACACATGCACAAAACCTCAAAGAAGCATTACTGATGATGTCTTATGTAGATAGGAGTCAGAGAAGTAAGGAGGACAGTAAATGAGCACAGTGATTCACAATATTTCTATGTTTACAGGTATAAAAAGGTCTGAAATAAAGTCACAAGAAAATCCATAAACAAAATTCCTTTTGAATAATTAAATTACTGCATCTTCTCACAAGATGTTTTGAATGTATTTAACTTAAAAGGCTATTAAAGCTGGTGATAATCATTAGTTCACTAAATTAGCATTGTCAGTGTTCTACTGGGAAAACTAGAAAGCTTATCAATGTTATCTTGTTTTCTTTTCATTAAAAAGAGAACAACTTAAAATCCTATGCTTGTTAAGGAAATCTCTTTTTTTTTTACAAAAAGTAAAAGTACAAAAAAGTACAAAAAGTACAAAAAAAGTACAAAGAGTTTTTACAAAAGAAAGCGAAGATCTCATTAGGTGGGCTTTTGCTAAACTTTTCTAGAATTTAATTTATTTAAACCACATGTGCCAAGGAGTCTTCAATTTGAACACTATCAGGAAAAACTATGTTGGCCAACTGGCAACTCTGGAGGGGTATCATGGTAGAGCAAGAAAAGCACCGCTCTGGGAGTCAGAATTCCTTAACTTGAATTCCATTTATATATACAAGCTGTGTGACCCTGAGCAAGTCCCTTTATTTCCCTCTTTTTCATTTTTATTCTCTGTGGTATGAGAAGGGAGGGGAATGTTTTCTTAAGTCAGCTCTAGCTCTAATATTTTGTGATTCTGTGATTCACAATGACCATTACCAAAGTCCACATGCCTGCTGAGCCATATTAATAGTGGAAACTGATAGGAATGGTTGGTTTAGTCATCCCCAGTCTATATATTTCCACCCTTGGGATACACTAAGAAGAAGCTGTCTTCCAGGCTACACTTTCATTCTCCTAAGAAAGAAAGCTTCCTAAGAATATATTGTTTCATTCTTTATATTTGTATCCCTAGCACCTAACTCACTACTATACTCAGAGTAGGTACATAATAAATACTTGATTGATTCCTGATCTTCTGAAACCATCTGATGCCCATGAAATCTCTACTGCTAAGCCACAAAAGGAATAAGCTTTGAACTAGAACAGAGGTTCCCAACTGCAAAGCACTTACACACATAATCTCATTTAATCATTTCAACAACTCTGTGAGGTGAACAGGGAAGCTATTATTAGTCAGATAGGTGGTAAAGTGGATAGAGTGCCAGGTCTGGAGTTAAGAAGACTCTTATTCCTGAGTTCAAATACTTCAGATACTTAATAGCTGTGTGTCTGTGGGCAAGTCACTTTACCCTGTTTGCCTAAGTTTCCTCATATGTAAAATGGCAGGAGGAGAGAAGGAAATGGAAACTACTCCAGGATCTTTGCCAAGAAAACCTCAAATAGAGTCACAACTCAACAACAAAATTGTTAGCTGCGTATCTGTACAGGTGAGTGAAATGATGAAAGATGAAAGCTCAAGTGACTTTAGCAGTTCATAAGCTAGTTAGTAGAGGTTCAAGAATGAGCTGTGTATCTATCTGGACTTTTACTGACCCAAAAGACTGACATGAGACAACATTGTAATGTAGTAAGAGAGAAAAGCTAATAAAGTAACTGTAGGTAATAGAGAAATCAAGATATGGAGAGGATTTGAGACATCAGAATGAGCTACTCTAGAAGATGTGAATTTAGGGTTAGAATCGTAAGCAAATGCTGAAGGATTAATGTTGTAGAGGGGATTTTTTAGTCAGATGCAAGGCAGAAATGAGATTTCTGAAGAGGTTTCGAAATTCTGGAATTCTATGATTCTTGAGAGCAATAAAGGGTCTTGAATGGATCTGAAACCATGACATCTGAATGATAGTTGGAACAACCAGGAATATTTTGCCTACAGAAATAATGACATAAGGTGATCTTCTGGCCAGAGATATATTTAAAGAGAGAGAGAGAGAGAAAGATACTATATACTCATCCATTTTATTTTTGAAGATCATGAAATTCCCAACAGGGTTACTTGATTAAAGTAACTTAATTACTTGGTGGCAGGGTCTAATACTCAAGTCTCTTCCTAATCCTCAAGCTAGTTCTTGTTAAATGACCTGGCTAGTAGCCCATTAAAAGATAATGATAGTAGGGGCAGCTGGGTAGCTCAGTGGAGTGAGAGTCAAGCCTAGAGACAGGAGGTCCTAGGTTCAAATCTTACCTCAGACACTTCCCAGCTGTGTGACCCTGGGCAGGTCACTTGACCCCCATTGCCCATCCTTACCACTCTTCCACCTATGAGACAATACACCAAAGTACAAGGGTTTAAAAAAAAAGATAATGATAGCATCTAATTGGGGAATAGCTAAACAAGTTGTGGCATAAGATTATGATGGAATACTACTTTGCCTTAAGAAATAACAGGTCAATTTTGGAAAAACATGGGAAGATCTAAATGAAGAGTAAAACAAGCAGAACCAAGAGAACACCATATACAGCAACAGAAATATTCTTTGAAGAATGACTTGTATATGTCTACCTTCAGAGAAAGAACTGATAAAAAGAAACAGTATATATATAACATATATATACATATATATGTCTTTTTGTCAAATAATGCCTTTCCTAATGGGGGAGAGGGAAAAGATGGAATTAACTGAGCAGCTTAATATTTTAAATGTTACGAACAAACAAATAAATAATTCTAAAAAAAGATAATGATAGTACCTAATGCTCCTTCTATACTGGCCAATTTATTACACAGGCCAAGCAGCTAAAATAATTTAAATTGCATATTTTATGCAATTTAACTTAGTTTTTAGAATTCTGAATGTCATCCGTCTTTAATTGAATTTAGGAATAAATATTATTTCTCACATATGTAGAATCATTACCAAGTTCCTAAACTGTAAAGATTTAAAATTTAGATATCTAAAAAAAGAGTGGCAAGGGTAGGTTTTTCTGAAATATTTCCTTGGGTCATTTTTCTTCCTAAACCCAACGAATATGGAACAAAGAGTGAACTGTCTACAAATTTACTGATGTTCTTATGTTTAAAGTTCAATTTAGTGAGAGAAACATTGACAAGAAAGATGTTTTTGTGATGGTGAATGAAAAAGGCAAGTCCCACGGTGGGGAAAAGGTCACAAAGAGTCTGTCATTATAAGATGATTTTTAGTTTTTTTCTTGACAGAGAAAGTCCCTATGGGTTATCCAAAAAAATAGTTGGAATGTAAGAACATAAGTCATTCAGTTCTTTTATCCCTTCTACAAGTATTTATTGAATATCTCTAACATGAAAGGCAATGTCAGGATACAAAGACTGAAAAAAGGCAGTCTCTACCCTCAGGTACTAGGGAAGACAGGGTACAAAGGTGATAGGTATATGCAAGATTTAGTATGATGAGACAAAGGAGAGAACTATAGTATTTTAGGAAAAATTAAGAGAGGGCTATGTTTTCAGAAGGAATAGGGCAGAGGGAGGGAGGAGATCAGGGAATTATGTATTCAAGGAAAGGTGGCGCCTGAGTTGAAGCTTGAAAAATAAAGTAAGATTAGGAATTATCAGACAGACAGAGGTGAGAAAGGTATTCATTTCAGGTCAAGAACTTTTTTTGTTTGTTTCAGTATTTTTAATTTTGTTTCTTGAACATTAAAGTTGGAAAGGCTTTAAGTACTGGCATACAGGCTCCTCATCAGAGGGTTGACTGAATTATTTTGGTCTGAGCATGAAACTGCCTACTTAGGCAAAGATGAGGTGATATTCTATGTTACTGAAGAGGATGACTCAGAAAACCTTGAGAAACTGAAATAAATTAAAATAAGAGATCAAATAATGGATGGAATATTCCTGTGATAATATGCAATGTCATTTATTAGAGTAGAATTTAAAGACAAATTCATTTTTCTTAAAATATCTTTCATATATATTTTTGCTTGCTTTAAACTTATCTTCAGGAAAGGAAAGTAACAGACATGATCTCTAAGTCAGATGGTCTAGGCCCATAGTGGGGAACCTATGATATGCGGGCTTGAGGGGGGCACTCAGAGCCCTCTCTGTGGGCACATGTGCCATTGCCCTAGCACAGATTTTGCCAGAACTCATTACTAAAAAGCCAGAGAGACGCAGGGCTGGACTGCTCCCCTCCCTCTCACATGAGGACATTTCTTGCATCACCCTCCCCTCTGAAAGGTTCACCATCACTGCATCTAGGCTGAAAGCTCATTGTCAAGGGACTCCAAAAGGGTATAAAATTTTGAAGAATAGAACGTACTGGATTCAACATTTATCTTAAGTTTTAATTTCAAAGTTCTTGGAAGAGAAGGGGAAAAAAATCCACACCTGCTGTTAGATGCTGTCAAATGGCCAGCTTTTGCAATCTATTTTCTTGTCAAGAGTAAGAGGATGAACTCTGTATTTCCTTCTTCCATAATATGATCTCTCATCTACACTTCTAATAGAGGAGTAGTCAGTGGAGGGAAGCTTTAGGGGATATGCCAGAACACCTTGGACTATATTCACCTTCTCACTGAAGGCTCTCTTCTGGAGGAGAAACACCCAGAAATACAAAGAATGTTTTAGTCTAAATTCAAAGCTGGGAGCAAGCACTTCAAAGCTGGGAGCAAGCACACAGATCACTGAACACTGAAATACAGACTCTACAAGGTAGTTCTCAAACACTAGAAAGAAGTTCAGAGTATCTGAACCCATATCTCTCCCACTGGCACTTGAGAAGTCCAGTACTCTTTCCAATATACTAGATTGCTCCTTAAAAGTAGTAAAGTTGGGCTGTTGTTTTTAGTTATGCTTAACTTTTTGTGATCCCATTTGGAGTTTTCTTGGCAAAGATACTGGAGTGGTTTGCAATCTTTCTTCAGCTCCTTTTTTTTTTTAAATAGATAAGGAAATTGATGAGAAAAACAGTTTAAGTGACTTGCCCAGGATCACACAGTTAGTAAATGTCTGAGGCTGTATTTGAACTCAAGTCTTCTTGACTCCAGGTCCTTTGCTCTACTTTACCACCTAGCTGCCCACAAAGTTGGACTAGACAACCCCTCAATTCCCTAACAGCTCTAACATTTTTGATCACCATAAATCTATTAACAAAGAAATAATTTTGTAAACTCAAAAAGAAATTTATTATTTTGATAAATAGGATTTATTATGTTAGAAGCAATAGCGTAAAAAACACTAGATTTGTAGTCATAAGAACCCAAGTTGGAATCCTGGCACTGCCACCTGGGTGTTAGGTGTTACTGAGCAAGTTGCTTAAGCTGCTCAGTCCTCGGTGTCATTATATGGAAAATAGAGAGGGGAAGGTTGAAATGGGGGAACCAGATAATTTCTAAGGTCCCTTCCCACTCCAGATCTTTAATCTTTTAGTTATTTGTTGTTATTCTCAATAACATGGTTCCTGATAGGAGGTTTAAAAATAGGCACTATGATTCTTCAAGTATTCCCTTCTCCCCTTTTATCATGATTATGCCACTTATTCATTACAGACCTCACAAAAAGGCAAATAATTGTTGTTTGTGTTTCCAAAGCAAAGCCATAGCTTTGAATAAAAAACATTATAGAGTTTGTGATTAGAGCGCCATTTCAAAAATTTAAACCCTTTTAGAATCTCTTTCATAGAATAAAGCCTCAGAGACTGAAAAATTGAATACGATGGGTTCTGTATTACTAATCACTTCAGAAACAATTCTGACTCAAAAGCCTGTTGGAAACATTTTTCTGAAGTACAGATTGCAAATTAATCACAAGCTAAGTTGGAGAACACACTTTTATAAAACTACTCCAGAGAAAAGTTATCTAGGCTTCTATGTTTATATTTTTTCAGGTCAAGCTGGCTGGCCAATGACATCGACACCATTTGTACTACTCATGGGTACACAAGTTATCAGACCTTCATAGCCAACCTTCTTTCCTCTTAGAAATGACCAAACTGCCACAGAGTTTAAGATTTGTATTTTAGTCATGAATATTCCCTAGATTACTGTTCTTTAGATATTAGGACTATATAAGCAGGGCCAAATACATTGTTTTATTTAAGAATTAGGGGTCACAAGCTGTACAGGAAGGTCAGAGGCATTTTTACGTGGCTTTATAAGGCATGCCTGATTTCCAAACATCTGGGTGGTACGATGGTTGGTTCTCAGGCCCCTTTGGCACACCCAAAGATAAAGCAGAATGGTTACCTAGGAAACAAACTAACATTGCAACTATAAGCCTGGTGCTTCAAAGACTCATAATGAAGATGATCCGTTTCAACACAATCCCAAAGAAAATCATTGGCTAAGTATGCATGAGAACCCACTTGTAGAGTCTATAGTTTGAGGGGAAATGTTTGGCATGGAAAGGATGCAGAAAATAATCACATTCATGTTTTAAGAAACCACATGCACACAGTAGAGAACAAACATAATTATGGTCTTCCAAAATACCTTACAGTTGAAAGTTTACAGAAAACCTCAAATCTTTACTGCAGATCTAAAAAAGAGTTGAGAGAAAAGAGAGCAAATGATTCCAATTTGGGACTCTTTCAATGGCCAATGGACAAGAAGATTTCCAGAGCTCTGAAGCACATTTCAGCCTAAAAGGCAGAAATGCAAAAAGGAAAAAAACTTAAATCTCCCCAAAGAATACACTTACAGATAGTTTATCTATTCCAGCTAGAATTTTTTTTAATATGTGATAAATATGATTGCTCCTCTTGTTAAATTATTACTGTGTTTTTTTCTGGAACCTTTTCTTCTTATGAATTAAATTCTTTAATACTGCCCTATTATCATACTAGAAAAAAAATCAAGTGGAAAAAAAATCTAAAATAGAAAAAGGAAATGCAAAATGTACCCTCTCTTAGTATAACAGAAAGAAAACCAAACTGAGAATGCAGTCATAGGTTCTAATCTCAAGTTTGCTGCATGTAGTGGGGGAGCCAGTTTGGACAGTGGATAGAGAGGTACAGGCATAGAATCAGGAAGACCCATCTTTCTGAGTTCAAATCTGGCCTCAGATGCTCAGTAGCTGGGGGACCCTGGGAAAGTCACTTAACCCTGTTTGCCTCAGTTCCTCATCTGTTAAAAAAAATAAGATGGAGAAAGATATATCAAATCACTCTAGGATCTTTGCCAAGAAAACCCTGAATGGGGTTGTGAAGAGTCATGACTAAAAGGAATGAATAACAATAACAAAAGCTATTAGTTAACTACACGGCTTAGTGATCATACTTTTACTTTCTGGGTCTCAGTTTCCTAATTTGTAATTTTGAGGAACTAAGACTAAACAAACTAAAAAATCTCTCTGGCTTTACTCTTTCTGTAGATTCACTAACAGCTTTCTGAATAGAATTCCATTACAACAAATTCTCAAACAAAAAAAAAAGAAACACTTTTTCTTTGCTATCTTCAATTCCCCCATTCACACAAATGCCTAGCAGAGCTGCAACAGGAACATGAAGGAGTTTTTATGCTCAAATATCTTGTCCTACTGAAATAGCCAGTCAGTCAAGTATGTTATTAAGTGTTTTCAACGTGCCAGGTCCTAAGAATTAGGAATACAAAGAAAAGTACAAATAAAACCTTTACTCATATCAACCTTATTTCTGGAAACCCCAAGTTCTCAAGGGCCAGGGGCAAACTTGGAGTTTCCAGAAATACAGATGACATTTGTAAGAAGCAAATAACTATGTTACATTATACTGCAGGGAAAAACTTGGAGCCAGAGGCAAGGAGGAGAGAGAGCATGCCAGGCATAGGAGGGAGGAAGGCAGTACAAGAGTGAGAGATTTCCTTTTACTCTGTACTTTATTTCACCCTGCTCCAAAGTTGAAGATTGTTTTATTTGGGCCCATTCCCTCCAGAAGTCTTCCCTTTCTCCACCTTGAAACCTCCGGCTGGATGGAGGAACAAGCACTTCCCCTGTATTATAGTTTGGCGACGAGAATAAAGTGTCAGAAGATGGGAAAAGTGAGGAGAAGACAAAGAGGACTTTGGATTGAAATTTGGTGTTAATAGAGAGATACTGAAGACTAATGAGTAAGGGGGTGACAGGGTCAGCCCTGTGGCTTTAGTAAGATTTCTTTGGGAGTAGACAGAATTGGGGCTAGGAGGGAGAGGAAAGGAAAAATGTGAAGCTGGAAAACTCATCAGAAGGCTGTTATCAGAGGTGGGTTAAGAGGTGATGAAGGCCAACACCAGGGTGCCGGTTATGTGAGTTTAGAGAAGGGGATCTGTTGAGAAGATGGTTTGGAGGTAAAAATAAGATGTAACAATAGACAGGATGTGTGAGCTGAGTGTGAGTGAGCAGGTGGAGATGGCAGGGACTCCTTAGGTCTGGGTAAGAGAAATAAAGCTGACCTTGTGAATGATCACAAATTCCCATATAGTTTTCATATAGACATAGAACATGAGAATGAGAAGCGCAAAAGAAATGTTGAATTTTTTCTCCCACGGGAGGGCTAAGATGCAGGTTGGGACCAGATGACGGTGG
This sequence comes from Gracilinanus agilis, assembly GCF_016433145.1. NCBI lineage: Eukaryota > Metazoa > Chordata > Mammalia > Didelphimorphia > Didelphidae > Gracilinanus > Gracilinanus agilis. The sequence continues at coordinate 117,016,736 of NC_058132.1, read as the reverse complement.
GCTTTGAGTTCAGAATATGTCCTGTGACTTTCTTCTTGCAAGATCAAACTACACCAGAACTTGCACTGTTTTTTAAACTCTGAAAATACTATATTGTCAATAATCTTTGAAGGAGACCGAAACCATCTATAGGAATACCCATTTTTCAAGACTGAGAAACTCTGAAACTAAAACAGCCACATGCTACTTCTAGAATTCTCAGGCACAGTCCCTCATCACTTCCTCTGCCAGCCAGATTATTAAAGGCCTCGGGGCCCCAAAAAACAAAAAACAAACACACACACAAAAAAAAAACGGTCCAGCCATACAACTTTCCATTTGACTAGAGCCAAAAGTAGTTCAAATGGTCCGGGGAGGGTAAAGATTCCAATGCGGGGAGAGGGACAACATGGAGAACAGCCACTTATGGGAGCTCTTTTAACCAGTGCTGGCTGAGACTCTGCATTTAGCCTCCATAATTCATTTTCAAAGAGCACCTAAAGGGACGCCACCAAGAACTCAAAAATCGAATTAAACAGCGAATTTAAGTGCCAGCCAGGATCCCATAGCTACTACCCAAACAATACCTTCAAGGCAAGGTGTGGTGGGGAAGGAAGGCCATACATTATCCCTATTTTCCCCAACCCTTCTTAACTCTTCCCAAGCTCCCTTTTTTTTACTGTCCTATATTCAGGTTTCCACATCTACTACCAGAGGTAAAAGAAAACAAGGGCACAGTGGACCCCTGCTCCCTGATTAATTGAGCCTAGGCTTCCTTAAAACATGAGGGGAAGGACTGGGGTGTGTGGGAGAGGGTCTATACAGGAAGCAAAACATAGGGCCCCTGCTTAATAACATACCACCACACTGCAATTTTAGTCCTATGTGGCATTTAAAGAGCCGGGGCATTTTTTGTGCTCTTTTTTGGTTTGTCTTTTTCTTTCTAAATATGAGAATAAGCCGCTCAGAAAGGAACCATTTGCATAACATGGGTGCAGAAGGGCTTAAAAATAAAGAGCTAAGTCATAACAAAGAAGACAACAAATAACAAAGTGGTGCCAAATTCTTAGAAAATAATTTTCCATTAGCATTGTTTTTTTGCTTAAAAACATCCTACTGTAATTATCCAGGCACTTTTGCCTAAGTACAAGGCAGGTTGATGAAGCATATGAAGAACTTAACCACTATTCAAATTTTAATACTAAGGAACACACACAGAGAAATTCAGGGAAAAACACAGCCTGGTGTTTATCTCATTTAAAAAGAAACAGGAAGTCAGGATATTATAATCACTTCCTTTTTTTGGTTTTCAAGTAAACCCATTGATTAAAGGGGGAAGTAGAGGAGGGAAGAGGGGCAGAGAAAGAACACAGGGCTGGCTATTTATTTGATGAATAAAGTATGTTCTCCTACTTCTCTGGCCCTGGAATTCAGCTAAAAATAAAAGTGAGATAGATCACTGTATGTGTTGCATACCACAAAAGGAAACCAGTCTGCTCAGAGTAAAGAGATTATTGTAGATGCTGAGACATCAGCAAAAAAACTGTTACTACAAACTGTTGTTCATGAAAAAGGCTACATTTAAAATTTCATTAAAATAATCTGTGACAGCACTGCATAATTTTCATGTAATGCAACATTATCTAACTTTCCAGGCTTTCCTACAAGTTGACTGTTAGATCAAGAAGTCACTTTGAACCATTTTGAATTTGTTTAAAACATAAAGAGGACTTTAGATTTAAAGCTGGAGTTAATAGAGAGATATTGAAGATTACTGAGTAAGGGGTGACAGAATTAGATCTGTGTCTTTAGAAAGATTTCTTTGGGAGTGAAGTGGAGAGGATGTATAGTAAGAATATTTGTTGGGAGTAGAGAATTAGTTTAAAATAAAATAAAATAAATCTTACATAGGTAAGTGTCCATTTATTTGGCAAATATTTATTCAGTGCCTACTCTGAGCAAGAAGGTACTTTACTGGAAACTGTGGGAGCCGCAAAGACGGAAAGCAGTGCCCACAGAAGAGGGCTCTACTCAGAATCAAGAAAAATCTGTTTGACTCCTATGTCCTGAACTTAATGGGTGTGTGAACTTAGCTAGGCATTTCAGTTACTGTCTTTTAGCCTTAGTTTCCTCTGACTGAAAAATCCTTATAATAGTACTTAGTAAGTACCTAATTCAAGTGGTTATCTTGAAGATCAAATGAGATAACATGCAAACCTTTGAACATTATATAAATGCCATGGCAGTTATTAAAAGACAAAGTTACTGCTCATAAGGACCCTATAACCTAATAGGGAAGATAAGCTATATGGATAAATAAAGGCAGGATAGGATGGAAATGTGTGTTAAGGGTCAAAGAGTAGTACAAAGTGCTATAAGAATTCAGATGGAAAAATCACTTCTTGATGGAATAATTAGGATCACCAAAGATGGGTAGGATGTTTAGAGGTGGAGACTAAAAAGGAAGAAAGATATTCCAAGCCTAAGGTAGCTTAGAAAAATGTCAAAGGAGTGTAGGCAATCTGCAGCAAGAAAAACTAGTGGGATATGTGAACTGAAAAGCAAATTGGGTCCAGACTCTGGGAACCACTGAATATGAGCAAGAAATTTTGACTTTATTCCATGAGTAATGGCAGACAATTGAAGATATTTTAATAAAAAAAAACTGGATCATGAAAGATGAATGGAGGTGGGGAGAAGGGAAGAGACTGGAAACAAGGCCAGCAGTTTAGGAGAGTTATTTTAATGGTCTACAATTCCTATCTTAAGGATATGAACTAAAGTGATAGTGAAAATATGATTGAAGAGACATATTTAATAGATAATGCCAAGGTCAACAATAAGAAACAAAATATGCCAGGTGCTGTGCTAAGCACTAGGGATACAAAAGAAAAAGGACAGGCTCTGTCTTTAAGGAACAAACAATTTAAATGGGAGTAGACAATAAACAAAAAGAAATTGGGGTTAGGTGGGGGGCTGTAGGGTAACCAACCAGAGGGCATGATGTTCATCAAGTTAAAACCTAGCAAAGTGGGTGATGGTAAAGTTGGAAAGTTGGAAAAGTCTGAGTCCTCTTTCAAGATAGGTCTGAGAAGGAATTTATTCGGTCCTCCAATCAGAAGAAATTACTGCATTTATATCCTGATGACTAATTAAAAATGGTGGTCAAGGAAGACAGAAGGTATATTATAAAGTGATTCTATTTCTGAACTGTCAGTTTGAGAAGAGAATAGAAGAAAAGTAAAATCTAGTCTTCTTCCTAGACCCTAGTCTAATCATGGCTACTGGAAAGGGGGGCCCAGAAACAGTGGGGTTTGGGGAATCCCCTTTCCAAAGAATGTTACCCAATTCAGATTGGTGGCAGGAATGATCATTGGAAAAATAGTCATAGCAATAACCTCTTAGGTGTCAAAGCATTCCCTGAAATCTAGCATCTTTTCTGGCCTTCTACAAATCCTGAACTTGTTCCTGTCCCCTTAGAGTTTTATTAAAAAGTCGATATTTTCCCAAATAAATGAAGACAACATATTAAGAGTTCTATTCTAACTATACTCATGCTCTATGATATAGGTCCATCTTATAGGTAAGGCTGTATTACCATAAAGTCCTTTTTTGATGCTTCAGTAACTAAGTTGCCTCCAACATTAAAGATGGATAAAAACCTTACACTAAATTCTAAGCTATAGAAATAGGACATACTAGGAGGCATTTTGTAGCAAAAGTTCCATAAATTTATTAATATATCTGAATTGTTAGATTGGCACTTAAGATCCTTAAGAAGTCAACAGAAAAAAATTCTAGCTTGGCATCAATACTGCCCAGCCTACTGTAGTATATCCTTGTAACTGGAAGTGACTATGCTTTGCTGGATCCTATATACAGTATTTCACCATGCTACAAGAAGTTGTACCTTTGTGGGCTCCTAAGAAGCCTCCCAATAACAAGACCATCATTCCATTGGGTTTTGATGTTCTCTTAATATCAGAAAAGAAAGGTGGGCCACTCCTTCTTCCACCCTCCCCACCATCAATCCTCTCATCTCATAAGGAATCCAATTCCTTGTATTTCACCAGCTGCTCTCCATGGATATAAAACATAGATTTTGCTTTGAAACTCACCTCCTACCCCTGCCCCCAATTATAGTTCCTACAAATGACAGGCCATCATTCTTTAACTTTGCTTCCAACATTGCTGACTCTGGGTGACGTGCCAGGACTATTTTCTATCACCCCACAGGGCTCCCTCCCTCCAAAAGCCTTGTTATTTCCAGAGTGCTTCATAGCACTAAGCAACATCATAATCACTATACAACCACTTTACCAAAATTGCTAAAAGGCAAGTTTTGCAAAGGATTATGAGCAATTGCAAACAGCAGGCTCCTCCTAGAAGGGCTGCCAACTTCTCCTACAGTGCTTTCTACTGTGGCAGGACAATCCTGGATACATCAACTTACTTCAATGGGCAGGCTGGCCAAGAAAAATAAAGCTGTGGGTTCTATTTTCCCCTCATTATGAATTAGCAAGTCTACTTAAAATGAGACATATTTTAATAGCTGCAGCAACTTTCAATAGTTGAAGCAAATTTATTCAAAGTCCAGAAAAGAAAAGTTCCTCAAGGAAAGGCAGACTTAGGGTAAGAAGAGCCCTTGGCTGTCATTTAGCTCATCTTTCAATTTTACCAATGAGGGTTGAGGTGCAGAGAGATAATGTTTTGCCCCAGTCACCAAAGGATAGTACTGGAATTTGAATTCAGGTCTCTGATTCCAAATCCAGGACTCTTGACACTGAACTATGTAGCCTCCTCACTGGTTTCAAGAAGGAAACTCAAACCCAGTAAGGAGAGGAGATTTGACCATGGTCACCTGGGTCATGTCATAAGCAGCAGATCCCTAAACTAAACTTAAATCAAAGAAAGTCTGAGAAAAAGTGAGACTCCACCGGTGTTACTGAAATCATCAGAAATCTATCCAGAACACCCTCTACCTACAAGGTCTCTTCCTGTAAGCCGATTCCTGCTGCCAGAGAAATTATCTTGATTTGTACTGATTTCTTAATGAGTTACTCCAGGCAAAACACCTGCACATGGTCTCTCGGTACACATACTGATCAGTACCCTGCTTTTCACACCCCAACAGATCTAAATAAAAATAGGTTATTTAATAACCCTCATCTAGACAACTTCTGAATTTACTTTCCTTTCATGGTGTGCTGGTAAAAGTTTACCTACTAGTTCTCTGAGGGGGAAAAACTATAGCTGTGGCACACATATAAAAATAAAACAACCCTTACCTTCCATTTTAGAATCAATGCTGTGGATTGCTTCCAAGACTATAGAGTGGCTTATATGGGGTCATACAGCTAGGATGCTGATGCAAGCCTGGGACCCCCTGTCTCTAGACCTGGCTCTCAATCCACTAAGCTACCATGTTGCCCCCACCATGATATCCTTTTAACATCTTCTCCACAGTTTCTTAAGTTTAGAACATCAATAAAAATAAATCAAGTCCTGATTTGTAGTACTTACAGATTTCCAAGGTATAAATGCTCGTACTAAAAATGAGCAATTTGGCAAGAGCTTTCAAGAGCCTGCTCTAGTACAATGTTGGTTGTAAGCCATGTACTCCAAAAATAATAAATAACTCAGGTGCTTTTACCAAGAGATAATCGACCAAAACAAAACATTTTGGTTTACTACACTTCAAGAAAAGCAAAGAAAAAATAGAGTGTTCTTTTTGTATTATAAAAGTATTCTTCATTTTACAAAAGGTTTCATCAAAGGGCTCCTTGAAAATATAAGCTCCTTAAGTAGTTTAAAAAATTTTTATTTTAGGGGGCAGTTGGGTAGATCAGTGGATTGAGAGCCAGGCCTAGAGATGGGAGGTTCTAGGTTCAAATCTGACCTCAGACATTTCCTAGCTGTGTGTCCCTGGGCAAGTCACTTACCCCCACTGCCTAGCCCTTACCACTCTTCTGCCTTGGAGCCAATACACAGTACTGACTCCAAGACAGGAGGTAAGGGTTTAAAAAATTTTTTATTTTAAACACAACTTTTCTATTCTATGCAGAAAGCCTGCTTGCAATGTCTTTGAAAAGCACCCTAAATACTTCCAGAGTCTAATGCTTCTGAAAACATATCAGAGACAACATTCACAGCCATAAGATCAGATCTAGTTTGCATAATATGGGCCATTAAAATATATTACTATAAAGTGTAATTTGCACACATACTAGAATTTGTTGGGATACTCACTGCCAGTATGGTCAATTACTAAATGTTGTGTACTCCAGATAACTTTATATTGCCAAATCTACACTATTTTCCAATATATTTTTTAAACTCTGCAAACCATTATTAGGCAATGTGGAACTATAAGCATTTGCCAAGGAGTCTGGCTCTACCAATGAGCTACCTATTAGTGATGTTAATCATAAGTCCCATGGTGTTTCAGCATGGGAGACTGAAAAACAACATTAACAGAGCCAAATTACTGAGAAAATACCTCTGTAAAACAGCAACAAAATACCTAAAAATTAATCTAATGTGATAACACCCACATTTTCAAATGCCTAGCCCCAAAGCAAATATATCAGAAAATTATAAGCAAATGTGAACACCCCATTTACCTACCCCAAGAGTTCTGCTCCTGGACTCATTACCTCTGCAGGAAAACAAGGCAGGCTATTGTGAGTAAGACTCGTAACGACTTCATGTCTCTGTTTTCCCACTGACTGTCCCAGGAGGAGGAGAATATAGTGAAGATAATGTATACAAAGGGGCTTGGAGCTCCATGGGCATTACTGCTTCAGCGTGTGAACTACTCATTTTCATTTCAACATATGCTCCTCAGAGAGAGATAAATACATACACACACACACACATACCAGCATTACTCTCAATGTCTCCTTTCACCATTTAAAATCTTATTAGTTAAATGAAAATTAAACAGATACTCTTCTTGAAGGCATATCTGAAGGTCAATCTTTTGGTTCTTTTTAAATTTTTTTCTTTTGTATTGTGAATTTCATGATCATCAATAAACACAAGTTTTTTGATATACAAAAAAAGGAAAAAAAAGGAATTTTAAAAGAGAATCTAAATATTTATCAATTGGGGAATGGCTTGATTTTTTATACAATTGGTTCTCCTTGTATATTTGAGTAATTAGACCCCTGTCAGTATTTTGTTATAAAGATTTTTTCCCAATTTGTTGTTTCCCTTCTGATTTTGGCTACATTGTTTTTGTTTGTACAAAAGCTTTTTAGTTTGAACAATCCATCTGCAGAATTAGTTTTTAAAATGAATGAATAAAAAAAGCTTACTGTGTAACATAACAAAATAATCATGTCCATGTATACAGACTCAAAAAAGCAATAGTTGGTATCCTTTAGTTTATTGAACATGATGTTACATTTGATTGAGTTTCATTTATCTAATCAGTTGTAGGAATCAATGTTTCCATTTTTTGCCCACTAGAAAATAGTTTTGAAGGTAACTGCTTTGTAAAATAATTTTAGATTTTATACTGTGAGATGCCTTTTACTCCTATCTCTTCTAATTATTTCTTTTGAGATTCTTGATCTCATCTGTTCTTCCAGATAGATTTGATTATTTTTATCTAAAATCACTTGAAATTTTTTTTAAACACTTACCCTCTCCCTTAGGATCAATTCTATATAGTGGTTCTAAAGTAGAACAGCAGTGAGGGCTAGGCAATGGGGGTTAAGCGATTTGCCCTGGGTCACACAGTGAGGAAGCGGAGCGTCTGAGAACAGATTTGAAACCAGGGCATCCTGTTTCTGGACATGGTTCTCTAATCACTGAGCCACTTAGTCGCCCCCTGCCACACTTGGTATTTTGATTGGTAGTAAAATAAATTTATAAATTAAATTGAGTAGAATTGTTATTTTATAGGCCAAACATAAAAATCAATACCTCCAATTATTTGCCTTCCTTTAATTTTGTAAAAAGTTTTTCATGGTTCTATTTATCTAAGTCCTGAATACATTTTGGTAGTGCTGGGTTTGGAATAGGGAAGACCTGAGTAGAAACCTCAGACACTAGATGTCTAACTTGAAACAAATCACTTAACATGGGGACATGTAACATGTAAAAATGGGGAAAATAATAGTACTTATCACTAAGGGTTGTTGTGTGGGTCAAATGAAATATTTGCAAAATGCTTAGCATAACACTTGACACACAATCAAAGCTATATAAATGTGAGTCACCATCATCAGTTTTATATATTCTGTAGTTGTTTTGAACAGATTTTCTTTCAATCACCAATTGGTAGAATTTCTTAGTAATTTACAGAAATCCAGATAATTTTTGTGGATTTATTTTATATTCTGCAACGTTACTGAAGGTATTTCAATTAATTTTTTTGTTAAATCTCTAGGATTCTCTAAACAAATCATCGTACTCTTTATATAAGGAAAAACTTTGTTTCTTCTTTGCCTATATTTATTCTCTTGATTTTTTTATTACTATAGCTGTAATTTTTTGAAACACACTAAATTAATGGTAGCAATTCCTTACTTTACTTCTGATCTCAGTAGAAAAGTCTCTAGTGTTTTTCCTTTGTTATAATTATTCTTAATTTTCGGCAGATAGTGTTTAACATATTAAAGACATTCCTTTTATTCTTATGCTTTCTAATATTTTTCAGAAAAGTTAAGTTCTGTATTTTGCCGAAAAGCATTTCTTGATATAATATGTAATTTGTATAGTTTTGTTTTCAATATAGTCTTTCCTATTTCTATATTTCCTAATTTCTGGTATAAATCCAACCATATCATATTAAATAATCTTTAAAAAATTGCTATGACATTCTTGCTAATATTTTATTTAATACATCTACATCAATATTTATTAGAGATATTGGCCTATGATTTTTTTTTCCTGCTTTACTTATCCCTGCTTTGGATATTAGGGCCATAATTGTACCATGTAAGTACTTTGGTATGATTACTTTTTTCTCTATTTTTAAAGCAATTTATATGATATTAGTTAGTAGTGGAATGAAAAGGGTCCAGGGCAGAGCCTGGGTGGACATCCATTGTTAGTGAGTGTGGCATGAATGAAGAAACAGAAATGTAGACTGAGAAGGGTCAGAAAGACAAATAGGAGAAAATGGGCCTTCATTGCCATCCCTGGACTTCTTAAGGACCTCCTGCCCTAAATTTCTCCTCACTTTAAATGATTTTTATACCAATATCACACTATCTTCTTTTATGCAGAAATCTGATTATGTTGTTCCTTTGCTCAAAACATTTTAATGACTTCTTACTGCCTACCAAATAAATAAATTTCTTTACCTGGAATTCAAGGCCCTTTACAACAAAGGTACCAAAAATTCATAGCCTACATGCTATAGAATTCCTTAGCGTAGCCTGAACCAGATTAAAAAGTAACTGAGAAATGTTTAACAAAATAAAGAAAAATAAATAAAACATAGATAATGTTCACTTGTAGTTTTTTAAGTCAATTCAGAAGCCCACAGAGATTTGATTCTAATTGATTTTGGTACCATTACAATCTGATGTTGTTCTGCCTTTCTATATTTTATTTCATACTAATCCCTCCAAAGCAATAATAAAAATATTAGTTTATATCAATATAGATATTTCAGATGTAGGAAGCATTTTATTCATAATATTTCTACGTGGAAGGAGGTATAAGTATTACTCTATCAATACTACAGATGAGGAAACTGGGGTTTAGACAGGTGAAGGGGTTTTCTTTATGCCCACCCATCACCTGAGGTAGAACTTGAGCACAGATCTCTTGACTGTAACCCCAGCACCCTATACTCACCACCCAGCCTCTTAGTTCCCCAAAAGTTCATAATTGAGCTAAAAGGGACTTCCAAGGTCATCTGGTTCAGCACGTTAATTTTACAGATGAAATCCAATACGTACGTAGAATGTTGCTAACAACTAGTTCTTGTCCTGCTTATGTATCTTTGCTCATTTCTTGGAACTGATGCTATATCCTTCAGGAAGGGGGACAATCAATGAAGAGTGATCAGGATAATTACTGGAGGAGCTGGGGTTCACAGCTGCAAACATAAACCTAATGCTTATCAGAAAGAAAATTTCTAGGGAATGCCAAATCTAAGCACAAGGATTAGATAGCTAAGAGTCCAAGAGATCTGTTCAGAGAGAAAATCTGAGTTGAGTAGGTTCTGGATGTTTCCTCAAATGTCAACTAGAGGGGTTGGACTGCAGGATCTCGAATGAGTATCCCAACTTTAAATCTATGATGACCTTGGACAAGTCATTTAACCAACCTGGATTTCAGTTTCCTCCTGTGTAAAATAAGATGACAGGATGAGAAAGCCCTGAGACCTTTTCCAGCTCTTGACCTATGGTCTAAAGTCTTAAATGTCAACAGTATAATTTTTTGTGTACAGTCTGACTCCTCAGGGTTCCTAGCATTGAGTATCCCCTACATTTGCCTCCATCATATATAGGCTCCTGCCTGGACAGGAGTCAAGATACACTGATGAAGTTTAAGGAACAGAGAGGGTACCCAGACTAGTCATGATCACAGTCAGGAATGTTCTCACCTACCTGTACCTACTGCATTCTTACCCATCTTCTACACTCCAAATCAAATGTCCCTCATCTAGGGAGTTTTATTTGACCTCCTTACTGCTACTGGCACTTTTCCCTTGGAGCAGGGTGTGTGTACTTCTCTAATGCACTTACTTATTAGTTTACACTGTATTTATGGGTCTCTTTTTCTTCCTCTCTGGATGAGAGCTCCACTGATGGCGATAAGGACAGCATCTTATTTCAAATTTGTGTCTCCTCCCCCCAGATGGGACAACTAGATGGTGCTTTGGATAGTGTCAGACAATGAGTGAGCCTGAGCAAGTTACTTAACCCTGTTTGCTTCAGTTTCTTCATCTATAAAATAAGCTGGAGAGGGAAATGGCAAACTACTTGAGTATCTTTGCTAAGAAAGCCCCAAATGGGGTTACAGAGACTCAGAGAGGCCCCCAAATGACTGAACATCAAAAATGTCTCTCCCAGGACCTAGCACAATGCGTTAGGCACAAGGCAGTCAGGATTTAACATGTCTGTTGAATTAAAGTCAATCAAATCTTAAAAGGAATGGAATGTTTCCTAACGTTTTGGGACAGCTGTTACTTACAATTTCATGACTTGAATGTGTGAGTGAAAAGTTGAAGGAGAAAATATTTAAACATAAAGGTCTATTTTAAATAAAATTCAACACATGAAGTTCAGGCTGATGATTTACTTTTGACTTTAAAAAGATAGTTGACAATAAAGAATCCTGATCAAATCCAACATTTTCTTTTCTTTTCCTTTATCTTCAGATACGGAGATTTGGGGGCTTCTTTGTTAGAATAAAGTATGGCTGAAGCAATTTGTCTACTTTAGTTATCTCCTACTTATTGTACTTATGGTACAGTTCATATCCCCCTTGACTCTGTCTTTATTCAAAGCCCCCTAACCATCTTCTCAAAGACTTCCTACAACTTTGTTTTATTCTATTTCTATTCTACTTCAAAACATGAAGAAAGCTCAGAAAAAGAGAAAACAATATGTGGCATCCCTCAAACTAATTTAAAGAACTTAATGGAAAATATGCCTGGAAAATGGACATATAGATTACTCAAAAGACATTGACATTAATAAAATAAGCAAAAGTGAACATATTAGAACAGCAAAAGGTTTAATAAAGAGAAAAATTAGAATAAATAAATTTTATTTTAAAATTCCCATTATTAAAATTCATTACAATACAGCATGAGCTAAAAACCTTTGGCTCAATATGCAACAAAATGTGGGTTTTTTTTTGGTTATTTTCAAAAGAAATGCAATTTTTTATTTTAAAAACATTTATGCTTCAAATATTTCAATAGATCTGTGATTTCAACAAAATGGGTATTCCATCTAATATTACAAATCACAAGCTCTCCATACCTTCTCAATTTGTGAGATATCTGCTTATGTTCATCCACAGAAAGTCCACCTAAAAGCAGCTGGATTTTCTCTATGTCAATTAGATCTTCGAAAATTAAAAAAATAAACCATAAAATTTTAGGATTCGAAGAAACCTCCATGGCCAATCCATATTTGAAAAAGCTTTGCTTCTAGAACATATTCCCAAAGTGGTTATCCAGATTATGCCACAAGACTCCAGTTAAGGGAAAATTACCATTTTGAATTTTAGGGTCTTTCCAATCCAGACTTCTCAAACTTTTTGGTCTCAGACCCCTTTAAATGCTTAAAAATTACTGAGGACCTTCCCCCAAGACCTTTTGTTTGAGTTGGCTATCAACATTTATTATATTAAAAATAAAAATGTCTTCATATTTTTATTAAATTTGACCTCACAAACACCCTAAAAGGATCACAGGACCTCTAGGGATCCAAGATCACACATACTACTCAAATCATTGGGAGATTTTTCCTTGAATCTGGCTAAAAGCTGTGTCTTTGCAACTTTTACCCATTACTCATTCTAGCCTCCGGAACCAAACAAGTCTAACTCCCCTTCCAGGTGAAAACCCTTCAAAGAAGCAAAGATAATTTTCATGTGTCCCCTGCCCTGTTTCTTGTCTTCCTAAATCCTTCCAGCTCAAACAATTATTATTCATTTGGCATGAACTCAAAGCCCATCATATCTTTGTTACTCTCTTCTGTATGTATTGAAATAAGCTACACATACACAGAGACAATCATACATATAAATGGTACATCATATTTTTATCATGAACTTGACAGTCAAACACAAACATTTTGATATACAAAAAAGGATGGAAAAACAAGATTACACATAAAACTGGAAACAATCTATTTTTTTAGAGTATTCAACTATTTTAATATAGTAGCACCAACACTGTCTGTTAGTCCTTCTGAAGTTCTTTCATTGTATATCATATGTATCTGAATATTTTGATAACACTGAATATTAGAAAAGAAGTCCAGAGACAAATAACAATTTTATCATGAGAAAGAAGTGCTCGCTATCTAGTAGATAAGTCTGCTATGTAGATATGCCTTTGTTCTCACTAAGGGACTCTTGGAAAAACTAAAATCTTCAAGGAAAATTTAAGTTGTACCACTTAACTATTGCATTCACTAGCTCCCAATTTGTCCATTTTAAACAATAATTTACATATATGCATGGACATGCTTAAGAATGTGTATGCATGTGGGTGTATGTGTGAATACTTTTTTTAAAAATTGGGGTAGATGAGGAAGAGGAGATGATAAGAGAAACTGCAACTCAATGACCCTGCCATTGAACTTTATCAGAAGCATAGGAGAAAATATGAAAACTTAAGTAAATTTGAAGGAAGCAAAGTCTGAATTTTTAAAGAAGGTCTTACATGCCCTTATATGAACCCTCTTTAGGTCTCCATTTGGTCACAGAAATTCACAAAAAGGCAGTAGAAGGAGGGTAAATGAGCAGATTTATAAATATCCTATGTTTCAGATAGTTAACTGAAATGAAGAGATGACCACCAACAATTCTTTTTTTTTTGGTAAAGATATTTTATTTTACCAATTACATGTAATAATAGTTTTCCACATAAATTTTCTGATGTTACATGATCCAAATGGTCTCCCTTCCCTTCTTTCCTTCCCAAAGACGGTACATATTTCCATATTGTTCATTTTTATAAGAGAATAATCATGTAAAACTAAAACCCCAAAGCAAAAAATTCAAATAAGTTAAAGTGAAAAGGAGTACACTTTGATCTGCATTCCAACTCCAACAGTTTTTCTCTGCAACAATTCCTCAACAATTCTTAAAGAAGCCCAAGTCTGAAGTGCAGAATGTTTCAAAAGCCAAAAGACCACCCAGAGACTTGCTTGCCCTGCACTGAATCTATATTTGTGGATTTTCTAACAGCTGTGTCATGTGCTAGTCATATCATCTAAGAAAGTACCCCCACTACCCAGAGTAATTTCTCTTGATTGTACTTTCACATGAGAACAAGCATCTTTTATTGTAGAGTCTTCTCCAAGATGATGGATCACTTCTGCTCCTCAAGTTAGCTAATGCACACCTAGCTCCCTTGGAAGAATTTAAAACTGAGTCAGGTAGTAAGGTTTCTACTTTCCTTTTCGGAAGCAAAATGTAAGAGATGAGCTGCAGCTGACCCGCCACAGCACAAATTTCTGTTTCTCTGTCCTTTATACTCTTATGGGCCACACAGTCAAGGATTCGGGTAGAGAATACTATCATCATGAGATCATAAGAGTAGTAATTTATCACAAAGCAGTTCTGTTTTAAGTTTATTTGATAGCAAATAAATTATTTTTATGGCATTTTAGCATAACAAGAACTGGTTTATAGGGCTCAGGGCTTTTTTACTGTTTGCTTTCAAGTTTTATTTTAGAATTTGGTCCTGTGCCCAGGTAGCCTCATCTGAAAAGAATAACTATTTAATCAGGCCACAGAGCCCTGTGTTGTTCCAATTCATTAGCCATGACCACTTTCCCTGTCTAGGAAACCAAAACTTCTTCTAGGATGTATGTATGCCCTTTTACCCAGCACACAGAAATTGTTTTTTTTTTAACCCTTGTACTTCGGTGTATTGTCTCATAGGTGGAAGATTGGTAAGGGTGGGCAATGGGGGTAAAGTGACCTGCCCAGGGTCACACAGCTGGGAAGTGGCTGAGGCCAGATTTGAACCCAGGACCTCCCGTCTCCAGGCCTGACTCTCACTCCACTGAGCTACCCAGCTGCCCCCCCAGCACACAGAAATTACACTGTCAAATTGATAAAATTTTTAAGTCTGTAATTCCAATAAGCAGCATAGAATCGCTTTTAAGTCAAGAATAATTTAGGTGCTTAAAGTTCACATAGTTACCAGAAGAGTTGCTTAAAATTTACAAGTTAAACCTAAAATATTAAAAAGTTAATTTTATTTCATCATTTCCCAATTACATGTAAAAATTTTTTTTAATGATCATTTAAAATTTTTTTGAGTTCCAAATTCTCTCTTCTTCCTACATCCTTCCCCCTCCTTGAGAGGGCAAACAATTTGATATCCATTATCAAAAATATCCAGTGTAGCTATGGAAAACACATTTTGATGTTAGCCATACTGAAAAAACAAGACACACAAACAAAATGAAAGAAAGTTAAAAAAAAAAAGTATGATTCAGAGTTCATCATTTCTCTCTCTGGAGGTGGATCAAGGATCCTTTGGAACTGTCTTTGATCACTGTCTTGATTAGAGTAGCTAAATCTTTCACAGTTGGCCTTTCTTACAATATTGTTGTTTCTGGGTATGATGGTCTTCTGGTTCTGATCACTTCACTTTGCAGAGTTCATATAAGTCTTCCCAGGTTTTTCTGAAATCATCCTGCTTGTCTCTTATAGCACAATAATATGCCCCTACAGCCAAATATCATAATACCATTTAACAAATATGATTTAGATTTCTTAGCATGAGGTGGGAGATGTTGGTCTATACCTAATTTCTCCCAAATTGTTTCTGTCAAAAGTTGAGTTTTTACCCCTGAAGCTCGGAGCTTTGGATTTAGCAAACACTAGATTACTAGGATCATTTACTACTGTATATTGTGTATCTAATCTATTCCACTAATGCGTCACTGTCTTAGCCAATACCAGATCATTTTGATGATTACTACTTAGTAATATAAGATAAAGTCTGGAACTGCTAGGCTAGCTTCCTTAACATTTTTTTCATTAGTTCCCTAAATCCAAAGTACTTAATTTAGGATTGATATATTGCCAGAAATACTGGGACTGTATAAGAGATATTGGTGGAGGCAAGAGGAGAACTAGTCATAAAATGAGAAGAAAAAGAAATTAATCCTGACTGCATAAGTACTAATGGCTTTTTCTCTTCAATTACTTTCAAACTTCAATCACTGTCAAACAAAGTTTCCTAGGAAATTGTTTTGTTAAACTATTTTAAAAATAATTTTGTTAAAAAAGACCCTCTACACAAAATGTCATGGCTGGCATGACTGTACTTCTAAATTATAAATAAAAATTTTAAGTCATATTATAAAAATACATGAGCTTGCTAACAAAAATAACTATGTAACTTTGGTACTGAAAAACATTTATCTCCTTGTGACATAATAAAAGTTTGAGAAAAGCATCACAGGTTTTTTAACTAACAATGTGTAATCAACCACTAAGTTGGTTATCAACCAGCCAGTACTAGGAAACAGAAGAAAGTTAATTGCTTAAGTCAAATCTAAGCTAAAAGCTCTATCTTATATCATACCTCATTTAAATGTACAAGAATAATTTTTGGTCTTAGAACTAAATTTTAAATTTCAACATCTATAAACATGTAAATTTTCCTTGGAAACTGCTGTAAACAGAATGGTGCCATTACAATATCAAATGATGAGAACATTTGAAATCAATCATTTGATTTCATGATGAAATCATAATGAAAATAAATATTTGAAATCAGAATTCCCCCCAAAATGTTCCTTATTCTGAAAGTTTCCTGACTCATAATAATACAAATGAAAATAAATTTTCTGAGCTTTTGCCAGGTTTTAGAAAGGAGAAGTTTGCCTAAGATCCGACATTCCAGGAGATATTTTGCTCAATGAAGGAATTATATGCCAATAATCTGATCATTTACTGATCTGATCATCTAAATGAAATGGAGGAATATTTAAAGACATATTAAGTTGCCCAGATCAACAGAGGATGAAATGAAATACTTTAAAAAAGCATTCCTTATTTATTTTGAATGGGTTCCTGACAAACAACAATCTATGTGATAATAAGTTTTAAGTATTAAGTTATAAATTTTAAGTTCAAGTATTATATCTGATTTCATTTTTTTCCCAGCACATAGCACAATCTCTCACACTGAGGCAGGCACTTAATGTTTGACAAAATGAATATTGCTGAACAGAGAAAAAACTACATATAACTAGGCAGCAATTTTGGTAGAGAAGAAACAAGATCTCTTCACTGGTACAGGCAGTGAGAGTTCCCTAGTAATGGTGGGACAGGAATGAGGGGCAGGGAAGTCTTTGAGAAGGTTTCTAGAAGGCTTTCTGTCCACAAGGGTTTACCTTAAAGCAAGGAAAGGGTATAATTATGTTATCTCAAAAGTGCTTTCCAGTTTTAACACCTTAGATTCCATTAGTCAAAAGAAAGGAAAAATATGATCCAAATTTAGTTTCTGGATGAATTTAGGAATTATGCATTTTTAATGTATTTTTTCCCTTTCAAACTGCAACTTCATTACTTAATTTTTAGTGAATTTTATACTTCTTCCTCCTAACCCATTGACTTTGTGTGGGTCCTATTTGGAAGATTTAATCTGTGTTTTTATACTTTGAATATTCATTATTTTTACAAATCTTTTCCTAAAAACTCCATCTACCCGGAATCAGACAAAAAAGCTTTACCTAGTACATTTTATATGGCTGAATTCTAGTTCCAACCACTAGATTACAGACTATACTACCTCAACAAAAGTCACCATTAACAAGAAGAGAATCAAATGATTCAATATTTATGCATGGGTCAAAACACCCTCCTAATGTTTTTAATGCGGGAAAAGAATTTATTTGGCCCAGATTAATTAGCAATGAAACAGATTAGGGAATGGAGTGAGGGACTGAAGGGCATTTATGAAAATGTCTGGAGAAACCTCCCATTGCAAATCTCAGGAGAATCCAGCCATGTTCTAAAGGTAACAAAGAGAAAAGCTAGCTGACCCAAGTTAATAGATACTACTTAAAATGATGACCACAAGCAGATGATCTACAAAATTCTTTTCCTAATTTTGATAGTTGTGACTACTTATACCTGACTTTGTGTTGAACTTAAAAATAGCATGGGGGTAATATGAAAAGTTTGCTATCATCAATACCAAGTGTCAACAGGAACCTAAATCAGGGACCTGAATAGATGATATCTGGCCAAGGGAGATAACATAAACCAATCTGTCACTGTGTTATAATATTTTTCCTTCAAATGTATTCAATTTTTCTTTCCATTCTCCATTCATGGCCTCAACTAGGCTTAAATTAATACACCAGCCTCCTATTTTTTCCTACGACCAAAGTTTACTTTCTCTACTTTATCTTGGGAAAATAATATTCATGAAACACTATTTTCATCAAGAACACATGCCTCCCGCTTGAATGTGCACCATATACAAATTCCTCCAACTGGTTTTCAAGGGGGTTTTTTTGCTCCGGCATGACTCACTGCAAGTGTCAGATCTATCTTTTTCTTCCTGTTTCAGTTCTGAAGCTTGGCTCCTGCTGATCTGCCTACTTAGAATGCCTTCCTCTCCTTCCAAATCAATCATCGTGCCTCTCTAAAACCATGCCCACCCTTCAAAGCCAGCTCCAATACCAACACCTACCAGAAAGACTCCTCTCAGCCCTCATTGCTCCCTTTTCTGAACTCCATCATAAAGGTACCTGACAGTTACTTAATGCTTTAAGGTTTGCAAAGCCCATTCTATAAATCACCTCATTTCATCTTCCCAACAATTTTACGGGAGTCAATCTTACAGATATAGATGGTTACCCTCCATTTTACAGATGAGGAAACTGAGGCTTAGGGAGGCTAAGTGAGTTGCCCATAACCACACAGTGAGTTGTGTCAGCAGTCTGACTCAGACTCAGTTAGGTTTCTTCTGTCTCTGAGTGGAGCCCTCCTTCCCTTAATGCAATGCTGTCTCCTCTATTCCTATTTCATTTATAACTCAACATTCTTGGTCTGTTTCATGCAGTTTAGTTTTTCCTGTTCAAGAGCAGAAGATAGCAGAAGATACATCCTGTTTTTCCTTACAACACTGACAGGGATGAAAGAGGGTACTTAGCATTTTATATAAATATAAAAATATATATTATATATGTGTGTGCATTAAATTTATATGTGTGAATACATATAAGCATATACAAGTATACATATATATACATATGTATATAAAACAAATATTTTGTTAACTGATGAATATGAAAAACTCTCCTCTGACATTGAAAAAACTTCTTTAAATATATAATAACTGCAATGATATTCATACACAATTCAGATTTGATAAGATCAGTATTACGGTTTTGGTCACCCTCATGGATTGGAGAGGCAAAAAACCAAACCAAACCAGAACTACCACCTCTGGGCCCAAGCTTTGGGCAATATTTCTCTGGGCTAGGCTGCACCACTCACGGCAGAAACAGTCTTTCTTTGGATCTAAACACCAAACCTTCCTGGCTTGGCAGTGCTTGTTGGAATTTGTTTTCTATTGGCATTGTCTTCAAGAATCGAGAGTCACCTCCACATCACAATGAGACTTCAAAGTAGGATTTAACAGTCGGCACAACTGACCGAAAACTATGGAAAATAATATGATCTTATTAGTTATGATGTATTGATTTTAAAGAGGTATTTGATTTGGTAGGATTAAAAAAAGTTCTGAAGTCTGCTCAAAGAATGTACCTGCCACATAAACTGAAAAATTTCATGACAACACAAGAGATCTGTGTTTGGCCATCCTGAGAAATGTAGAACAAGGAGGAACCACAAACTGATCTGTTTACTGGTGTTAAGAAAAAGTCCAAACAAAAGAAGGATTCCCTGTTGAATATAAGGTTCCCCCAAATCATTCGGGATATTACATTATGCTCCAGAATGTTATGTAGACTCCACAGGAGGAAAAAACCATGTAGAAAATTAATTGATCTGACCATATATGTTAAAAACCTAAAAAGAATAAAAATACATTTTTGTCTAGACTCTAACATATAGCTAGATAGACAGGTCACTAAGTTAGTTCATTATAACATATACATAAGTATTTGTTGGGGAGGGAGGGAAGTTCCCATGGGCTCCCTTCATTCTGATCCACCAGTTAGATATCCTTAGTGGTAATTACTTTGTAGGTGAGAATGTTCTTCAGACCTTTAACTCAAAAGCCCTCAAAGGGGCATCTTGCTTTTTACTAGTCAGCTTTGGGGCACACTTAGTCTATATAAAAGTACATAGTTAAATAGAAATGTTAATAAAAGAACAGTAAAGCATTTCTCTCACAAACCTTGAAATTGTTTTCCCATGAATATATACATACTAGAAAGAATGGGTCCCTTATAAGTATCATGCATAGAGCATCCCTGGGGGACACACATGGTCCAGACACCTGTATGTAAGGATGTACACACAGGTATAACGTGAAGAGAGTACATATTTGGTAGGGTAACACACCTCTGACACTGCAAAAATGTTAGTCTTCTACTGTTGTCATCATATTGGACTTTCCCAGGCCAAGAGGCAGCAGCAGCTGGGACAATACTAGAGATCCTGCCAAAGGACATAACATAAATAGAATGTGCTTGCCCAGTTGGCTCAGAAGGCTGGGTCAAGGACCATGGTCATCAGCCTTAACTTCCTGTGTACAGGAGGAGAAATTTTGATTTACTAGGCATGCTTAATCCCAAAATACAGCTTTTTAGCTTGAGATGGAAAATTCTTTGAGAGTTCCAGTCTCAGGAGTTGCCTTGAGATATAATCCCAAGTCTGACAATTTCTAAGTTTTCTAATTCAGAGATTGAACTTTATAGGGAAAAGAGGGCAGAAAAATATCTTGAGCAATGGGTGATTCTAGGAGAAAGATTATCACCATGCAGTACCTCTTTCTGGAGAAGAGTTAAAAGCCACAACATGAGATCAGGAATGGAAGTAGAAGCTATAAGAGGTTGAAACTTTGCCACCCTCCCCCTACTATTACAGTGAACGATTTAGACAATGCAGGTCCAGTGGAAAAAGTGGCTGCCTATCCAGCAGCTTCAAAATGTATTTGTTTTCGAGAGGAAGTCTAAATTACAGGGAGCCTAAGTTTTTTTGTGGGGAGAGGGTGGGGTGGTATGGGTGGCTGTGTAGGATCCTGTAGGACAGCTAAGGATACAAGAAAGCTCAGAAGACTGCTCTGACGGTAAAGGCAAATTCAGTTCCTTTACTGAGGGTAAAATTTTTTTCCCACATCTCTTAATGGGCTTTTATAAGACATTTTCATCTCCTGGATTTTCTGTGGAGTTAAATAAAGCCTATCCTCTACCAATACATATTTGCTACCTTGAATGTTGTATGAGAGCTGGGAACTGTTACACTTGAAATCTAGACACAAGCTGCATCTAAGATTTTCCTATATTGAGTTTTGGTCTGCCAGGTATTAATCAGGTCTCTGCTCTAGGTAGTCCATTAACCAGGTCTTTCTGCCCCCTCCACCATTCACTGGGGAATACTGGGGCTTGGTGGGTGGGGAAGAGACATAGCTTTCAGCTTGTTCTTTTAGTCTCCTTCTGTGCCTCAGCAAGGAAAAAAAACGCCAAGAAAGAAAATGACCCTTTGTTGGAGGGGGAAGTCCCCAGAGTTAGACACAGTATGAGCCAAGAGTCTTAGGAGTCCCCTGGCACACTGGTTCCATATTGTTTCAAAGATCAGTTCCTACAGAAGGCCCTTCTTGATCCCCTCAGGTTAGTATTTTCCCCACACCTTGAAATTACTTTATATTTACTGTTTGGTACTTAGTAATTGTCTGATAAAAATTTATTGAACTAAATTGAAATGTGCTTCTCTTTGAAGAACCTGTTCTCTTACCACTGTGTTTCTCCTTTGATTCTGCCAGGTATCAATTAGGTCTCTGCTCTAGGTGGTCCATTAATCAGGTCTTTCAGCCCACCCCCATTCACTGGGGAATACTGGGGGAGGGAGAGAGACACAGCTTTCAGCCTGCTCTTTTAGCCTCCTTCTGTGCCTCAGCAATAGCCTCCACCAAGGCGCCATCTCCAGAGCCACCTGTCACTGTTTTCCATCTACAGAAGGAAATGTGGTAAGTAAGCCTTCCCTCCTTTAGCCAAGGCAACACCTTGCCCAGAATTCTCAGCTAATTACCACAAATTCTCGGCAGCTTTCCAAATCTGCACTCTCAACCAAGTGGTATGAGAGGACAGAGAGAGATAGCTTAGATCAGCTTTGCCCTTTGAACCCAGACTTCCTTTATCACCTGCTACTTTTCTACAGAACTCATCTCCTTATTGATAGAGAACTAAACTGACCCACTTTGTCCATATTATTCCTGCTGAATTTCTCAGTTCAATGACCATCAAACTTATGAGCAGAAACATAGTTCAGTTCCTAGATCTTATCATACCTGCTCATCTCCCTGAGGTTTGTTACCTCCTTGAACTGAAAAGAGACTGAGAAACAGTAAAGGAAAGAGTTTCACCTTCTGTTCTATGCAAACAGCAAGAGCTATGGTGGTAAGAGACCTTAAAAGGTAAGAGACAATAAAAAATATGTTTATCATACTTTCCCCACAATAACACATCACAGTATGGTCATTTCCAGATCTCTAATGGATATGTGTGCATGTGTGTGTATATGTATATATATATATTTATTTGTATACATACTGACTCAATATATTGCCATTATATATCAAATATATTGACATATATTAACTCAAATACTTGATTCTTCCATAATTAAAAGAAATTCTAAATTTCCAGAAACTTCACTCTAATTCTCTCTCTCCTCCCTCTCAATTATTTTCATCTTTTGTACCTCATACTTCCGTCATTATGGAAGTATCACATATTTGCATCAATCAAGTATTTAAGTCTTATTCACATATATATATATATATATAAAGCTACACAGATAAAGAGATAGAGATATGAAATAATGCAAAAATGAAATAATCAAAATTATAAGCCACTTAACCTTCCTGGACTTCAGTTTCCTCATCTGTGAAATGAGGGGTTAAACCAAGGGGCCTCTAGGGTACCTTCTAATTCTGTGGTATCTTGGGAAATTACCCAAAGTTCAGTAATGCACACAAGCCTAACAGGTTAGCAACAACCACTCATCCATAAGAACTGGAATAAAAGATAACACTGAGGGCACTTATGACCAAAAAAGAAGATGAGAATGAGGCAACAGAACATAATAGATGGATCAAAAAAAAGGTTTCTCACTTAGCTAGTGTATCTTCTATGGAGAATCCATGTATAAGACTTGAACCAGATGAGAACAAGGAGAGGGAATACACCCTCTAATGAAATAAAAAAAGCCATAAGAGGCTCGACAGGACAATTTATGAGATACTCAAATATTAATTTCTTGACAATTTAGAATCTTTAAAATGCCAGGATTATAGAGCATTAAATGGGTATGAAATTCCTCCTTCTTTTTCTACAAAAACAATTTCTATTTTCCCATTCACCTGCTTATGTTTTAGCTAATTTGACTTAATACCTCAGTTTTAGGTTTAGTGCCAAACCTTACTTACCTTGCTTGCATTTTGAATGGTCAAACACCAGCTGTAATACAATAATCAATTGTCATAATGAATAGCTGGCATTGTGAACATAATCATGCATGCCTTAATATCTCTTTGAGCATGCAAGGTAATACAGCTCACAAGTCCTTCCTCTTCTACTCAAACAAATGTGAAGCCTAATGGCATATGGCAAGAGTAAATGCAGCATCTGGACCCAGCCAGCCAAGCATTTTTCATAAGACAACAGTGAACTAACTTTTGAGGAATGGAAAGAAAATGTGGAGAATGGGGAGCATAATTTATATGCTTACCCAACCACACTGAGAGCTCTAGTCCTTAGCTTCCAGAAACTTCACACTAATTCTCTCTCTCCTCTTGCCTTCAAATTTTTTCATTTTTGGTAACTCACTTTCCTAGCTCATTCCTCATCTCTGCCTCACAGAATCCCTATGTTCCTTCAAAGCTCTTGGCATCTCCAGCTCTCTGCCTGCCATATACTAGGCACTTAATAAAGGATTGTTGACTGGTATTTCAGTATGCACAGTAACTTATTACTTGGGACATTTTCTAGATAATGAGGGAGAGAAAGAGGGAAAGAGTGTGGGACAATATTTGGAAGTCATCTGCCTAAAGTGAGAGAAGGCCATCAATTACTTTTGCATAAGAATTGGCAAAAAAAAGACATCAAGAATATGTATGACTCTCCTAAAAAAGGAGTTGGGTGAGAATGAGACTCCATCAAATATTTAAAAGATCAAAGGAGGGTTTTCTTGTATAAGTGGTGGATCCTCTGTAATGAGTTTACAGAAACATATGTTTAAAAATAGAAATTGATAGAGACACAGACATAACATTAATTGGGTGCTTACTATTAAGCTAGGTGGTACAGTGGATAGGGTGCCAGGCTGGAAATCAGAAGGTTCATCTATCTTCCGGGGTTCAAATCTGGCCTCAGCCATTTACTGGCTATTTGACACTGGACAAGTCACTCTAGCCTTTTTGTCTCAGTTTCTCATCTGTAAAATTATCTGGAGAAAGAAATAGCAGTTCACTCTAGTATCTTTGTCAAGAAAATCCCAAATGGGGTCACAAAGAGTATTGGGCACCACTGAAATGACTCAACAAAACAAATAATCAAAACATAAAAAGGCTATTAGTAGAACTGTAAATTGATACAACCACCCTGGAGAGCAATATGGAACCATGCTCAAAGGGCCATAAAACTATGCATATCCTTTGACCTAGGAATATCACTACTGAGACTATATCCCAAAGATTTCAGAGATAAAGGAAAAGGACGTACCTATACCAAAATATTTGTAGCAGCTCTTTTTGTAGCAGCAAAGAATTAGAAAGTGAGGGGTTGTCCATCTCTTGGGGAATGGATGAACAAGTTGGAACATATAGTTGTAATGGAATACTATTGCACCATATGAAATGATGAACAGGATGAGTTCAGAAAAACCTGCAAAGACTTGTGTGAACTGATGCAAAGTGAAATGAATAGAGTCAAGAGAACAATGTGTATATATAGTAACAGAAATATTATATGATGATCAGCTGTGAAGGACTAAACCATTATCAGCAAAGCAAATTTCCAAGATAACCACAAGGGGACTCACAGTCAGAGAAGGAAATGTTGGAATCTAATTGCAAATCAAAACTTGCCATCTTCAATTTTATTTCCTTCATGATATTTTAATTCTATGTGTGACATGTATCTTCTATCACAGCGTGAGCAATATGGAAATATGTATTGAACGTAAGTACTGGTATAACCCATATCAGACTATTTAGTGCCTTGGAGAAAGGGGGAGGGAAATAGAAAATCTGAATCATAAAATGTTGGAAAACAATTGTCAAAAATTGTTCCTACATATAATTGAAAAAATAAATAATTTCTTAAAAATATAAAAAGGTTGCTGAAGATTTGAGGTATTTGGGACTCTGAGTTGATCTGGAATGAAGTGAGCATGTCTGAGACCTCTCAAAGTTGGGTGACCATCACCAGACACTCACCAGTCAGGAGAGAAAATCTCATGAGGAATCACCCATAGGTGGGCAAGTTTGCTAAGGAAGTGAGTGAGATGGTCAAAACAGAAGAAAAGGAAAGGACCAAGTAACTAGCAAAGAAGCAACCAAGGTAGAATGCTGATTAGAGAATGCTTCTTGGAGATGAATATTTTTTTGATCTTGAAGAAAAGGAAATGATTGCTGGAGTTGAGAAGATACCTACATGGCAGTTTGGAGGTCAGCAGAGAAGCCCAGGGGCAGGAATAAACAAGTCAAGTGTAAGATACTGTAAAAGCATTCCAATTACAAGAGGGATGGATGATGAAAATGGTAAATGAATTTCTAGGTTTGTAAATTTAAAAAAATCAATTTGTGGTCTACTTTCTTATAGATTCTCCAGAATCACTGCATATAATTCACAGAATTTCTGCAGCTCAGGTCTTTCTGACCCAGGTCTCCATTCCAATCTTTAACAAAATACACATCCATCATCTATACAATATTCAAAAATTCATCATAACCCAGAGATACCTCAAAATTATTTAACAACTGTTTTCCTAAAGTACTTATTTTTGTTTTGGCTTTTTATACTAATTTTCTTGGATCAGGAAATATCTAAAAATGAAATTCTGAAGCTAATTAAAGAGTTTTCTTCCAGATATAGAACCTCAAATGGTTGTAGTGGTCCAATTTTTCTGAGTAACAGGGGTAAGGAATGATTTGCTTCATTATTAAAAACCAAACCATCAAAATAAACACGTCTCAGAAGTGTAAAAGGAAGTTTTCTTCATGTCTTTGAAGAATCAGTACAGCATAAACAAAAAGAGTTTCTATATTAACCTTTTAAAAGTCACATATAATTAAGCAACCCTGTCACTCTACCAAAAAAAGTAATTAAATATAGATGTAAGTGGAGATGATAAAACATAAAACACACACTGGCCTCTTCATCTTGTAGTAATCTCAATAAAACTATGTTTCATAAATTGAAATTTCTATATAAAACCCAAGTGTACTTGGGATAACATAAAATTAAATTTAAAAATGGTAGTGTTGAGTCATATTTATTTATGTTCATAACTTTGAACCACAGATTATCTTTTCACTTTTAATAACATTCTTTTAATAGAGGAATTCCATGTGAACTGGAATGACCTCCAGGAATTCACAGAATGAAAGGAGCAGAACCAGAAGAACATTATACACAGAGGCTACTGATACTTTATGGCACACTCAAATGTAATACACTTTTCTACCAGCAGCAATGTAATGACCCAGGACAATTAAGAGGAACTTGGGGGAAAGAACACTATCCAGATCCAGGGAAAGAACTGCAGAACCAGAAACGCATTAGAAAAATATATGCTCATTCACACAGTGTAAAAGGGATGTGATTAGGGTTTTGATATTAAAGGATCACTCTACTGCAAATACAAATAACATAGAAATATGTTTTGAACAATGACACATGTATAACCCAGTAGAACTGCTTGTCAGCTTTGGGAGGGGGAGGAGAGAGCAGGGGGGCAGAAGATTATGAATCATGTAACCATGGAAAAATATTCTAAATAAAAAAAATTCTATTTTATTAATGGCATAAAGCTTTCAAATCTGATAAGAAAGCAAGAGGCATTCCTAAAAATCCAGATTTCTTTGCATTTGTGCATTGAGTCTATGAATATTCCTTATGGACTCATTTACATTTTAATAGGATTATAACTGGTTGCTTTTTTGCAACTGGAAAAAAATGGCCATGTCTGTTAGAAATGTTACTTAAAATAAAGCTATTTTTTTCTTGACAGTTAAGATATATCAAGTAAAAGATCATATAAGTTTAGGACATCATCAAAAAAGTAATAATGAGACGAATAGCTATATTGAGGTACCTTCTCCCTTTATTTGGCTCTAGAGTACAGAAGGGGCAGTGAGATGGCATAGTAGATAGACCACAGGGCCAAGAGTCAGGAATAAAATAATTCATCTTCCAGAGTTTAAATCTGGTCTCATACACTTAGTAGCTGTGTGACCCTGAAAAAGTCACATAACCTTGTTTACCTCAGTTTCCTCATCTATTAAATTAGCCGGAGAAGGAAACAGCAAACCATTCTAGTAGCTTTGCCAAGAAAACTCCAAATAGGGTCATGAAGAGTTGGACATGACCAAAAAACAACAAAAGAGGTCAGAAATGGGAACAACAGGAAGAAAAGGTAGAAATGCTGATTCAGAATTTGTGTCAAGGGCACTTCCAGCTCAACAAAGGTGGAATGGGCTACCTTGAGAACTGGGGGATTCTCTCACTGGAAGTCTTTTAACCAAATGCTGGATTTCCACTTGTAGAGCATGTAGCAAAAAAAAAAAGATTCTTAGTCAGGCATGAAGTGGACTTGATGGTCTCTGGGGTCCCTTCCAACTTCCAACTATGATTCTATTTTTTCCTCTTATGGTTCCTTTTCTTCCCTGTATTTACTGCCACTGAATGGAAATAAATCCATATCCAAGTTTCTCCAAATGACTTAGGGCACTGTCAGTGGAAAATGTGACCAGCAGCAGAGAACACTATAAATTTATCATGTACTATCACACTGCTGTTTAAGTAAAAAGTGCATAATAAACATTTGTTGAATTTGAATGATTAACTCAAATGATGATCAGAACAAATTGTGGTTATAATAATGCAACCTCTGCCGCTGAAATACTTTTCTCCTTCCCCAACCTTCCCCATGGTTCTATACTGTATACCCAGTCTCTGTCCTAAACTCTAGTCCCACATCACTCAGTAACTAATGGACATCTCCGACTAGCTGTCTCATAGGCATCCCAACCTAGCATGTCCAAAAGGGAACTCATGAAGTCTTCCTCCCAAAATGTCCCCATTTCTGTTGAGGGTTCCAACAACCTTACAATTGTCCAGGTATGCAACCTCCAAGTTATCCTTGATTCTTTCTTCTCAATCACCCCACACAGACTATCAGTTGCCAAGTCTTGTTGACTTGACCTGTACAGTGTATCTCAGAATCATCTCCTTCATCCCACTGATACAGTAATCTCCCCTGCCCTTTGTAGGTCCTTTTTATGTGTGGTCTTCTCCCACTGGATCATAAGGTTCTTGAGGACAGGGACCATAATTTTTTTCTTGTCTTTGTATTTACTATATTTGGCACAGTGCCTAGCATATGATAGGTGCTTAATAAATGTTTGACTGACTTTTTTTAATCCTTATCTTCTCTTTTAAAATCAATACTGTGTTTTGGTTCCAAGACAGAAGAGCAGTAAGGGCTAAGCAATGTGGATTAAATGACTTGCCCAAGGTCACACAGCTAGGAAGTGTCTGAGGCCAGATTCAAACCAGGACCTCCTGTCTCTGGGACTGGCTCAATCCACTGAAACACATGATTATTCCCTTGACTGATTTTTAAACTCTTTACAATCTGGCTCCAACATACCTTTTCAGGTTTACTGCATAATACTCCCTTAAACACACTGTGCATTTCAGCCAAACTGGCCTGCTCGTATAAAGAGTGCATAGAGGGACCCTGGAATCAGGAAGACATGGATTCAAGTTCCATTCAAGCTGACTAGATATGGGGTTCTGGACAAACACATTAACCTCTCAGGGGTGAAAACTATAGTTCACAAAGTGATCACTGACCTGCATTGATGGAAGCAGTTTCTCCAAAGAGCAGAGCTCTCTTCACCAATGAAGTTATAGGTTTAAACAACTACAAAAATTAAGAGATAAAAGATACCTTCATCTGTATGTATGCTATTTTTTAAAATAAATTTTTATTAGCATCTTCTGTTTCTTACATCATCATAGTTATCCCAACTATCTCACCTTCCCTCCATCCTTGAGGGAGCCATCCCATATAACAAATTGTACTTTTCAGAGAGGAAAAAAATCAGCACAACAGATCAATGCAGTCTGGAAATATATGTAATGGGTGCATATATAACATATACACATATATGTATGCATACATGTATACATATGTATATAATCAGTACCTCTCACTTCCATGAAGGAATAGGGGTGGTTTTCTCATATCTCTTCATTCAAGTCCTGCTTGATCTTTATAATTTTGTTACATTCACTTCTGAATTTTTGGGTGAACCACTGTGTTTCCCAATTACATGTTGTAGTTGTGGAGTATGTGGTTTCCTTGCTTTATTTACTTAACTCTTCAACAATTCATATGGATCATTCCATGCTTCTCTATTCATCATCCACATCCTTTCTTTACTGTGACATTCCATTACATTCATGTACCACAACTTGTTTAGCCATTCCTCAATGGATGGACATCAACTTTGAATGCATGTTATTATTTATAACAGTAATTGCTTTTTTCACTGCTCTAAGCTGTGACTCCAAATCTGGCACTCTTGTATTATACCATGCTGCCTCTCCTGTGCTTTGATCAATGAATTAATTAATAATCAGAATACATACTATTCTTAGATACATTTACTTCTTTTTTTCCTGAAGTACTTGTAATTGTGTAGGAAAAAGAAGGTAAGATGGTTACGAAAGCTGTTCATTTCCTTGAGCTCCCATCTTTGGTTAAAGTGAGAAGTATTAGGAACTTCTTAGGAAACGAAAACTCTCACGTCTGACATATAACACTGATGGAGAAAAGCCCTGGCACCTCAAGAGAGTAAAAATGATTCACCAGAAATGGCTTGAGGTCTGCTGTTTTTTCCCATCACTAGTGGGGCGCTATTAAGATTTGTTAACAAGAGGGTGCCAGGATCAGAGCTATGGAAGATTATTATTATGGAAGCTGTATGAAGAAGGATGAGCAACAACTCTGCCTCTTAGCTCCTATTCATCTTTCAAAATCCAGAAAAAGCACTCTTCTCCA
The DNA here is from genome assembly GCF_016433145.1 of Gracilinanus agilis. NCBI lineage: Eukaryota > Metazoa > Chordata > Mammalia > Didelphimorphia > Didelphidae > Gracilinanus > Gracilinanus agilis. The sequence goes on along the minus strand of NC_058132.1, from coordinate 116,986,589 downwards.
TGAAGTCTTAACTCATCCTTTCAGTTACTCCATACTACTCTGAATTAACACTTTGTACTTTTCTTATTAAAATTTTAGATTACATTTTATTTTATAGTAATTTGAATACATGCTTTTCTTCTCGCTAAAATAGAGGCTCCAAGAAGGTAAGGACTATCTTGTTTACCTTTGCATCTCTCATAGCACCTACCTCTATGCACAGAACAACTACTATGTGCCTTAGTTTATGTCTTTCATAATTATTTAAATGGCATTTTAAGGCTTCTAGGGCACTTTCTTCATAACAATATTGTGGTTAAATATAACAAATATAATTTCCATTTTACATTGTCTAGCATCTATTAAGTACCTATTATGTGCCAGATTCTATGCTACATGATGATTAAATGTTGTTATTCAGTTGTATCTGACTTTTCATAACCTCATGGTTCAGACTGTCCGCAGGAAGTTCCTGGCAAAGATACTAGAATGGTTTGCCATTTCCTTCTCCAGTGGACTAAAGCAAACAGGGGTTAAGTAACTTGCCCAGAGTTGCACAACTAGGAAGTATTTGAGGCAGAATATAAATTTAGGACTCTCTGAGTCCAGACCCAGGGCTCTATCCACTGAACTACTAGCTCACAATTGAGTAGCTTGCCATAGTTATACAGCTAGCATTTGAACTGGGGTTTGAATTCGGGTCTCTTAGATTCCTAGTCCAGAAAATAACTATGATATAATGTTGCTCCCTTGATGAAAAGATGCATTCCCTACTTCCTTTCAGTCTTAGAAATAATTAGTGATACTAGGTTTGTATTCCAAAGAGATAAAAAATTGTGGATGGAGCTTTTTGTAAAAAAATATTTATAGCTGTACTTTTTGTAGTGGCAAAACAATGGAAAATGAGATGTCCCTCAATTGGGGCAAATGGCTGAACAAATTATGGCATATGATGGTGATGGAATACTATGCTATAAGGAATGATGAACAGGATGATGTCTTTAAGAACTGGAAAGACCTCCATGGACAGATGCAGAGTGAAATAAGCAGAACCAAGGAACATTATACACAGTAACTGAAACGCTGTGGGATTATCAAATGTAACAGACTTTGCTACTAATAGCAATGCAATGATTCAGACAATCCTGCATCCAGGACTTATAAGAAAGAATGTTATCTACATCAAAAGAAAGAATGGTGGGAGTAGAAATACAGAAGAAAAACATGCTTTATCACTTGTTTATATGTGTATAAGATTTGGGGTTTTGATTTTAAAAGATTATTACAAAAATGAATAATATGGAAATAGGTTTTGAGTGATAATACATGTATAACCCAGTGGAATTGATTATCAACTCTAGGAAGGGGGAGGGGAGAGGGAAGAGAGAGAACATGAGTCATGTAACCATGGAAAAAAATAAAAAAATATTTAAGAAATAATTAGTGATCTCTCTAAAGTCAAATTCTAAAAGTCCAAAACAATTGTAAGCACTGACAAATCAAAAGCAGTAAAAAATAATAAGTAACCTCAAGTATTCAAGACCAAGCTAATGGCAGAAAAAGACCAATGCACCTAAAATAAATGTCATGGAGTTGATGTAAAAACATTTTCTTTGAGCCTTCATTCAAAATCTGCTTGTTCTTATTGGAGGCACAATTCTAATTTCTTTAGTTAACTGGTTTTCAGGCATAAAGCAGATAGATGCAATTGATTAAGAGGGGAAGATGATGTTACAGAGAATTCTTGGTAATACAGAAAGGACAAGCCATGCCTAAGCTATAAAAAAAAGCACAACAGTTTGGGGCACAAATATTTATCCAATTCAATAACCCCCCAAGACTTCAATGATTACTAGAAAACACAATACTTAATGTTCATAATTATGATCCTTCACTTAAAAGGCTAAATATCTCCCTATACTATATATTAAAGACATGGCAGTATGTAATACATTCTAGAAAGATTTCTATAATAGCATTAACAAAGTTTTTTGGTGGGAGTTTGGTTTTTTTGCTTAAAGGAATTAAAATCAACTGTCTAGGGCTGCCTCTTTCCCCAACAGAGCTAGTACTAACCAGTGCCTAAGATTATTTATTCCAGCCTTTTTCTTACCACTATTAAAAAAAGCATAACCCCGTCCAAGTAATTCATGAAAATTCTCATATTTTCCCTTAGAATATTAAGTATTCAAGTAAATTAAGTACAAAATTCAAATGAAAAAATGTTTTAGTAGATAAGAGAAATGTCTCAAAACGACATGTCCAACTTGCTGCTAAGCAGTATATTCAGAAATGCCAGTGAAGAATGCCTAATGAAAATATTTATAGGCACGTGGCAATAGAGCACTTGCTTACTGCTCTAAGCTGTGGGTCTCTCGTTTTTAGTACATACATGAAGAGAGAGCACAGTCTATCTTGTCCTGCTCTATATAGCACTCAACAGTGGATTACCAAGAAAATGGGCACAGTTAACTCTTAGAGTTTTGGGGGCATTGAAAGTCAGAGGCTGTTTGAATACAAAACCAGGGGAATCTTGCGATTCAACAAACATTTATTAAATGCCTGTTGTATTAAAAGCTCTGTGCTGAGGGCTAAAGGAAATACAAAGTTTATACAAGGCAGGGTCCTTGGCCTCAAGGAGTTCACAGAATGTTCTCAGAGGCTCAGAGAAGAGAATTCAGTGTGTGGGATAATTCCAGACATGTGGGTCTTAACATCAATCTGACTTGCCTTAAAAAGAAAAATTAGAGAAGTCAGATTTGGAAAAGACCTGCTGAAATCATTCTTACAATATACTCCATTGTGCTCTTTCCTGAGAAAGATCCAAAGCCCCTTTCTGCCATTGAGTTACTTCTTGAAATTGCCTTATTTCTGAACACATTTCTTAGGGAAGTAACCCTAAGATGTCAAGCCTGCCATTTTCTTGAATATTTTTCTCATCAATCTAAATTTCTGTTCATAACATTTCAATTGGTCTCAGATGTGCCCTAGAACCTTCCCTTTTTACTTCATCAAAGCTTTGGAACTGACAAGGTTCATATTTGCCTGGTTTGATAATGTGCAATCAATTACCTCCTTGCTTAGAAAATGGGCTGAAAACTGTGGCTAGTGTTTTGGGTCATATGATTACATATAAGATTTCAATTAGATAATTTTAAATTTAGCTGAACCAAGCACTTTAAAACAACCATATCCTAAAATCTTTCAACAAGATTCCATTTCACAGGCAGCAAGGTGAGGCAATGGATAAATACAGCTTTAAAGCTGTAGTCAAGAAGACCTGAGTTCAAACCCAGTCTCATATACACAAACCTACCTGTATGACAATGGACAAATTTATTAACATGTTTTCCTCAGTTTCCCTATCTGAAAATAGGGCTAATAATAACACATTTTCCAGGATTCTTGTTAGGATTATACATGTAAGAAGTTTTGCAAACCTTAAAGCTAGTATTATATTACTGAAAACAGAAGCAAAGTGGTCAACCTAACTTATTCCAGCTCAGTGGCAATGGGTATCTATGAGATTCCTGATTCTTCAGTGTAATGTACAGAACAGGCAGCTGAAAAGTCCCAAACCACTGAGCAGCAAAGTTTCATGAGGTTGGACCCCCAGATACCTGCCTGGATACGAATCACCCTTCAGTCCTCTTATAGTTTCCTCGAAAGAGGACTTGGGTGTTTACAAGTTTGTAAGTGGAGTACTCTAGGTCTGGCTCTCTATCCACTGTGCCACCTTGCTGCCTCATCACTACCAATGACCATGATTGCTAGTAATAAGTAATAAGCACACAAGCAACCAACTGGTGCTTCAGATAGAGTGTTGGACTTGGTGTTAGGAAGATCTCAGTTCAAATATGACTATGGCCACTATGACTCTAAGTCACACTACCTCTGTATGCCTCAGTTTCCTAATCTATAAAATGGAAATTAGTAACCTCCCAAAGTGGTTATGGGGATAAAAATAAGATCATATTTGTAAAGGGCTTTGTAAACCTTGGAATGTTATGTAAATCATCATAGCTATTACTAATGGTCCTCTATGCTCTCAGTCCTGGGTTTAGATAGATCATGACACCACTTCCTACATGTTCGTCCTTGGGAAAGTCCTATCCCCTGTGGACCTCAGTTCCCTTATTGGGGGCTGGACCAAATCACCTCTGAGTTTCCTGCCAGTTCTACAGTTCTACTTTATTTCTAGAAGCACCAGGATCTCACTTTTTTGGAAACTCCTTCTGAGCCCCTTTTAAGGTTGTGTGAACTTTTATGGCATGGCAGGGCTCATCCAAGACTCAAAAATGAGGAGGTGAACCCCAATTGATAAGGTCAAAGGAGTGATCATTAACATCAATTACAGAAGAGTCAAGAAGAACGAAAGTGAATAAGCTTAAAAAATCTTATATTAAGCAACAAGGACTGTGTATCCTAACGGAGAGTCATTCCCTAAAACTTACCTCCTGACATTTCATCTACAGCTTGCTCTATTACACCAAGTTTGCTCTTTCAATTATGGAACCTTGGTCTCCTTCATCTATTAAATGAGGGAGAATAGACAGATGAGATTATCTCTAGAGTCCCCTGTAATTTTAAAAGTTCATGATCTGTTAATTTAAAAATTAACTTTAGGAACCTGATTCAAAGAAAATGCCTAAAATTTCCACAGGCATCATTTTAAGACACAAATCATTAAAATCATCCCTCTGGGAGCCCATCTAAATTCTATTAACTATAACCAAAAATATTCTTGGGACTCTATGTACATATATGCTTATGATTATTATTATAACATGCTTGATGCTTATTACGATTAACGTATTAGTTTTCATTCAACACAACTGATGATATGCTACATACTTTTCGGTGTTACATGTGATGTTTAGTCTTGGCTGATAATGATTAGCTGTGTAACAAATCACTTAGTTTCTCTGCTACTTAAAATATACATGAACCATAATTTCTATCATTATTTCTATTATTATTGATAGTAGTTATCATTACTATCAATCATCATTTCTATCATTATCATGGTTAGAGAAGCATATAATTATTATCATTGGTTTTATAATGTATTGTTAACTATAGCAATGATTTATTTTCTTCAAAGTTCTTGTAACAGTTTCTATGGGAAAACACAACTTATAATAGATTTTCTAGGAAGGCATTGAGGCACAAAGCTGGTTTTGCCTCTAATAAATAGGCAACACTACATGGAAAATCATAATGTCATCCTAATAAATCCAAACTCAGAACAAAAGTAACGTCTTTGAAGTGCTAAAAGGATTATGGGACAGATCTGTACTTTAGCCATAACTAATCAATACAAGAAAAGTACAATGCCTCCATTATAGAACTAAAACATGGGACCCTGCATGACGGCTTAAGCCAAGTAGTCAGCTCAAAATAACATTATAGCACATCTTTTCTTCAGCTAATGACCCTGATCCAAGAAAAGGGCAAACAAAAATGAACAAAAACAAACATCTTCCTTTGAAGTGCTAAGCATATGGCTAGTCAGTCTTAGCCACATCTCTCTGCTGTTCTTGGCAACAAATAAGTCCAGCATACTGGAAGAACTACTGAAAAACACCTGAAAAATGTCCGACTTCCAGATGCAGGTGTCTGGAAGGTGCACGTCAAAAAATAAATCAGAGAAATGTTCTGAAAGACAGGAAACTACACAGCCAAGTCATAAAAGCATTACCAGAATAAAAATGTTTATGTTTGTGTATTAAAAGACTTGCCAAGCAGACAATACTCAGTACAAAACTTTTGCCCAGGGTTCTACTTAAGAAAAGGCAAAATGTCATCAGTCTCAAACTATTAGCACACTTTATGAAAGGAAATTTCTTCTAATTATAGAGATCACGAAAGTCCTTCTGTCAAAAGGAATTTTTAAAAATCTGGACTATTGGTATGTGGACATTTAAATCTAGCTGTGTTTTTTGTTGTTGTTGCCGTAATCTAATGGCATTTAAATTAGGTGAATGTTTCCTTTTTCCTATCATTTTACCAAACCAAATGCTGACTGCCATTTCAGCATACTACAGCTGGTATTCGAAAGTGATTTGGGGTGTATCTGATTTGTACATTAAATGCTTTTTAAAAAATACTATATAATCAAAGGACAAGCAACACTGATTATACAGATGAATCATATATACTTTTTAGCTGATTCTACACAGTTGAATCATGCATATACTTTTAACTGATTCTTCCTTTACTCCAGTTTGCTAAAATATTAAATCACATCACTAAAAAAATTTTCCAAAAATATTACCCAGACAACCCAGTTGCACTAGGATAGTAGTTTATCTCCAATATAGACTACATTAAAGAGTACATTATCTATGATTGGCAGCAGATACATTTGTCCTGCAATATTTTGGGAAAACCTGGTTCCCTACATCTCCCTGTAGCACTAACTTCCCTTAAAGAAAGAAAGCCCTTCAAAGGAAGTTGTGACTCCTTAATCCATTGTCTTTCCAAACAGCCTCTCAAAATCATTTCCTCAAAATAGAAGAACAGGGCTGGGTTTGGCTTTTTTTCTTCCAGTTTAACTTAAGAGTTATGCAAGAATAAAAGCAAAGCAAAACAAGCAAGATAGAAAAACATTCAGGTGGTACCTTTCCCTTCAGCTTCAGATTTTTAGCTTTTGGCATCTTATCCATTCACAATGCTCAGGACTCATCAATCAGCTGCAGCCCTCTCCAATGTTACTTCTGAGATACATTTATACTGAGGGATCATGTAAATAAACTGGAGTATCCTAGCTGCCTAAGACTGAGGAAAGGAAAACTGTCTTGGGCCATTCAAAAGAAAACCTTTTTCACTAAATAAAATAAAATAAAATAAAATAAAATAAAATAAAATAAAATAAAA